>NW_006399785.1:16685366-16721015 GCF_000299155.1 Elephantulus edwardii | reverse complement strand
GGGATGGTGAAGCAGGAAATAAGTGGGTAAAGACGTGTGTGAGAAAGGCAGGGACAACACCGACACTAAAATCAACTCCGCAATAAGGGATATACCTTTAACTTGCTGGTCTGTCTAATACTTCTCTAAATCTGAACATTCACATTGAGACAGACTAGGAAGAAGGATTGGCCATCCACTTCTGAAATAGCAGGCCTCTGAAAACCCTATGTACAACAGAACACATTTAGATAACAGAAAAAGCAGCTCTAGCTAAGGAAAAGTTTTCCTTATATTGTTTTTATTGTTGTCATTGTGAAGCATCATTGAGTAGACTACTATTCATAACAACTCAATGAACAACAAATCAATAAATCCGAAACTTACCGTATCCGGAACCTTCCTTGGGATCTCCAAATGCTCACTATTGTTAGAGTCATTATATAAAATCCATCCTGTTGAGGAGTTTCATCTGTTTCTCTAAGCCTCCAGCCTTCCCAGTGTGATTTATTGAGCTAATCAAAAACCCAGATATACCTGAGAATGGTTTGCATAACAGAAAAAGGTTAACAGCAGAGCAGTGTTCTGAGAAGGTGAGGGGTAAAGGGGAAGGAGGAGACAATGTAAGAGAACAGGTAACATTTTCCACTTTGCTCTTACTAAAAATGATTAATAAATGAATTTAAAATGCAATGTCATATCCTACAAGTTAGTTGGAGTCCCCAGTTGATACAAACAGTCAAAGTGCTTGGCCAAAACATTGGCAATTTGAGTTCACCCAGAAAAACCTTGAAGTCTGGCATTCTATCTCTGCAGAAAAAATCATCTATGGATAATCAATGGATCTTGTTTTTCTTAGACACAACTGGGCTTACCAGGATGAACTCTGGCAACTGGTAGAATTCTTAATAATGTTGTTGCTGTTCGGTGTCTTCGAGTCAGAAATGACTCATACCTGCTTTTCAGAGGCTGAAATTTCATGGGAGGATATCGCCCATGTTCATTCCATGGAGTAGCAGGTGGATTTGAACCAACTGCGTCTGTGTTGACAGTACAACTCCTCACCACGACACCACTGGAAAGATAGGAAGTGTGGTTCCACTAATATTGATAGCTTGTGAAAGCCGACGGCAGTGCACTGTGAGCCAGGATCAAACAGTTAGTGGTAAGTTTTCTTTTGGGTTTTGTGGTCAAGAAAGCCATTGGAAAGGCTGAATATTCAAGTTGAGTGGATTTCTCTGCTAGGACACTCCTGAGGGATGGGAAAACACAAAGCGTGCATTTGAGCTTTCAATTCCCAAGGAGGAATAGAGAGAATAAAACATATGGCAGTTAACATTGAAGAGAGAACATGAGAGAGAGAGAGAGACAGAAACATGCCAGACATGCTACAATGACCTTGTGGAATTTACCTCCTCCTGTTACTCTACTAACTCCTCTGAGGTCAGACAATATATGTTTTACAGAAGAGGAAACTAAGGCAACAACCTAGAAGATTCAACACATACATAGATGGTAACAAGATCTGAGGCTGTTCTGCTTGTAAGTAGAACTTCCCTCACTAATCATTGCTCCATGGGAAAAAATTAAACCCATTTTGCTGCATTACACAAACCTCAGGATCTCTCTCCTGTGCTAACAGAGTGATTGGCGCTTTGAGCCCACTTGGTAGCCCTTCAGGACAAAAGGCTGGAAGATCTACCTCTATAAAGATTAGTCATTAAGTCCCAATGGGGAAGTTACAGTCCCTCCCAGAGTCACAATGAGTCTGAATCAGCTCAAGAGTACACAAAACAACACATGTTTTTGCGAGATTAAAGAAGTGAAGTGAGGGAATGGTGGGTTCAGCAGCTGATAAGGTTCATGCCTTCCGGTTTACTATTTAACCAGTGTCAATTGAATTAGTTCAGTGCTAATTGAAGTATGAGTAAAGGTGCAATTTTAGGGAACACAAGAGACAGAGAATTTGGGAAATGAGTGGAATGAAAGAGCTCCAGTTTAAATGTCAAAGGTTTGGTGTGAGCCTCGAAAGTACTCTTATCATCATTACAAACAATCTAAGACTTCTTCCTGCCAGGCTCACAAGGCTGTCTTGGTGTGGACTCCTAAGTCTTCTCCCCCTAAAGGACCTAAAATTCTACTGGGTAAGGGCCAGAGTCTTCCAAGGGCCAGAGCCAGGACTAGCCTGGTCCTGCCAATGGGAGCCAAGTAGTTCCAACTGAAGATCAAGAGGTTAGAGGAGGCAGAGGGCTCCCCAAGCACTGGATTCTGTCTTCGATGCAGATCCCAAACCTAAGACCTCACTCCCTTTGTTCCAATTCGTAGTGGTTTCTTCAACGTACTTTTTCATTTGGTGCGAAATCTCCCCTCATTTCACACATTAGCAGTACCTTCTGGCCGGGAATACATAGTACACATTAAGAAACATGGGGCTGCCAATATACCCTCAAGAAACAAAGCCCTGGTGTGCGCTGAAATTGTTCATCAGTAGGGCAACAATTGTCTGCAACGAATCTCTCAACAGCAGTGAAAGACTTGGACAGCTGTGAAATTAATAGCTGCCATAGGTTAATATGTACCGATTCCAAGTCCAAAGCCTTAGGTATTTGGTATGACGTACAAACTCACATGCTAGCCCCTGCTGACTTCTCCACCACCCTTCTCTGTAACCCACCCACACCCCAAGACTGTGTGTGATCCCTAAAGCATCCAAAGTTCTGTGAATACACTAGCCTCTTTTTTACTCCAAGGGTGTTTTTTGGGTTGGGGTTTTTTTTTTTTTGGTTTTTTTTTTCCCCTCTCCTGCCTGAAATGCCTCTCATATCACCACAAAATATTAGTGCTTTAAAATCTCGTTCCCCTATTGCCCAATCCTGGAGAGGGTGAAACCAAGCTGCTCCCTGGAGGCAAGGATTTTGAAGCCCCATCTCACATACTTTGGGCATGTGGCCAGGAGGGTCCAGTCCTGAGAGAGAGAGTTCATGCTTAGAAGAATGGAGAGACAGCACAGGAGAGGAAGATCCAGGATGAGACGGATTGACTCAGCAACTGGAGAAATGGAATCCGGTCTGTCGGAGACAATGAGGTTGACTCGAAATCCGGCATGATTCAGAGCTAATATGCATAAGATTGCTCTGAGTCATGGGCGACTCGATGGCACATAACAACAATAACATTACCCAATCCAGGACGTGCTCTCTCACCCACTTACATGCCCTGAACAAGCTGGATTGGGAGCTCTTCTCTGAGTAGCTCACTACTCAGTCATTAAAGTTTCTCCTTTAGCATTATCTTCATTCTTGTTGTGTGTCATTCCCGTTGATTCTGACTCATTAGGACCATTTGACAAAACAATAACACACTATGCTACTTGGTCCATTACCATTCACGGTCATTGCCCATTGTCGTATCCAATAAGTCAATTCATCTTGTTAAGAATCGTCTTCTTTTGCATCGAACGTTGTCATTTTCTATTGGTCTCTGCTATAATTAAATGGAAACTGAGGATATAACACTGTTTGCAAAAGGGCTAAGTAGGTTAATTGCATCTTGTGGGATCCTAGTCCATAGGGAGTTGTACTGCTAACCCAAAGGTCTCACCTCTCCGGGGGTTCAAACTCTGTAGCAACACCTTGGAAAAAAAGATGGGCAACCTTCTCCTGAATCACAGCCACAGAAATACAATGAAGTTGGTCAAGTATGAGTCAGTTTCACACCAACAGCCACAAGCTTGAGGGTTTTTAGTACCTGTCAGCTTTTATAAACTACTAATGATATGGTAACCTAGTGGTAAGGAATTGCATGATCAACCCAAAGGTAAGTGGTTTGAATCTACCAACTGCTCCGTGGGAGAAATATGGGCAGTTAGCTTCCGTTCAATCATTTATTGCCTCTGAAAACCCACTGGAGGGTCAGTTATGAGTGAGTTCTGACCCAACTGTATACATAACAACAATACAATTTTGATTCTTCATGTTGTCACGTGCTATTGAATCACCTGCGACACACAGCAACCCTGTGTATAATAGCCCTGAACTCTGCACTATCCTGAGCCAGTCTCACTGTCTCTGACACACCTATGCCCATTACAACAGTTACTATGTTGATCCATCTCATCTGTTGTCTTCCTCTTCTGATCTGTCCTTGCACTGTTCCCAGAATGATGATTTTCTCCAGGGACTGGTCCCTCCTGGCCACATGCCCAAGATTCTCCCTGTTGTTATTGTTGTTGTTATGTGCCATCGAGTCGTAGATGACTCATAGAGACCCTATGAATGAAAGACCTGAGCACTGTTCATAGAGTTTCCAGAGGCAAGCCATTTTGGAAGTGGATGCCACTCCTGCTTCCAAGCTTGTTTTAATCGGGAAGCTCCACCAAACACTGTCCACCATGGGTAACCATTATCACATTAGACACATCAGTGTCACAGTGTTATGTTAACATCACAGTAACCACTAGTTACCTCTGTACAGCAATGCACAGACCAGTGCTATACCACCTAGAAGAATGTTTGAGGAGCAAAAAAAAATTAACCAGGCCTGAGGGACGCAAATTAAAATCACCCACCTTGGGCTTAGTAACATCACTTTCTGTCCACTAGGCCAATGTAGCTCTCTCTATGTTGTTTTGTTACTTTTGTTAAGTTCCATCGAGTCATAGACAACTCATAGTGACCCTATGAACTAAAGACCAACAACAGATTCTCCCTATAGAGTGTTTTTATAAAGAGCCTTGCCTTAAATGACCCTATAATTAGTCTCCAGAGGTTGTAAATATCACAGATTTTTCTTTTGCCCATTTTTTCCTTTCACAGAGTGACTAGTGGATTTCAACTACCGGAGAAGTGTGGCCTTTCAGCAAACAGGACAGCTCTTTAAGACTTTGCCACTAGATCTCTCTGTTTCTGGACTTAGAGAGTTAAGTGCTTCCTAAGAGAATGGGTGCAATCAATGGATTTCAAAACATCTTCCTTTCCCACCTCTCCCTTCCCTCCACTCTGCTCCCTTCATTCTTAGCAACACACTTCAAGTCCATCAGTTGGGAAGATGTCCTTCTCTTGACAATACGAACAAAGGCCAAGAACCAAGATGCCAGCTCTGATTGGCCTGACTTGTGTGTGAATGCATCCCTGACACCAACAGGACCAACAGGAAATAGAATGCTCTGAATGAGGAATAGCACAATGTTTAAGAACTCAACTGCTAACTGGATGATTGGTGGTTCCAATCCACCAGCTGCTCAATGGAAAAATGTGTCAGTCCCCTTCTATAAAGAGTACAGAGCTGCTTTGCTCTGTGGTGGGAGTCAGAATCTTCCTGATGACAATGGTGGCATCCACACGTGGAGCCTTCTTCGCAGCTGAAGTTCAGGAAAAGTTGGGAAAGGGTGACACCGTGAACAGCAATCACTGACCATGTGGAAAAGTAGGATTTTTCCAGTAAGGATATTTCTTTCCATCTGACCTATTTTTTTCACTAAGTTCTTTTCATTTGGAAACCCACATTTTGCTCTCCACCGGTTATGAAATGAATTCCACATTGCAGACCAACACTTAAGTATTTCATGAGCGGATTCAGACCAATCTTCCCACTGCGCATCACGCAGCATAAGAAACTAGAGTGAATTCTTTGTTCTTTGTAACACATCCCCATTCTCTCCTGCATTTTTCTTTACTTGTGTTTGAGCTAGCCCATTAACCTAAAATAAGATGCAGTTGTCCCCAACTCTGTTCTAACTTATGAGGAACCCACAAGACAGAACCAAACTGTGCTGTGTACGATTTCCAATGGCTGGTTTTTCCAAAGTAGAACACCAAGTCTTTCTTCCAAAGGGAATCTGGGTGGACCTCCAACATTTCTGTTAGCAGCCAAGCATGTTAACCATTTGCACCACCCAGGGTCTTAAAAATACCTTCTCATAAATACCTCCAACATGTTTATATTTATATAGTATACCTATCTTCCTTCTAAGCTTAAATATCCCCTTCTCAGTGAAGATGTCTACTATCTTTCTAAATTTAAGCAACAAAAAATGATTTCTGAGTCTAAATCTCCATACCACTTTATAAATGCTTCTTTTACACAACAGCTCTTTGTTGTTTGTATGTTAGGTATTTGTATAATTGGCCTCCTATTTCTCCTGCTTGAGTATAAATACATGCAGGACATGATTTGTTTATTACCTCTTTCATCCTGCAATATGGCTGATGAGGCTATGCTAGATATACAAAAATAAGTGTATTTCATCTTGAAATCAGTATTTTTATCTAAGAGTTTGTATACAAATACCTTACTTTTTTAAATGTGGTTTTAGTAAAACGTTTGCCAAGCATATTGGAGGGTTTTTTTTAATTCAATCTTCATACATTTTGTTTATATCATTAATTATAATACCTATGATATAATTATACTTTTCTCACTTCCTTAGTGCAGTTTTAATATCCACCAATTCTACCCTTCTTTCTTTCAAGGCTTTATCATCAAATATATACTACTCATTTACCTTAAGTTGTTGTTGTTGTTGATGGCCTTCAAGTCAAGCATGACTCATAGCAACCCTATGAAGAAAAGGTCTGAAGCCCCTTCTACAACTATCAACATTTATCAAAGTTCATAGAGTTTCTGAAGGTGTGTTATTTAGGAAGTGGATGCCACTCCTGCTTCCATTTACCTTATATTAGTGGTTATTCTAAAAAGAGAGGGTACCCAGGTGCTATCATTCACGTTAATAAGCCTATCTTTGTGTAAAGGTTAAAAGCACTCCTGCGCTCGCCATGATCTTCTCAATCACTTGCTACACATATGAAAGTTGAATTTTCATAATAACAAAAGAAGAATGGGTGGAGGCCTTTCAATTGCAGTGTTGGAAAAGAGTACTGACTATCCCACAGACTGTCAGAAGAGCAAATAGATCTTTCCTGGAGAAAGAGAAACCATAGTGCTCCTTGGATACAAGAGTGGTGAATCTCAGCCTCATATAGTTTAGGCCCCTTCTGCTGCTGGAACACTCCTATGGAAAGCACACAGAGACCACCCTCACCGTGTAAACTCTCACAATGGCCCTGCATCCGGAGCACCAATATCACAGGAGAGTGAAGAGGAAATGGGAGAACAAAGGAGGTGGGAGGCCTAAGCCATCAAACCAGAGGGGACAGGAGGTGCTGGAAGGGTAAGGAGAGAGAACTGAGCTGTATGTTGGCCGGGCAGGGTGAGGCTGGGAACACAACACACGTGCTGAGGGGTTGGGCCCCTGGGACCAACACCTGATTGTTACCTGCATACTCTCCTAATCTCTTTTGGGTAAAATGCTTGTCTGTCAAATATTGAGCAAATGCTGAGCGACCGAAGTAAGACAGACCAAGGAGAAGGATTGGCTGTCCTCTTCCAAAATAACAGGTCTCTGAAAAGCCTATTTACAACAAAGCACACCTAGATTAGACTAGCAGATATGGCACCAGAAGCTAAGCTACATTTGTGTTGAGAATCACAAAGAAGGAGGAACAGTTGCAAACAGACCCTAATGATTGGAACATAGAATGTGAAAAGTATGAATGTAGGAAAATTAGAAATTGTTAAGGAAAAAATAGAATGCATAAATTTTACATACTAAGTACTGATGAAATTAAATGGATTGGCTTGGGATATTTTGAATCAGACAATTATATGATCTACTATGATGGAAACGAAAAGGTAAGAAAAAACAGGTTCACATTCATAGTTGAGAACACCATCTCCTGATCCATCTTGAAATACAATGTTGTGAATGGCAGGATAATAGCCATACATATGCAAAAAAGACCTGTCAGTACCACTATCACTCAAATTTATGCACCAACAACCAGAACCTAAGAGAAGAAAATAGATGATTTCTACTAACTGATACAATTGGAAATAGATCGAACAAGCAACCAAGATACATTAGTAATAATGGGTGGCTAAAATGCAAAAGTTGAGAACAAAGAAGAAGTATCAGTAGTCAGAAAGCATGGACTTGGTGACAGAAATGAGGCTGCAGACAGAAGACAGAATTCTATACAATTGATGATTTATTCATTGCAAATACTTTTTATAAGAAACACAAATGGCCACACTTCACATGCCTTCCTACAAAAAAATCAGATTGATTATATGTGGGAAAAATTGTTGGAGAAACTCAATAACATCTATGAAAAGGAGGCCAGGGGCTGATTTTGGATCAGATCATTAAGTACTTGTACGCAAGTTCAAACTGAAGTTAATGAAAATCAAGTCCACAAAACCCCAAAGTTTGCTCTTTTTTTAAAGACCTCCTGAATTTAAAAACCATCTCAGGAACAAGTGTTAGGGCTCAAATACTAATGAGTGAAAATCAGATGAGCTGTGGGAGAATGTCAAGAATATAATTCATGAAGAATAAAAAAAAGTCATAACAAAGAGAAAAAAGAAAAGACTAAATCAGATGTCAGAAGAGACTCTGAATTTTGCACAAGAGCACCGAGAATCCAAAGCAAAGAAAAGAAATCAAGATGTTAAAGAGCTGAACAGAAGATTTTAAAGAGCAGCACAGGAAGACAAAGCAAAATATTATAACGAAATGTGCAAAGAGCTGGAATTAGAAAATCAAAAGCCAGGAACTCACTCAGCTTTTCTCAAGTTGAAGGAACTGAAGAGGAAATTCAAGCCTCGAGTTATAATACTTTAGGGTGCTGAGGGAAGAACACGGAATGACACAGGAAGCATCAAACGAAGATGGAACGATTACACAGTCACTATACCAAAAAGAATTGGTTGACAGGGAAGATTTTAATGAAACAACATATGATTAAGAGGCAATGGTAGGGAGGGCTGGTGACCCAGTGGCAAGAAGCTGCACTCCAATCCCAGAGATATGCGGTTCGAATGCACCAGATGCTCTACAGGAGAAGGAGGAGCTATCTCCTCCTGTACCAGTCAGATCCAATTTGATGGTACACACACACAAAAAAAATAATAAAATTTTAAAAAATTTAAAAAAAAGAAGAGGCGATGGTAATGAAGGAGGAAGTTCAAGCGGCTCTGAAGGAGTTGGCAAAAAACAAGGAATTGATGCCATACCAAATGACATAATTCAAAGAGCACATGCTGTTCTAGATGTGCTCACCAAGTTGTGCCAAGAAATCTGGAGGACAATCATGTGGGCAACTGAGTGGAATAGATCCATATTTGTTACCATTCCAAAATAAGGTGATCCAACAGAATGTGGGAATTATCGAACAATGCCATTAATATCATGTGCAACTAATATCTTGCTGAAAATTATCCAAAAATGAGAGGAACAGGGCATTAACAGAGAACTGTCAAGTGTGCAAGCTGGGTTTAGAAGAGTCCATGGCACTAGGAATAGGATATTACAACAGTCTTAGATGAATCTTAGGTGAAATCAGAGAGTACCAGAAAAAAAGTTTATCTGTGTTTCATTGACTATGCAAAGACATTTGACTGTGTGGATCACAACAAACTGTGGCTAACACTGAGAAGATTAGGAATCCAAGAACAGAACACTGGATTGTACTTATGTGAAACCTATACTTGGATCAGGAGGGATACAGTTTTCAGAACAGAGCAAGGTAATAATTCATGGTTCAAAAATCAGGAAAAGTATATACCAGGGATGCATCCTATCTCCCTACCTTTTCAATCTATATGTGTAACATATCATCTGGAATTTTGGGCTCTATAAGGAGAAATATGGTATCAGGATTAGAGGAAGACTCATCAACAACCTGCATCATGCAGAAGATACAACCTTGCTTGCTGAAACATGAGACACTGGCTGCAGAAGGTCAAGGGCTGGAGCCTTCAATATGGATTGAAGGTCAACATCAAGAAAACTAAAGTCCTCACCATGGGTTTTGAGGAAGTAAATCACACAGAAAGTGATTGCCCATCCTTCTCACATCAAGCACTTGGTGGATTCAAAGCACGTGACTTAGGATTGCAGTACAGCTTCTTGTCTACCACTAGGCCACCTAATCTTTTCCCGGTTTGTTGTTTGTGGTTATGGGCTGTCAAGTTGCTTGCAACTCATAGCGACCCTATGTACAACAGCTCTGAACCCTGCTCTATACTGAGCCAATGTCACTGGAACTGCTCTAAAAATAACAGGGTAATTAATAATAGTATAATATATTAAATTGAATTTATTAGAATATTTTAGCTAAAGTCTTTCTAATTTGATTCTTTTTTTTACCTGAAGAATACAAGCTGTTCAATTTTAACTAAACATATATTAGCACTGGTCTCCCATTTTGCAGTATAGAGGTAACTTGGGGTTGCTGTGATGCTGAATGCTGTGCCACTGGTGTGTCAAACACCATAATAGTTACCTATTGTGGACAGTGTTTTGTGGAATTCCCAGACTGAGATGGGTTTGGAAGCAGGGGCAGCATCCACTTCCTAAACAGCATGCTTCTGGAAACTCTAGGAACATAGAGAAACAACAACAGTTATAGTATAGGGTTCAGGTATTTTGTTCTTAGGGTCGCTATGTGTCTTGCTCAACTTCACTCCCATTACCCCAGTTCCTGAGGCAATCCATCTCCTCCAGGGTCTTCCTGTCCTGTGCTGATCCTCCATGGTTCCAAACATGATGTCCTCAAAGGACTTGCCCAAAGTATGTGAGACTGAGCTTCCAAATCCTTGCCTCTAAGAAGCAGCCTGGTGTCACTCTCTTCAGGAAAGACTTGATTGGTATCTTAGCAGTTCATGGTATATTCAATATTTTTCTCCAGCACCAAAACTCAAAGGCATCAATTCTTCTTCTATTTTCCTTATTCATTGTCCAGCTCTCTGATGCATAACAAGTAATTGCAAAAAAATCAGGTACAATTTTGTCTCTAGACTTACATCATAGTTTTTCAGTACTCTCAAGAGATCCCTAGCGGCATATTTTCCCAGTGTGTTTCATCTTTTGATTTCCTCGCTGCTGGTACTAAGAGTGTTGATTGTGGATTCATACAAGCTGAAGCTGTTTAAAATCTCAATATCTTCTCCATTTATCATGATGCTTCCAATTGGTCCAGAGGTGAGAATCTTTGTTTTCTTGACGTTGTGCTTCAATCCACATTGAAGGTTGCAGTTTTTTACCTTCTACAGAAAATGTCTTAGGACCTCCTCAATTTTGACAATCAAGGTTGTGTCATCTGCATAACTCAGGTTGTTGTTGAGTCTTCCTCTAATCCTGATACCACAGTCCTCCTCATAGAGCCCACAATTCCAGATGATCTGTTCCACATATAGATTGAAAAAAATGTATGGAGCTAGAATGCACTCCTGGCATACATCTTTCCTGATTTTGAACCATGAAGTGTTTCCTTCTCTGTTCTGATAACTGCCTCCTGGTCCAAGTATAGGTTTTACATAAGCACAATCAAGTGTCCTAGCCAATTAGGAGGCTACAAGTCTGAATTTAGATTATAGGCTACAGAGGAAGGCTTTCTTTGTCTGTTCTGGAGAAATTTCCCTTTCAGAGCTTCTGTGGCTGTGGGATTCCTCATTTCCTCATAGTTTTCACACAACATTTATCACTCTCCTTTTGTGCATCCTTGTCGTTGTGCCTATGCTGCTCATTTTAATTTTTAAGTGACCGATCCTTAGAGAGGGACATCATGCTTGGGAGGGTGGAGGGACAGCGCAGGAGAGGAAGGCCCTCTATGAGGTGGATTGATTCAGTGACTGGGATAATTGGGATGGGAGTGTCAGAGACAGTGTGATTGGCACAGGACAGAGCGGAGTTTAGGGCTGTTGTACATAGGGTCGCTATGAGGTGCAAGCGACTCAATGACACATAACAACAACAACAACAACATACTTAGGACACAAACTACAGGGTCTCATGGACATAACAAAGAAAATGGTTTCTAAATAAGGTTGCATTCACAGTTTTGTGTGTGTGTGTGTGTGTGTGTGTGTGTGTGTGTGTGTCCAACTTAATGCTCGCTCATAGCAACACTAGTATTGAGTATATCTGCCCTGTAAGCCTTCGTAGATTGGACATCTTCCAGAGTAGACCTCTATATCTTTGCTCACACAGAGTGTTTGATGGCTTTGAACAGGTGAGGTTTGGGTTAGCAGCAAGGAACTTAACTATTGCATTACCAGGGCTCTTTAACTCAAAGCTCAAGCTCATAGCTTACTGTCCAGTGAGTTTTCAGAGGCTGTAAATCATATAGAAAGAGAATGACCATTTTTTTTCTCCCATCGATGGGCTAGTGGATTTGAACTACCCACCATTGAGTTTACAGTACAACTCCATAGTAACTAGGTCACTAGAGCTTCTAGTTTTATGTGAGTTTTGAGTTTAACATTCACAAATATTAAAAAAAACAACACACACACACTTTAAACTTCATACAATGAAGTATTATACAGCACTGAAAAACAATGAACTTGTAAAACACTATACAACATGGGTGATCCTGGAGGATATTATGCTGATAAGACAAAGGTCCAGGATAAAAGGTGCATTGCAAAGAGGGCTGAAGGGAGGAGGTGAGGAAGTAATAGTACAACAAAGAATAAATGTTAAAAAAAAGTGAACTGGGG
This sequence comes from Elephantulus edwardii, assembly GCF_000299155.1. NCBI lineage: Eukaryota > Metazoa > Chordata > Mammalia > Macroscelidea > Macroscelididae > Elephantulus > Elephantulus edwardii. Next base: position 16,708,475 of record NW_006399785.1, on the reverse strand, counting down.
GAGGGGGAATGGAGAGGTGGGTTAAAAATGTTTAACAAGCAATGAATGAAAATCTAACTTTTCTGTAAACTTGTGTTAAAATCACAATTAAAATAAAAAATATTCTTTTACATAGAGCAGTGGAACAGAATTGAGAACCCAGAAATGGATCCATTGATCTACAATCAACTGATAATCAACAAAGAAATAAAATCTATCAAATGGAGAAATGACAACCTCTTCAATAAATGGTGTTGGCAAAACAAGACCGCTAACTGCAGAAAGTTGAAATAGGATCCACCCCTCACACCATACACAAAAATCAACACAGAGTGAATCAGAGACCTGGGAATAATGCCCAAACCATTGGTTTCATAAGAGACAAACTGGGATCAAGCTTAGAAGGTTTAGTCTATGGTATAAAAAGACTATCAATTACAGTCAGAAATGCACAATCTGGAGAAGATGAATGGGCCTTCTAAAAATTAAATCTATAATCATCAAAACCATTTTCCAACAGGGTGAAAAGAAAACCTACTGATTTGGAAAAAACATTTGGCAATACTGTTTCAGTCAAAGGCCTCATAACAAAAGTTTACAGAATACTGTAGAGTCTCCAGAAGAAAAAGATGTATATTCCACTTACTAAATGAGCAAGAGACATGGAAAGAGTTTTTACAGAGGAATACATTTGGATGACCAACAGACATATGAAGAAATGCTCAAATCACTGGCAATAAGAGAGTAGCAGTGGTAAAGTTTAACAGAGCAGCAAGTAAATGTTAGAGAGGATGTGGAGAAATAGGTACACTGTTGGTGGGATTGTAAAATGGTATAACCACTCTGGAAGGCAGTTTGGCATTTTCCAGAAAAGCTGAATATAGAAATTCTATATGACCCAGCTGTTCCACTACTTGGAATATACCCCTAGAAAATGAGAACTGAGGCACAAATAGAGATTTGTACACCAATGTGAACAGCATTATTCACCATAGCAGCAACATAGAAACAGCCCAAATGTCCAACCACAATGGAATGGATTGAGAAATTGTGATACATTCACACAATGGCATAAACTAACTCAGTCCCACAAGGACAAATATTGTATAAAACCATCATTGTAGAATGAGTATGAGGATTGAAGGGGCATGAGGGATGGTGGAAACAGAAGGATGAGGATGTGCAGGGTGAGGGGGGATTAATCATGGAGTTGTACAATTTGATGGGAGGGGATGAGGGAAATTGTAAACATCTGTTTTCAAAACCAACTATTCAAATTTTATAAATATATTAAAAAAATACACTTAAATGTTCTGGAATTCACATTCTTCACAATGTGACCCAAGGTTATCTGTGTTTGCTTTAGTTTTTTAATGTTTTACCCAGTCTTTTTTCTTTGGTCCACATTTTTTGCATGGTTGAGTAGAAAAAAACTCAAATAAATTTATTGCTGGTAATTTCTACTTTTATTCAAGACCCATGTGACATCAGCAATGAATGACTGTTGGTATTTCTACGTGGTAAGGTCCATGCATTCAGCTGTCATTTAATTTTTGAAGGAAAAATCTTATGTGAAATGATTCATTGTTCTCGCAAAATTTTATGTGCTCTCTAGTTTAGTTTCTATCACCAAAGCCATATTTTTCTAACTGCTGATCCTTCTTTGTTTCCAACGTTATCAATCCAAACTCTAGTAATCATTGACACATCTCAGTTGCAAGTTTGGCCAATTTAATATTGTCGAAATTGGTAAAATTAAAAAATGTTCAATTTCTTCATCTTTGGCATTAATGTTTAATATTTAAATTTGAATATTAATTGTATTAATTATTCATCATTGTTGTTGTCCTCCGTAGACAACTATGACTCATAGGGATGTTTCTCTCTAACGACTGGCCTCTCCTGATAGCACGCTCGAAGCATATGAAAGGGAGGTTCTCAATCCTTGCCTGCAAGGAGCAACTTGGATTCACCCCCTCAAGGAGAGACCTGTTTGTTCTCTTGGCAGTCCATGGTACATTCAATACTCTACTCCAGCATCACAACTCAAAGGCATTGATTTTTCTGCTACCAGCTTTCAGATGTACAGTCTGGATCAGGAACACCTTAGTCTCTAGACTGACATCATTGCTCTTAAGCACTTTGAAAAGGTCCTTGATAGCCAATTTTCCCAACTCAACTCATATTTTTTTTTATTTCCTAATTGTCAAGAGTGTCAATTGTACATCTAAGAAAAATGAAATAATTAACCACTTCAATCCTTTCTCAATCTATCATGATGCTGCCAATTGGCCCAGTGGTAAGGATCTTATTTTCTTGAAGTTAAGAAGTCATCCTTGTCGATGTATTGATGTTGCTGACACAGTTATATGTGAGGGTAGATCCTGAAGGTTTCATAATGAACCTGATGTCATTTCTCTTTAGGGTGCCGATTCCAGCATAGAAAAGCATAAATTTTCCAATTCAAAAGGTCAATGCCAGTGTATTCAGCTCACTAAAGACTCCGATAAAGATGTGTAAGTATTCAATTCCATTATTGTCAGATTCCAATGTCCCTTGAGTCACACTTCATCCGTTAAGAGTTTATTTTATTAGTACATGGTTGCAATTCTTTCTTCTCATTGTGAGTGCCTCAGAACAGAGTATAAAGGTTCTAAAAATGTTGCTCCAATCACGTCATTAAGATCAAGAAGACTTTTGAAGAGATAGACCTTCCCAGTTTTGCTTTGAGAGCCTTTCTTCTTTTTTTAATTAATTTTAATGAAAGTTTACAGAGACCTAGAATGACTGGAAAGTCATTCATTGTTGCACTTTTATTGCTGCCTATCCCCTCGCCCCCTTCATTCTTCTCCTTGAAAAGTAAAACTCTCATTGTTTTACAATCCCTTGCCCCAAGTCCACTCCACTATGCAGGTTTCATTCTGGACGCCTGTCATGACCATAATACCCAATCATATATCCCTTTTAATAAACTGTTCTCTCCCTCATCCTACCACAATATCAGACAGTTTTCACCTGCTGTTCCTAAGGTTTTCACTGACCATTATTTTAAAATATTTTTATTGGTTTTCATAGAATAATTCCTTTACATTATGTTTCATTCATATGCATTGTGTTTTACATAATCTTTCATTTATGTTGTGTTTCATACAGTCATTCATATACATTCTATTTTAGATTCTTTTTAAATTGGTTTGCTTACATAGCTCATATTCATTGTGTTTCACACTAGTCTTCGGTGGCATCGTGTTTAATACAGTCATTCTCACGCATTATATTTTATCACATCAAGCACTGTCTTTTCACCCAGACCCTTCTCACTTGCTTCTCCCCTGAAACCACAGGGCTGCACAGTTCACTGGCCGTTTTTGAAGTAGATCAGTCAGTCCTTCTCAGTATGATTTAGGCCAGAAACCGCTAATAAATGTCCTCCGTGGGTGATCCTGCTGGGTGTGCAAATAGTCGTAGCATAGCTTTGATCACCACAAAAAGGCACAAGCCAGCAAGCATGACAAACTGACAGATGAGGGTTGAATCTATGTTCTCTCTGTAGTTGAGTGTGCCAGGAAGAGTATTGAAGTAGGACATTTAGATAGATGGAAGTGGGGCCGCATGATTAGAAGCAGTCTTTATATGTGAAATCAGGAAGTGCAGCTACAGATAGGACATTTAACATGTTACTCATAGTAATGATCTACGACGAAAACTCTAGGTTGTGGAGGAAGAGGGAGTAATTTAAGATCTTTCTCTACCACCTGCATACTAGCCATTTCCCAACTAGTTTCACATTCTCGATTTTGCCAGAAACGTGCTTTAATCCCCCCCCCTTCTGAACATTTTAATGAGCATTCTAAAAGAACGAATCCTAATGTGGATTGGTTCACTCTCACTCATCCATCAGATGTTCCGCAAATCTCCCATTGACTCTGCTGACAGATTGATTGATCCTGGGTTTCATGTGCTGGCATCCCTTCCACACCTATCACATTGTGCGCCTGCTCCAGAGTCCCAGGAGGGAGAAAATGTAGCATATTCTCCTTGATTTAAGCTCTGAGAAGAAAGAGTATGGAGTTCAGCCACAGACAGTCCAGAAGCCAAGTTCTCCTAATCCCCCATCCCCAGCGTCGCCCAGGGGATCCCTGGACGAGATCACTGAAGGGCCCCTGTCTCCACGGTTTGAATTATCTTTATTCCCTTTGCAGTAATTTCCAGGAGTGGGGGACATTCATGAACACGGGGGGATTCTCACTTTCAAATAAAGCATATCTTCTCTCAATTAGAAATCTAAGGGAAAAGAATGGCAAGTATGTGTGAGGGAAGCTGATGGCAGAGACTCAAGCCACTAAGTGAGGGCCCCCAGGTCAGAGTGCAGGGATGAGTAATGTTTACTGAGATCAGAAACTGAACCAATTCCAGCAGCTGCCCTCCGTCTTCATTAAGGTCCCCTAGACCCTCCCACCAACACAGCACAGGAGCGACTCATTATTGACTTCAAGGATGAGTGTGTACTAGAGAGAGGAGAAATCCAAATACATGAGCCGCTGCCCTAGAAATGTGATCCGAACCCTGGCTTTGAGGCCCACCACCTCTTGTGCTGGCGCCTGTTCCAGATTCCCAGGGGGCTTTGCTTTGTTCCTTTCTTCAGATTTAGCCAAAGACTTAAGACTTTCCTAAGACAGACTTGGCAGTAGAAGTCTATGACATGAAGTCATGTTTAACCACCTAATTGGGCCAGTCCTAGTATGAGAGTTGTCTTGTGAAAGTACCTTTAATGGTAAGTTACTTCTATTTATGGATGGACAACAAATTGGTCAGACCTATAATAGTTTCTATCCCTACAAGAGGCAAACCACTAGTGGGAACTGCTGCTGACTGAAGGCGGGAGATTTAAGTTCCTCCAGAGGAATCTTGAGAGAAAGACTTGGGCGATTCACTCCTGAAAGTCAGATATCACCAAAAATCCCCGTGGTGTACAATTAGTTCTGTTCTGACAACATATACATTCTCTTGAGTTAACCACTGAGTAAGAGCTGGTTTACAATAGTTCTTACATTCCATCCACTGTTGACACGACCTGATTTTGTCATATTTTAAGAGTCCTTGGAATTCAAAGGGGCCTTGGGAAAACTCTTGGGATTTAAGTCTAGAAAATGCAAGCACAGAAAGGTGGTATGAATTGCCAAGGTCACACAGCCAGTAGCTGTGGAAGTCTAACATTCGTGTACACCTGATTCCAAAACCCCACAAACCAGAGCCTCAGAACTTCACCTCCCTAAAGGTGCTTTATGCGTGACAGAAAATAGAAAAGTGTTTGCTACCAAATAGGGAAAGATTTCTGAAATCCATTTAGAAGTATTTCATCACTTTTATCTCTATTTTTTAAAATTAAAATTTATTTGTTTCCTAAAGACCACTTGAACCATGTTGCAGTTAACTAGATAGAAATTAGTTGGCTGACTTATCATTGGCCAGCTGTACAGAGAAATAAGCAGGGGCATAATTTACTGATGCCTCAAATTGCTCCTTGTCCTGGACTTGACCCTCAACTCCTCAAAACTCTAAAGTAAACGCTGTTCGGTCTTGCGCTGTCCCCATGATAAGTTGTGGGTCAGACCATTGTGATCAATAGAGTTTTCCCTGGTTAATATTAGGAATTGATTACCTGGCCTTTCTTCCTAGTCTATATTAGTCTGGAAGCTCTATGGAAGTTTTCACAGTGTAGTGGAAACGTGCAAGCCTCCATGGACAGACAGGTGAATGAAGGCTGAAATGTGGGGCATTCGCTGAGAATCTAACCAAATCTCTGACATGGATGTTTGCCATCAAACGAGTACCACGTAGAAACCCTGCCCACGTAAATGTGGACACAGTGTATTAGGTCCCTCAAAGATCTAACCGTGTAATATCTACTGATATCTCACTGTTGACCAGAGAATCAAAAAAGAAGTGTTTTGCTCACGTTCAAACTCCATCTGCAAGGGAAGTTCTCATCTTGATGTTTGCCTCTAGGAGAGTATGGAGACCTCAGGAGACAACGCTGATGGGCCGTCTCAGCTCCAGAGCCCCGGTGAGCTCAACTGAGGCATCACAAACAAACTCCTCCTTCAATTCAACTGTTCTCCCTCATCCCTTCTGTCTCCTGAGAGAACAATCTGCCTGACAACCAGTCTCAGAGTCTGACTCTGGTTCCTCAGTGACGAAAGCCAAGTCAACTACACTCAGCTGGATCACTCGTTCTCATTGCTGTTGTTAGGTGTCATTGTGTCAGCTCTGATAAACAAAAATGTAAACCTCACATCATGCTCACAATCTCTGCTTAAGATTAGGCCCACTGGAGTAGTCACTGGGTGAATCCATCGCTTTAAAGAGCTTCCATTCCTTTTCTCTTCATCCACTTTCCCCAAGCAGAATGTATTTTCTGGGAATTGTCCTCTCTTCATAATGTGTCCAAGTATGTTAGACAAAATCGCACCATCCTTGCCTCTAAAGGACCCTCTGTCTGTACGTCGTCCAAGACAGATTTGTTAGTTCTTTTGGCATCCTTGGTAAAATCCACAACGTTTGGCAGCATCACAACTTAAAGGCACCAGCTAATTTTTTGTCTTCCTTGGTAAAAGACTGCTCTTAAATGTAAAATATATATATACGGGTAGCAGCATTGATGGAATCACGTTGTTGCTGCTGTTATGTGCTGTCAAGTCGCCTGCAACTCATAGTGACCTTATGTACAACAGCCATAAACTCTGCCCTATCCTGGGCCAATCTCACAATCTCCAACACACCTATCTCCATTACCCAGTCACTGAATAAACCCATCTCATCGAGGGTCTTCCTCTCCTGTGCTGTCCCTCCACCCACCCAAGATAACGTCCCTATCCAAGGACTGGTCCCTCCTTGCAACATGTCCAAAGTATATAAGATGAAGCTTCAGAATGCTTGCCTCCAAGGAGCAGCCCAGCTTCACCCTCTGCAGGACAAACCTATTCGTTTTCCTAGCAGTCCATGGTATATTCAATGCTCTTCTCCAACACCACAGCTCAAAGACATCAATTTTCCTTCCCTCATCCCTAGTCATCGTCCAGCCCTCCCAGACCGATTTTGGCTCCGCCTTGAGGGTTTTGTACCTGTGGGTGTGTCAGAAGCTTTTGCCACAAGTCGCTTCTCTATTGTCTGGCCCTCGTTCTGCCCGCGCGGCTTCCAGTCTCCTGATTCTGCCTGGCAGAGTGTCCCTCTGTCTCCCCTCTGCCTCTGCACCTCCTGGGACTGATTTTGGCTCCGCCTTGGGGGTTTTGTACCTGTGGGTGTGTCAGAAGCTTTTGCCACTTGTCACTTCTTTATTGTCTGTATATTGTTTAATAAATATAAATATAGATGTTTGTTGTGGCTGTTATGTGTCGAGTCACCTGTGACCCATAGTGATCCTATGTGCAACAGCTCTGAACCCTGTTCTGTCCTGAGCCATCCTCACTGACTCTGACACACCTACCCTCATTGCTCCAGTTACTGTATCAATCCATCTCATCCAGGATTTTCCATTCCTGTATTGTCCCTCCATCTTCCAAGCATGATGTGCTTCTCCAGGGACCAGTCCCTCCTGGCCATGGCCCGAAAGTATGTGAGAGTAGTTTGTTTTCACCCTCTCCAAGACAGCTCTATATTTTTTTTCTTGGTGGTCCATGATATGTCCAACACTCTTTTCCAGCACCACATCTCAAAGACATCAATTCTTCTGTCATCCTTAGTCATTGTCCAACTCTTTGATGCATAGCAAGTGATTATGAAGACCATGGCCTATTGTACTCTGGAGAGGTCCTTGACAGCAGATTTACCTAATGCAATTTTGTCTTTTGATTTCCTGATTGCTGGTGCCAAGAGTGTTGACTGTGGAGCCAAGCAAGCTGCAATTGTTAACAACCTCAATCTCTTCTCTATATATCATGGTGCTTCCAAATGGACAAGTATTGGGTATCTTTGTTTTCTTGATATAGAGGTTCAATTCATTTTAAAAACTACTACTGCCAAAGGGACCCTTTACAGTAGTGAGAGAAGATCTTCACCCTGAAGCCCACAGAGTCCCTTTTCAGCAGGAAGTAGCTAAGAGAATACGCCATCCCCTTTCCCTTATGACTCAGGGTGAAGTCTCTCTCAGGGAGGAGTGATAGGGAATGGCAAAGGACACACTGACAAAGGAGATTAAACAGAACTGGCTTTGACAAGCACTGTGGCAATTGGACAATTAAAACAGACATTCAGATGGCGGGGGAAGAAGAACAAACTGGGGAAGAGGTTAGAGAGAATGGTACAGCAATGAAGGAATGAAAACCCAAAATCCCTGTAAATGTTCATTAATACTAATAAAATTTAATAATAATAAAAAAAGAATATAATCAAAGCCACTGTATTGTGCCTGTAAAATTTGATGAATAGATTTATGTTTTGCTTTGTGTATTTTCTACAATAAAAGAATAATATTTACTTCTAAAAAAAAAAAAAAACAACTACAGTCCTTGACCTTCTGCAGCAAGTGCTTCAGTTCTTCCTCAGTTTCAGCAAGCAAGGTTGCATCATCTGCATAATGTAGGTTGTTGCTGAGTCTTCTTCCAATCCTGATGCTACATTCTTCCTCATAAAGCCCAGACTTCTGACTCTGTTCTGCATATAAAATGAAAAGATATGGAGACAGGATGCATCCCAGATGCACTCCTTTCCTGATTTTGAACTATGCAGTGCTTCCCTGCGCTGTTCTGAGGTCTGCTTGCTAGTTCAAGTATAGGTTTCCCATAAGCACAATGTAGTGTTCTGGGATTTATTCTGATCCACACAGTCAAATGTCTTTGTATGGTCAATGAAACACAGATAGACATTCTTCTGGTACCTTTGATTTCTGCAAAGATCCATCTGACATTGTAATAATGTCTCTAGTACCACGACCTCTTCTAAACTCAGCTTGTATTTCTGGTAGTTCTTTCTGCCGTGAAGTTGAGCATGACTCATAGCCACCCAAAGAACAAAAGATTGAAATACTGTTCTATAACTATCATCATTTCTCTAATATTCATAGAGTTTTCAATGGCATGTTGCTTAGGATGCTAATCCTGCTTCCAAGTCTGTCTTAATCTGGAAGCTCTAACATAACAAACACTGTCCACAATGAGTAACCATCATGACATTTGACACACAAGTGGCACAGCAAATATTGGCAAAGATGCTTTTTAAATTTTTAATTTTTATTTTTAAACATATCATATTTTACATTCTTCAAATATATGTACAAATAATATTCTAAAACTTTCAGTTTGACCAAGATACCTCAATAGTCACAGACACCATTAAATGGATTGTTTATTATTAAAATCAATAGCCACCCTTGAGAAAACATTATGTTTTGATCCTCTTTTAGTGAAGAGCAAGGAGTTCAGTTTAAAGATTAAGGTGTGCCTGACCCAAGTCATGATATTTTCAATTACTTCATAAACCTTTGGAAGTTGAACTGAGACTAAAGAAAACCAAGAATTTATGTCATTGAATTATGGTAATGAATTTTTGGTAAAGAGTTCTTAGTATTCCACTGATTGCCAAAAGAAGGAATAAATCTGCATTCAAGGTCATGCAACCAGGGTGCTCCTAAAAGGCAAAGATGATGAGACATCATCTCATATATTTTGAGCGTGTAATCACGAGGGGCCAGTCCTTGTAAAGGGGCATCACACTCGCATAGGTGAAGGGTCAGAAAGAGAGAGAGGATAATTCTTAACAAGATGAATTCACACAGTGACTGCCAATATTAGTCATAAGGACCATAAAGAAAGAGGATGCTGCAGAACCATGAAAAGTTTTGATTTGTTGTACACAAGGTCACTGTTGTTGTTGCTGTTGTTGTTATGTGCCATCGAGTTGCTTGCGACTCATAGCGACCCTATGTACAAGAGCTCTAAATGCTGTTCTATCCTGTGCCAACCTAGCCATCTCGAATGCACTTATTCCCACTGCTCCAGTCACAGAATCGATCCATCTCACCAAAGGTCTTCCTCTCCTTCGCCTCCCCTCCACTCTGCCAAACATGATGTCCCTCTCCAAGGACCAGTCCTTCCTTGCAACATGCCCAAAATATGTCAGACGAAGCTTCAGAATCCTTGACTCCAGGGAACACTCTGGCTTCACTCTATCCAGGACAAACCTGTTTGTTCTCCTAGCAGTCCATGGTATATTCAACACTCTTCTCCAGCACCACAGCTCAAAGGCATCAATCCTCTTTCTATCAACCCTATTCACTGTCCAACTCTCTGATGCATAGCACATAATTGTGAAGACTCTAGACCAGATCAGGCACACCTTAGTCTCCAGCCTGACATCGTTGCTCTTCAGTGCTCTTGAGAGGTCCCTCACAGCCGACTTTCCCAATGCAATTCGTCTCCTGATTTCCTGGCTGCTGTTACCAAGAGTGTTGACTGTGGAGCCAAGTAAATTAAAACTGTTAACTATCTCAATCTCTTCACCATCCTTGCTGATGCTGCCAATTGGCCCAGTGGTTAAAATCTTTGTTTTCTTGACATTTAGCTTCAGTCCATATAGGAGGAGGCTGTAGTCTGGGCAATTGTCTTTCATTGGTTCTTTTCTGTGGAATGTTTGTCTGTCAGATACTATTATATATATTTAAAGATTGAGACAGACTAGGAGTAAGGATTGGCCATCCACTTCTGAAAAGACAGGCCTTTGAAAACAAGGTCACTAAGAGTTAAAAGAACCATGATAGCACCTAACAAAAACAATGACCCAAGTGGTCCTGAGGATTGTTATGGGAAGCCAATACTAAATATTTTTAATAAACCGAATGCTGTTTCAGCATGTGGGGGAGGCATGGTTCAAGCTGAACTTCGTCCTGAGGGAACAAGGCAATCCTTAAGCATTCTTGTATTGTATTTGCTAACCCCTCCCTCAAGAGGAAGGTTTTCAATAGAAAGAGCTTGGCTTCATTTGCATTGAATTTTCTTTGTGATTTACTTCCTGATAATTTTCAATAAAGATACTGGGAAGCTGGAAAGGGGCCCTGAGTGAGGTACTGCTGGACCCCTGTCTTTATGCTCTCTGTTCTATCTCATTCTTGGTTGTCTGTTTCATTATTAATAATTATAAAAATACTTTACCCTTGGTCTGCAACAGTTGTTGTTAAGTGCCATGAAGTTGGAGGCAACTCATAGTGACCCTATGAATGAAAGACCTGAACACTTGTATCACTTTGGTCATTTCTCCATGTTCATAGAGTTTCCAGAGGCAAGCCATTTCCGAAGTGGATGCCACTTCTGCTTTAGTCCTGATAGTACACTGGTTATAATCTTTGCTGCTAACTGAAAGGCTGATTGTTTGAACCCACCGGCAGTTTCACTGGTGAAAGATTTGATAGATTGTTCATCAACCTAGAAAGCCCTATGTTCCCCTCAGTCCCATAGGGTCACTAGAAGTCAGAAGAGACTCAAAGGCAGTGGGTTTGGTCTTATTTTACTAACCACGCTCCACCATCCCACTGCCAATTTTTCATACTATGGAGACTTACCCATTCATATAATACCGGACAATCCATGCAGGATAGGTTCACTGGAGCTTCCAGACAAAGATTTTCTAAAAAGACAGGACTACCAATCTACTTCCCAAAGTTAGCTAATATAAAAATATAAGTATTGTCCAATAAAATGTTGGAAGATAAATAAATCCCCCGATTGCAAGTCACTATGCAATGTATTCAAATACATAAATAAGCTTTGAAAACTCACAATTTTAGCCAAATCATCACCAGTCACCACTTGGCACTTGAAAGATGTCCTTAGTGATAGAAACTCTATCATAATTAATGTGGATCCTGCACTTGCAAAGATTCAATAAAGAAAAAGAAAGAGGAAGGAAGAGAATCTGTAATCTATGCTTCCATGATTTTTTTCCTTAACAAAACATATTTTTCCTGGTCATTCATGCACATTCTTTTCCTGAACACCAATTTCAGAACATATACTGTCTGATCATCTATTCATTCCACATTACATTTCATTTCACCCATCCCAATAAGGGTTCATTGTCTATCTGTTATTTTCTTTTACTTTTTTTATTGTGATTTTAATGAAAGTTTACAGAAAAAAATGGATTTTAATTCATACATTGTAGCACATTTTCCTCCCTACGCACCTACTTCACTTTAAAAAAAATATTCATTCTTGTATAATTTCCTCCCACATTCTACCCCTCCCTGAGTCTACTTTGCCATGCACCTCTTATTCTGGACCATTGTCATACAAATAGTGTCTAATCATATACACTTTTAAGTTTTTTCCTTCATTTGTTCCAATGTGGTATTCTTCCTTTCCCCTCAACACTCATGTCAGTCCTGTTTTATAGCAGTAGTGTTAATGTGGTATTTGTCCTTTGGTGACTGAGATATGTCACTCAGCATAATGTCCTCCAGGGTCACCTACTTTGTATAATATTTCTAAAGAAACCAGAGCCATCACCCAAACAGATATACGCACATCTATGTTTATTGCTGTGAGATTGAAGCAACTGAAGTGCTCATCACCAAATGGATAGATAGAAAAACTATGGTATATTCACACAATGGAATACTATGCAACACTGAAAAACAAGAAACTATCAGTTAATTTTATGCTCCCCATTTCCTCTCCCTGGTAACCATACTAGATTGAGTCTTTCAGTATGCAAACCTTTCCATGGCTTTTATAACAGTGATCTCATACTTTACTTGTCCTTTTATGACTAAGATATTTCACTCAATATATTTTAGATTCATCCATGCTTTGTGTTGGTTCACAAATTCTTCATTGTTTTTCAGTACTGCATAGTACTCCATAGGGTGAATGTACCACAGTTTCTCTACCTATTTATCTCTTATGAAGACAGAAGATATGTCTGAAAACATATATCTGAAGGTATATCTGAAAGACTCTATTAAAATTCAGTTGCTAGATAAAGGACCTCAGGCTAGCCTGTATATTTGAGATATTTTATAAGCAAATGCATAATTTCTTAAAAGTGTTCCTTCATTTCATGACTGGATCCTACCTTAGAATCAATAGCCATAAAGTAGGTAAAATCTGGTCAATGATTGTGCCATTGATCAGTATCCAAATCACTTTTCAGCACCCCTTTACTATTCAGTGTTTTCCAGAGTACAAAAAGGATGGACTCTCCAGTTAGTTGGAGATATGTAGTTTTCCCTGGGAAAGTACTACTCTTTCAACCCTCATGTCTGTTCTAACTTCCTGCCTTAGAAACAGCATCCCTGATAGCTCACTGAGACCAAGGTAGATTAGATACATTTTCCACAATTCTTTTCAACTAAGCTTGATCATGAAGCCAGATTTTAGTCAATAAGATGTGAAGATGTATGTAACTTCCTGAAACTACCCCCTTCCAAAATGAAGACTTTTCTTTCTGCATTTGCACCTGTTCCTGTTGGTTGGAAAGAGGAAAAGGTGAGTTGAGATTATCCACTCATCTTCAGCAAGAATATGGCATGCAGAAGACCATGAAGCTCGAAGTAAATTGAGCTGAGCGCCAGAATTAATGTCACAAGTCCTGCACCTGGTGCTTTGTTTACCTGAACAAGAAAGACTAGTCTGTCTTGATGTAACCACTGAATTTAGCAAAGTAGAAGCGTCTGTCACATACAGATGAGCCTAGTCATAATAAAAATAGACTCTAAAAATCCCACCACTTCCACAGCTAGCCAAGGTTAACTCATATCTAAGGAATGATCTCATTTTCATTCAAAATCCTTTAAAAAATAGAAAGAAGCTTTAGTGGCATAGTGTATTATGTGTTGCATTCTTGTAAAAAGGTTGGCACTTCTAATCCAATAACTCTTCCTTGGAACGAAGATGAGAATTTTCTTCTTGTAAAAATTTACAGCCTCAGAAACCTGGTAGAAGTTTGCCATGAGTCCAAATCAGCTCAACTGTTGTCAGTTATTTGTTAGTTTTCTTTTAAGGGGTTATTGTCATTGTTCTATCCCATCATGTCCACTGACTCATAGTGACCCTCTGCACACTACCTCTGAAATCTGCCCTATTCTAAACCAATCTCGTTATCTCTGACACACCTACAGCCATTAGCCCAGTGACTGACTCAATCCACCGTATCACATCCAGGGTCTTCCTCTCCTGCACTGTCCCTCCACATTTCTGAGCAAAATGTGTTTCTCCAAGGACTGGTCTCTCCTGGTAATATGCCCAGTGCATGTGAGAGGGAACTTCAAAATCCTTGCCTCCAAGAAGCAACTTGGTTTTACTGTCATCAGAACAGAGATCCGTGGTATATTCAGTACTCTTCTCCAGTACCACAACTCAAAGACATCTATGCTTCTGTAATCTTTAGTCATTTTCAGCTTTCTGACTAATAGCAAATAATTGTAAAGACCATGGCCTGGATCAGGTGTACCTTAGTCTCTCCACTGACATTGTTGCTCTTCAGCACTCAAGAGAAGACCCTGACAGCAGATTGTTCTAATAATTCTTTTTTTCTTTTGATTTCCTGACTGCCGGTGCTACACATGTTGACTGTGGAGCCAATCAAGCTGAAATTGTTAACAATCTCAATCTCTTCTCCTTCTATGATGGTGCTGCCAATTGACTCATTAGTGAGAATCTTTGATTTCTTGATGTTGTTGTTATGTGCCGTCGAGTCATTTGCCACTCATAGCGACCCTATGTACAACAGCCCTAAACCCTGCTCTATCCTGTGCCAATCGCATTGTCTCTGACACACCCATCCCGCTTTCCCCAGTCACTGAATCAATCCACCTCATAGAGGGTCTTCCCCTCCTGCGCTGTCCCTCTACTCTACCCAGCATGATGTCCCTCTCCAAAGACCTGTCTCTCCTTGCTACATGTCCAAAGTATGTCAGACAAAGGCCCAGAATCCTTGCCTTCAAGGAGTGGCTTGGTTTAACCCTCTCCAGGATGAATCTGTTTGTTTTCTTGGCAGTCCATGTTACATTCAATACTCTTTCTTCTCCAGCACCACAGCTCAAAGGCGTCAATTCTCCTTCTGTCCTCCCTTGATGTTGAGCTTTAATCCATATTGAAGACTACAGTCGTTTGCCTTCTACAGCACATATTTCATGTCCTTCTCAGTTTCAGCAATAGTGTCGTATCATTTGCATAACACAGGTTTCTGACTTGCTTTCCTCCAATCCGGATGTCACATTCCTGCTCCTAAAGTCCAGCCTCTCACATGATCTGCTCCACATATAGATTGAAAAGGTATGGGGACAGGATGTATTCCTAATATACTCCTTTCCTGATCCTAAACCATGCAGTGTTTCCTTTCTTTGTTCTGATAACTGCTTCCTGGTGCAAGTAAAGCTTTTCTATTAACAACATCAGGTGTTCTAGGATTCCCATTCTTCTCAATGTTAGCCACAGTTTTCTGTGGTTCACACAGTCAAATGCCTTTGTATATTGTCAATGGAACACAGGCATTCCTCTGGTTCTCTCTGTTTTCAGACAATATCCATCTGACATTGGTTAGTATATCCCTAGTGTCACAGCCACTTTTAAACCTAGCTTGTATTTTTGGTAGTTCTTCTCTATTTTTTGCATGTGATATTAGTGATACTATTCAATTATTTCCATGGACCAATCGGTAGCATCAGGAGGAAGGGCGAAGAGATTGAGATTGTTCACAGCTTCAGTTTGCTCAGTTCCACGGTTAACACTCTTGGCACCAGTAGCCAGGAAATCAAAAAACGTATTGCGATGGGAAAGTCTGTAGTTAGGGACCTCTCCAAAATACTCAAGAGCAACAGTGTCTCTCTGGAGACTAAGGTGCTCCTGATACAGGTCATGGTGTTTGCAGTCACTTGTTATGCATCAGAGAGTTGGACAACGACTAAGGAGGATAGAAGGAGAATTGATGCCTTTGAGCTGTTATGCTGGAGAAGAGTATTGAGAGTACCATGGACTGGTAGGAAAACAAACAGATTCATCCTGGAAAGGGTTAAACTGGGTGGCTCCTTGGAGGCAAGGATTCTGAGGCTCTGTCTAACATACCGTAGAGATGTTGTGAGGAGAGACTGGTCCTTGGAGAAGGACATTATGCTTGGGAGGGTGGAGGGACATTGCAGGACAGGAAGGCCCTCTATGAGGTGGATTGATTCAGTGACTGGGATAATTGGGCTGGAAGTGTCAGAGAGAGTGCGATTGGCACAGGACAGAGCAGAGTTTAGGGCTGTTGTACATGGGGTCGCTATGAGTCGTAAGCAACTCGACGGCACATAACAACAATAACAATAGTTGTTCTTATGTGCCGTTGAGTCGTTTGCGACTCATAGCGACCCTATGTACAACAGCCCTAAACCGTGCTCTATCCTGTGCCAATCTCATTGCCTCTGACACACCCATCCTGAGTACCCCAGTCACTGAATCAATCCACCTCAAAGAGGGTCTTTCCCTCCTGCACTGTCCCTCTACTCAACCCAGCATGATGTCCCTCTCTAAAGACCTGTCTCTCCTTACACCATGTCCAAAGTATGTCAGAAGAAGCCCCAGAATCCTTGCCTCCAAGGAGCAGCCTGATTTAATCCTCTCTACGATGAATCTGTTTGTTTTCTTGGCAGTCCATGGAACATTCAATACTCTTCTCCAGCACCACAGCTCAAAGGCGTTAATTCTCCTTCTATCTTCCCTAGTCATTGTCCAACTCTCTGATGCATAACAAGTCATTGTGAAGACTGTAGCCTGTATCAGATGCACCTTAGTCTCCAGAGAGACACCATTGCTCTTCAGTACTTTGGAGAGGTCCCTAATAGCTCTATTAGATACCAATGTTTTCTTTATGATCAATATTTAGCAAATATGACATTTAACTGTGTGGATCACAACAAATTGCAGGTAATCTTGAGAAAAATAGGAATCCTGGAACAGTTGATTGTGCTCATGTGAAATCTATAGTTGGGCCAGGACATAGTCCTCAGAACATAACAAGAAAACACAGTATGGTTCAAAATCAGGAAAGGAGTGTGCCAGGGATGTGCCCTTTCTCCATACCTTTTCAATCTGTATGCAGAGCATATCATTCAGAAGGCTGGGGTTTATGAGGAGGAATGTGGCATCAGGATTGGAGGAAAAATCATCAACAACCTGCCTTATGCACATGATACAATCTTGTTTGCTGAAACTGAGGAGAAGCAACCTGAAGTGCTTGCTGCAGAAGGTCCAGGACTACAGTCTTCAATATGGATTGAAGCTCAACATCAAGAAGAAAAAAATTCTCACCACTGGGCCAGTTGGCAACAACATAATATATGGAGAAGAGATTGAGGATGTTAACAATTTCAACTTGCTCAGATCTACAATCAACATTCTTGGCAGTCAAAAATTCAAAAGATGAATTTCACTGGGAACATCTGCTGTCAGGACCTCTTCCAAAGTGCTAAAAAGCCATGATGTCAGTCTAGAAATTGAAGTGTGCTTGATCTAGGCCATGGCCTTTGTAATTACTTGCTGCACATTAGAGAGTTGGACAGTGACTAAAGATTACAGAAGAAGAATCAATGCCTTTGAGTTATGGTGCTGGAGAAGACTGTTGAACATATCGTGGACCACCAAAAGAATAAATAGATCTGTCTTGAAGAGGGTGAAATCAGATTTCTCCTTGGTATTCTCTTCTGTCTCACATGTTTTGGGAATGTGGCCAGGAGGGACTCATTCTTGGAGAAGGACATCATGCTTGGAAGGATGATGGAGGGACAGCATGGGAGAGGATGAGATGGATTGACATAGTTAGTGGTGTAGTGAGGGTAGGTGTGTCAGAGTTAGTGAGACTGGCTCAGGATAGGGCAGGCTTCATAGCTATTGTCCATAGGATTGCTATGAGTCACGGATGACTTGATGGTATATACAACAAAAACACACCCCTCAAAAAACTTCACCAACAGGGTGAAAAGGAAGCTCACAGAGTAGGACCAAATGTTTGTCAATGAGAACTCTCATAAGAGACCCTTATCTAAAATTTATAGACTACTCCAACACCACAACAGGAAAATAGCAAACAACCCAATCACAAAATGAGCACAAGATATGTATAGACACTTCATCGAAAAAGAAATTCAGATGACCAAGAAATACAGGAAGAAACATTCAAAACTGCTAGCTCTCACAGAGACTCAAATCAAAACCACAAGGAGATACCATCTCATCCCAGCAACAATAACCAGGCTCAACAGGGTAGCAAACAATGTGTGGTGGTGAGGTTGTGGAGATGTGGCAACTCTCATTCACTGCTGATGTGAAAGTAAAATGGTACAGCCACTTTGGAAGGTGGTGCGGTACACTCTCCATTTGACCCAGCTATCTCACTACTGGGAAGATGTTGTTGTTGTTGAGTACTATTGAGTCAAACCTGACCCAGAGTTGCCTCTTCGGTGGATTTTCAGAGCCATTAAATCTCACTGGAGGAGATTGTCCATCTGTCTCCCAAAGAGTGGCTGCATATGCCTTTGAGATTGCAGTAGTTTCTTACCATTAGACCAAAGAAATGTATTCACACTCTTGTTTATTGCAGCGATATTCACAATAGTGAAGAAATACAAGCCGTCCAAGTGTCCATAAACAAATAGATGCATAGAGAACTGGTACATCCATAAGATGGATTATTACTGAGCTCTGAAAAACAACGAACTTGTAAAACACCACACAACACAGATGTGCCTGGAAGACATTATTCTGAGTGAAATAACCCAGTCACAAAGGGACAAATATTACAGAAGACTTTTGTTATAAAAATAGCATGGACATGGTGTGGGGAGAGCAGGAAAAGAATGGGTTGATTATGAACAATACATTGGGTAGTTGGAAGGACAATCTGAAGGGAATGGATGATTAGACATCCACCATATGTATGACAACAATCTAGAACAAGACCTACTTTGTGAAGCGAACTAGAGGAGGGAGAAAAATTTGTATCAATGAAAGAATGAAAACTAGCCCGTCTGTAGACTTTCACTAAAATTGCAATTTCAAAAAAGCAATAAACCACCACAACAACAAAAACCACTAGTATTGATACTGATTGGTATGGGAGGATTGTTGTATTTTTCTGTCTATTGAACTATGGCATCCTTAAATTATGCTCTCTACTTAACAACATAGTAGTTGAATGTAGAAGTTCAAGATTTATTTATAAACTACAGTTTAGAAGTGGGGGGAGGAAATAGAGTCTTTCTCCTAATGCTGTAAAGGCACAGTTATAACTCATGTTTAACAGAGACAAGAAGGGTTGAAATCAAAAGACATCACATTAGAGAATCCACTGGATACACTTCACAATATATTTCTTCTCATGACACTCCAAAAATCCAGTCTTCAAGGGGAGCCCGTGTTTATATATCCAAGCAGAACTTTCACCAAGAAGTATAAATAGTCTGTGATGTGTGAAGGAAATGTTCATGGTCAATAATTAATTTAGTCAAAATCAAAACCTGATGTAGACTAAACAGTGATTGAGAATGCTTTGGGATCAGTGAAAAGGAATCATCGTTTTACAGAAGTGTGTTTCCTTTATATTGTATTTTGAATTAGTCACCCTGCTTAAAGACATTATTTGTACTAGTGTTAAAACATCTGGGCTTAGCTGCTTTAATTAAGTATTTTTGTGACTGTAGAGTCAGAACCAACCCATAGCTGACCGTCTGGTGGGTTTTCAAAGGTAGTTAATGGCATGGGAGGGGATCGGCCATCTGTCTCCCATGTTGTTGTTGTTGTTGTTGTTATGTGCCGTCGAGTCGCTTGTGACTCATAACGACCCTATGTGCAACAGCCCTAAACTCTGCTCTGTCCTGTGCCAATCGCACTGTCTCTGACATTCCCATCCCGATTACCCCAGTCACTGAGTTAATCCACCTCATAGAGGGCCTTCCCCTCCTGCGCTGTCCTCCCACCCTCCCAAACATGATGTCCCTCTCCAAGGACCTGTCCCTCCTTACAACATGTCCAAAATATGTTAGATGGAGCCTCAGAATCCTTGTCTCCAAGGAGCCACCCGGTTTAACCCTTTCCAGGATGAATCTGTTTGTTTTCCCAGCAGTCCATAGTACCCTCAATACTGTTCTCCAGCACCACAGCTCAAAGGTATCAATTCTCCTTCTATCCTCTTTAGTCATTCTCCAAGTCTCTGATGTATAACAAGTGATTGCAAAGACCATGGCCTGTATCAGAAGCACCTTAGTCTCCAGAGAGACACCATTGCTCTTCAGTACTTTGGAGAGGTTCCTAACAGCAGCCTTTCCCATAGCAATACGCCTTTTAATTTCCTGGCTACTGGTGCCAAGAGTGTTGACTGTGGAGCCAAGCAAACTAAAGCTGTGAACAATCTCAATCTCTTCACCATCCATCCCATAGGAAAGCATAATAAATTTTAATTTAAAATTATTAATTCAGTGTGAAAGCAGCTTTCCTTATCTTCCCATTTATCACAATTCTAATATTCGTAGATTTTCATATTATAGGAAATAATTGATTGTCTATATTTATAAAAATGTCTACCAAAATTACATAAAAATTCCCATCAAAAATCCGTCACTGAAGTGGAGGAGAGATATTTTTAATGAATAAGGCATTGGTCATACAAAATCTCCAGCCTCATTTCTATCACCACAATTATAGTTTTTCAATCATTGTTGTGTATTACAAGTTGGAGCCGACCCATAGCTGAGCTTCCAGTGAGTTTTGAAAGCCAGTAATGGCATAGGAGGAGATTTCTCATCCTTCTCTCATGGAAGAGTTCGAAGATTTGAACTGTGGGCCTTCAGGATTATAGCACAGATTCTTACCACTAAGCTACCAGAGCTCCTTTAGTTTTTCAACTACCTCCCTCTTTCTTAGTTTCCAACCTTTGAATCCCAATCACCAGTTATTGTTAATGCACTCTGATTGCATATTTGATCAATTTCAGAGTGCAGAATTTCATAAAATTCTTCAATTTCTTCATCATTTACTTTAAATAAAAAGACTCCTTATGAAAACTCGATTGGCAAATACAGATCTCTAGAGTAATAAAACATACAGTGAAACCTTTAAGAATGAGTATTAGATAGGGTTACCTTGTAATTCCAAATCTCACATTTTTTTGCCTTTGACACAGCTTAACCACTTTTGTATCACTCTTTATTCTTGGAATATATTTACCTTCCCTCCCTCTGTCAAATTTGCACTTTACACTCGTTCTAACTTTTTTTCCTGTAAAATAAATACTAGCATGCCTTAGAAACACAACTTTTTAAAAATCATTCTCTTTGGTTTGTGATTTTAATGGAAGTCTACAGAAAAGACAATGTGTTGAGATCTTTGGTAAGACTGATTTCCATGGAGCGTTAAGGGCTGAAGACAGATTCCTAAGTTGATATATAAGAAATAAGGTGATGTGAGATATTGATTCATTTTTTAAAAAATTATTTTAATAAGATAAAGGAGGCTTTTCAATGGACTGAGGCTCAATATCAAGAAAACAGAGACTGAGATTGTTAACAGCTTTGGTTTGCTTGGCTCCACAATCAACACTCTTGGCACCGTAGCCAGGAAATTAAAAGATGTATTGTGATGAGAAAGTCTGCTGTTAGGGACCTCCCCAGAGTACTGAAGCACAATGATGTCACTCTGGAGACCAGGGTGCTCCTGATACAGGCCATGGTCTTTGCAATCACTTGCTATACATCAGAGAGCTGGACAATGACTAAGGATGATAGAAGGAGAATTGATGCCTTTGAGATGTGGTGCTGGAGAAGAATATTGAATATACCATATACTGCAAAGAAAACAAACAGGTTCATCCTGTTGTTCTTGTTGTTGTTGTTATGTGCCGTCAAGTTGCTTGCAATTCATAGTGACTCTATGTACAACAGCCCTAAACCTTGCTCTGTCCTGTGTCAATCGCATTGTCTCCGACACACTTACCCCAATTACCCCAGTCACTGAATCAATCCACCTCATGTGAGGTCTTCCCCTCCTGCCCTGTCCCTCCACTCTCCCAAACACGATGTCCCTCTCCAAGGGCTGGTCTCTCCTTGCAACATGTCCAAAGCATGTAACACGAAGCCTCAGATTCCTTACGTCCAAGGAGCAATTCAGTTCAATCCTCTCCAGGGTGAACCTGCTTGTTTTCTTAGCAGTCCATGGTACATTCAATACTCCAGCACCACAGCGCAAAGGCATCAATTCTCCTTCTATCCTCCCTAGAGAGGGTTTCAGCAAGCTCTTTTGTATTCTTTATAGATTCCTTACTGGAAAATTAGATAAACCTTTAAAAGTTGTCCTTTGCATCCTATTATTATAAAAAACTAAAATAGTTAGGGATTCTGCTATACTTTTATGGATTGGAAATCCTGTTCTTGATTACATACTTTTAGATAGTTTTGTTACTTTGAACACTGTAATCAAGAGTTGTTTTTCTCTGTTTTTCTTTTAAAATGAGAGAGACTGAGTAAATTTACCTCACAAGGATAATCTAAAGGAATAAAAGAAGCTTAAGTATGTTGGAACAAAGGAAAGGTGATACAATCGAGGGGCAAAAGGATTAATGAAATTTGGTCATTTACACCAGATGCTGGTCCTGTCTCTTTTGCTCTTCATAATAGAATCTGTGTTCTCAGATGTGGACACAGGCTGAGTTCGAAGAGTTAGTGGCAGAAGTAGGATTCAGAATCCATTCAGCTTCAGTTTATAGTAGATCATATTTGTGAGCCTCATGACTTTGTACCTCACAATTAACATTTATCCAGACCTGCCACTCAACTATAAAGGACAATAATTTGTTGTTGTTGCTAGGTGCCATTGAGTGAAGTATGACTCATAGTAACCCTGTGAACAAAAGATCTGAAAC
The DNA here is from genome assembly GCF_000299155.1 of Elephantulus edwardii. Taxonomy (NCBI): domain Eukaryota; kingdom Metazoa; phylum Chordata; class Mammalia; order Macroscelidea; family Macroscelididae; genus Elephantulus; species Elephantulus edwardii. The sequence continues at coordinate 16,685,618 of NW_006399785.1, read as the reverse complement.
CAGTCCTGTCCTGTGCCATCCTCACACTTTCTGACGCACAAGAGCCTATTGCAACAGTCACCCTGTCAATCCACCTGGTTGAAGGTCTTCCTCTCCTTCGCCGATCCTCCACCAGTACCTAACATCATGTCCCTCTCCAAAGAATAGCACCTCCTAGCAATATGTACAAAGTATGGGAAGCTAAGCCTCATCATTCTTGCTTTCAAAGAACACTCTCGCTGCAACCTCTCCAAGACATTATCTATTTGTTTT
>NW_006399785.1:16679745-16680780 GCF_000299155.1 Elephantulus edwardii | reverse complement strand
AAACAAATCATTTGGTATCCCATCAGCTCTGGGGCCTTATTTTTTTGCCAATGCCTTCAAAGCAGTTTCCTCTTCCTCTTTCATTACCATTGGCTCCCGTTCATTTTGTACTTCCTGAAACTTTTCAGTGTCAATCAATTCTTCCTGGTACAGTGATTCTGTGTATACATACCTTCCATCTTATTTTGAAACAATGAAGAAGCAAAAGTAGTTGGAAAATATGGGCTTGGTTATAGAAATGAGGCTGGAAATAGATGGGCTGCATAGGAATCAGATTGACTATAATTGAGGAAGAAATAGCTGGAGAAGCTCAACATCAGCAGTCAAAACTAGGCCAGGGGCAAACTGCAGGTCAGACCATCAACTACTCCTCTGCAAGTTCAAATTAAGGCAAAAGAAAATGAAAATAAGTCCACAGGAATCAAGATATGATTTTGAATCAATTCCTTTGGAGTTTCATGATAATCTTAAGAATAGGTTTGAGGCATTAAATATCATTGGTGGCAGGTCAGATGAGTTGTGAGATAATATATAAAGGATATCGTCTATGAAGAACACAATAGGCCATTAGAAGAAAAAAAAACAGAGAAGAATAAAAAAACCCAGATGGATGTCAGAAGAGACTCTGAAGGTTGCACTGGAACACCAGGAAGCCAAAGTAAAGGAAAACATGTTGAAATAAAAGAGCTGAACAGATGGTTTCAAAGGGCAACTCTGGAGGAAAAAGTAGTAAAATAGAATGTGCTGCAGTTGGAATTGGAGAATAAAAAGGGAAGAACTCGCTCTGCTTGTCTCCAGCTGAAAGTACTGAAAAACAAATTTAGGGCACGTGTCACAATGTTGAAAGATACTATGGGTAGTGTATTGAATGACCCAGAAAGCATCAAAATAAGATGGAGGAAGTGCCACACCGCCTTCCACAGTGGTTGCACCATTTTACACTCCCACCAACAGTAAATAAGGGTTCCGGTTTCTCTGCAACCTCGCCAGCATTTGATGTTTGCTCCTCTGTTAAATTTTGCTATTCTTACTGGG
>NW_006399785.1:16664637-16678734 GCF_000299155.1 Elephantulus edwardii | reverse complement strand
AAGCCTATAGAATATAAAAAGGCAAGATTAGATTAGATTACATTAGAAAATCTAGAAAAGGTAATCTCTGTTACCATTTTCAATTTTCTAACCAAGTCCTTCCTAACAAGCTGAATTTGGTTGGAAGAGGAGTTAGGTCTTAAATAAATGTCTTAAATAAAGACATCTAAAAACGGTTTAAAAACATAGATGCTGGACAAAATCTTGAACATACCTTGGACTGCCAAGAAAACAAATCAGTCTCTCTTGGAAAGGGTGAAACCAAGTCTCTCCTTAGAGGCTAGGATTCTGAAGCTCTGTCAAACTTACTTTGGGCACTTGGCCAGGAGGGACTTAGTCTTTGGAGAAAGAAGGTCATCATGCTCGGAAGGGTGGAGGGACAGGGCAGGAGAGGAAGACCCTGGATGAGATGGACTGATAAAGTAACTGGGGCAATGGAGCTTCGTGTGTCGAAATTAGTGAGACTGGCTCAAGACACGGCAGGGTTCAGAGCTGCTCTACACAGGGTCGCTATGGGTCACAGACAACTCGATGGCACTTAACATCAACAACCACCACCATATTGCCCAACAAACCTCATCCTAGGTATATACTCAAAAGAATCAAAAGCAGGTACCGTACAGATACTGTGTTTCAGCAATATTCACTGAAGAACTGTTTATATTACCCAAAAGGTGTGAATAATCCATTTGCATGGATGAACAGTTCATGGTGCATACATACAGTGGAATTGACTGCGGACAATGCAGACCCATGATGTCACCACAGTGCAGCATAGCCCTGTCCCACAGGTTTACCTCGGTTTTAAGTCTTCACTGAAGCAGACTTCCTCATCTTTCATCCTTAGGGTGGCTGTTCAATTCCAAGCACTGATATGTCACTTATCAACTCACTGCTTGATCATGAAGAAAAATGAGATCCTAATACAACACTTCAAGATGGGAGAACTTGGCGGCGGCAGAGAGAAGGATGCAAATAATTACACTGCGTGAAATCAGGTAGTCACAAAATGAAAAGTATCGTATGTATATTCCAGCCTATATGAAATAATCCAGTCTATAGGGAACAAAGTTTATTAGTAGCTACCGGAGAGGACAGGGAAGAAAAGGAGTGGGGCAATCTTTATTTAGGGGTCCTTTAATTTCTATTAACAGTCGTGGAATAATTAGGGAAAGGATAGAGTTCATGGTTGTATAACGTGTTGATTACCAGTGTACCTGAATTGTTGTTGTTGTACCACAAAGTTGGAAGTGACCCATAGCTGACCCTTTAGCGAGGAGATTGTCCATCCTTCTCCCACTGAACAGCTAGTGACCTCGAACTGCATACCTTCTGGATTGCAGTGCAGCTTCTTGCCACTGGGCCACCAGAGCTCCCTGCAAAATCTCTTGAGTTGGCAGGTGTTGTGTTATACATATTTTTAACACAACTAGGGGGGAAAGTACAGGGAAATGCTGCTCCCAACTCTCCCCACATCTCACATCTTCACAGCAAGAACGCGCACAAACATTTACTTAACATAGTGGAGCCCTGTGGTATTTGTTATGTTCCTACAACCGAGGGGAAGTCAGCACAGACAAACACTATTAACGCGTCCGGCACAATCGTTTACTCCCGTGTTTCTGAGGTTTTTCCTTCGCCCCTGAGACAGGTCAAACAGCACAATGAAAAGTGAAACTACACACAGCAGATTTGTTAAAGCAGGCTAGCACATTCAGAAGGAAATCTCACCCCCAAAGAGCACTGCCATTAGCAAACAATATAATATTTATTAAGCACTCGACTGCCTGGAATACCCTCTTGGAACCAGTAAATATTAGGAGTTTAAGGCCATAGGAAACATGAATTTTCCTTTTGCAAACGCAGACAGGGAGTGCTTTATATTTTCGCCTGAGCTGCAGTAGCACATGCTTGCTCTCAGAGAAGGTTCATTTTCCACATGGCCCTAACACAGTGTCACTTGAGTTCTCTCAGGACCTTCGGAAAGTGTCCTTCTGCCTTTCCAAGCCTCCAAGTCTTTCTGTGCATGTAAACAACTACCCTTTCAGAAAGTGGAAGCAGTTGAAAGTGAGTTAAATTGTTGTTGTTGTTGTTTTTGTTATGTTTCATCAAGTTGCTTGCAACTCAGAGCGATCCTATGTGTTACAGCCCTGAATCCTATCTATCCTGTGCCAACCTTATTGTCTCTGACACACCTACCCCCATTCCACCAGCCACTGAGTTAAGTCATCTCACTGATGATCTTCTCTTCTGCTGACCCTCCCCCCTCCGAAGGATGCAGATCTAGATAGTTCTGGACCTAAAATCTCCAGAAAGAACATGTCCTTGGGTTTACGTAATGCCTTGTTGTTAGCCACCCTTTAGTTACCTCAATTCATGATAACCTCATGAACGATGGGGTTGACACAGTGTAAGCCATGGGGTTTTCAATGGCTTGCTTTTGTTAGACTACTTGATTTCTACTTCTAGTCAATCTTAGTTCAACATCACAGCATTCCACTGATACATGGATGTCACCTGTGTGTAAGGTTCGATGACTGTAATATTGGTTTCCCACATTGTTGCTTTCAGGTGCCATAAAGTTAGCTCCAACTAAGTAAACCCATAGAAAATAGAACAAAATACTGTCCAACTCTGTCCCGTCTTCACAAGCTTTGTGGTCCTTAAACCCATTGTTACAGCTGCTGAGTCAACGCATCGCATTAAGGCGCTTCCTCATTATTGCTGACCTTGTACTTTACCAAACATGATGTTCTTTTCTTGGTCCTGAGCCTAGAGATCATTATGTCGATTATGGTATCATTTACTGCTATAAATATGAAGAGTTTTGCTTCCCATATCTTGTCATTATTTTTGCTGTTCTTACATGCCTTGGAGTCAACCACAACTCACCATGATCCTATGCACAATAGCTCTGAATCCTGCCTTACCCTGAGCCAATCTCACTGTCTCCAACTCACCTACTATTACCCCAGTATCTGTGTCAATCCTCAGATCCAGGGTCTTCCTCTCCTGCTCTCTCCCTCCACCCTTCCAAGTCTTTCTTCAAGGACTGGTCCCTCCTGGTAACATGCTCAAAGTATGTGAGATAAGAAGCCTCAAAAATCCTTATCTAAAAAAAAAAACAAAACACACAAAACAGAAAACGAACAAACAAAAAAATCCCCAACAACAACAACCAGACTTCCCCCTCTCCAGGATAGACCTGTGTGTTCACTTGGCAGTCCATGGTATGTTCAATACTCTTCTCCAACACCACAACACGAAAACAATGTTTCTTTTTATGTCATCTTTAGTCATTGTCCAGTTCTCTGATGCATACCAAAAAATCTGTGAAGGCTTTGTCCTGTATCAGGCACACCTTAATCTCTAGCCTGACACCGTTGCTCTTTAGTACTCTGGAGAGGTTCTTGACAGCAGATTTTATTAATGCAATTAATCTTTTGATTTCTTGACTAATGTTGATTGTGAAACCAAACAACCTAAAATTAATAACAATGTCAACCTCTTCTCCACCCAGAAGGCAAGAATTCTTAAACTAGGCACAATTCTTACACTAGGTCCAAGTTGTAGTTGAGATTATGAATAAATGGTGGAACGAATGAATGGATAGATGTCCTACCGTTGACACTGAATAGGAGGTGAATGCAGACCCAATAGCACTAAAGTAGAAATTGTGAGCCTTGGGTTTTTGTAATAAATGAAGGAATTTAAACTCCTTATTTTATTGTGAAATATAATCATAAATGGAGCTCTAGTGGTGTAGTCCTTTCTGTAGTTGTTGTTGACTCCACTCCAGTCTCTGTGGCTTCTTGCTGCCTGTGCATGGAAGTTCACGTGTGCAAGTAATGGCAAGGTTTTTTTTGGTCATGTGTTTTTTCGGGCTCATGTTTGATGTGCAGTACTGCTCTCCCCCTGCCCCCCATGCCCAAGGCCTGAGGTCCTAGAGGAAAGTCCTAGGGTATAAGGCAGACAGTGGCTTAAAACCCCAAAGGAGGAGGGGTGAAGAAGGCAGCCAGGTGGTTCAAATTGTTTTTTTTGTCAAACATTCTTCTAGGTGGTATAGCCCTGATCTGTGCATTGCTGTACAGAAGTAACTTGTGGTTGCTGTGATGCTAAACACTGTGACACTGATGTGCCAAATATAATAATGGTTACTCATGGCGCACAGTGTTTGATAGAGCTCCCTGATTCAAACAAGCTTGAAAGCAGGAGTGGCATCCACTTCCAAAATGGCTTGCCTCTGGAAACTCTATGAACATGGTTCAGGTCTTTTGTTCATAGGGTCGCAATGAGTCATCTATGACTCGACGGCACCTAACAACAAGAGTGTTGTAGTCCTTTCTGCAGTTGTTGTTATGTGCCATTGGGTTGAGTATGACCCATTTTAACCCCATAAACAACAGCTCTCAACTCTGTCCTGTCCTGTGCCATCTTCCCTGTTATAGACACTCTAGAGCCCATGGCATCAGTCACTGTGTCAATCCACCTGGTCAAGCATCTTCCTGTCTTTCACTGACCCTCCACCTTTTCAAGCGTCATGTCCTTCTCCAAGGAATACTTTCTCTTAGCAACTTGCCCCAAAGTATGGAAAACAAAACTTCAACATCTTTGCCCCCAACAAATACTGTAGCCCTACTTTCTCCAAGACATGTTTGTTTGTTATTTTGGCAGACCATGGAATCTTCAGTGTTCTTCTGAACACCCAGTGCAATGCATCTCCTTGGAGAGGGACATCATGCTTGGTAGGGTAGAGAGACAGTGCAGGAGGGGAAGGCCCTGTATGAGGTGGACTGATTCAGTGACTGGGGTAATCTGGATGGGTGTATCAGAGATGGTGCAATTGGCACAGGATAGAGCAGGGTTTAGGGCTATTGTACGTAGGGTCGCTATGAGTTGCAAGCGACTCGGCGGCACATAATAACAACAACAACTGGTATCAAGGATTGTGGATCTAAGCAAAATGTAAGTGTTGACAATTTCAATATTTTCTCCATTCTTCATAGTTTAATTCCTCAGGTAATACGTTGCTTATTTAATAACAAAATTAAGGTTGCATAGTGGAGTGTACTCGGGGCAGTGGGAGGGGTGCAGGGGGATTGCATACCAAAGAAAGAATTTTTCTTTTACTTTTTCAAAGACAGGAGTTAACTCTGGGGGGAGTGGGGGAGGGCTGGACAGGGAGAAAAGTGCAACAATGAATGAATGGAAATCCAAAATCTCTGTAAATGTTCATTAAAATTAATAAAATAAAATTAAAAAAAGAAAAAACTAAAAAAAAATTGGCAAAGCCACTGAAAAAATAATTGAAAATACTACAAGACTGGTAAGAAGCTGTGCTTCAATCCCAAAGGCACATGGTTGGAATCTACTATCTGCTCTGTGTAAGGATGGGAAACTTCCTCCTGTGTGATTTACTGCCTCTGAAAATCCACTAGAAGGCCAGCTATGGGTCGACTCTGACTCAACAATTCTTAACAGCAATAAGAATGTTAGTAAATGGTTGGGGTTTTTTTCAACAGTAAGAAAACTTTTTAAAAACATCCCAAGTGTCCAACCACTGAATAGATTGAGAAATTGTGGTACATTCACACAATGGAATAGTACACAGCATTCAGGAGTAATGATTTCACTTCACAAAATACGACATAACTTGGGAGAGGCTGGAGAGTATTATGCTGAGTGAACTAATGCAGTCTCAGCATAAAAAATACTGCATAACACCATTGTTGTAAAAATGGATAACCAGTAAAACATGTATGAGAATTAAAGGTGGGAGTGAAGGTCAGTGGAGGGTGGAAGATACATAGGGGTGAAACCACAGGGTTATACACTTTGGTGGATGGAGGAGGAGATAAGTAAATGTGAACTATCCCCGAGAGGTAAGACAAGTTAACGATGGGCAAGGTCCAATGGTGATTGATTTTATAGAACATAATGCATGAGAATGATTGTATGAAACACAAAGTGAATGAAGAATAGTGTGAAACACAATGTATATAAAGTTTGTAAGCAAATGAATAAAAAAATTACCTAAACAAACAAAAAGACTCAATTCATTTTCTTTCTGTCTTAATATTCTCAATGTTAATTGTTGGCAACATCGTTTACCATCTCTTCCAGGGCAAAAAATCGGTATTCAATCTTGACCCTCCTCTGGATCTCCTTGGAATACTCAAATCCATCCAATCCTAATGTATTCCTAGTTTACTCTCTAAATATTCTCTAAACTAGCATTTTATCTCTCCATCTTAAACATCAAAGGTCTAGGATTAGAAAATGTTAACAACCACTATGGAAGGGAGTCAAGTGCTTTCTCAAAAGTTGGAAAAAGAAATACCATTTGACCTAGCAATTTCACTAATTGGAATATACCCTAAAGAAACCAGTACCACTATTCAGATACATGCCCATCCGTATTTGCTTTGCTGCATTGTTCACAATAGCAAAGACATAGAAGCAACTCAAGTGCCCATCACATGAATGTATAGAAAAACTATGGTATGTTCACACAATAGAATATCATACAGCATTGAAAAAAAAATGAGCTCATAAAACATTACACAACATGGTTCAACTGGAGGACATTATGCTGAATGAAATATCTCAGTCACAAAAGGACAAATACTGCATAACACTACTGTTATAAAGCATGGGAAGTTGGGGGAGAATAGGAAAAGAACCAATAAATAATGTAAATGAACACTACATTGGAACAGATGAGGGAAAGAACAATTCAAAAAGAATATATATATATATATAACACTATATATGTAACTATATATTACTATATGTAACTTTATATATAACTATATATATACACACAACAACAAACAAACACACCATGTACCAAGTATATTAACTGTGGATCAAAAAGTCAGATGATGTTATTGGCAGTTTTAATCTTTTCTCCATTTACTATGACGCTAACTATCGATGCAGTGGGGAAAATTTTTGTTTTCTTGATGTTGAGATGCAAACTATATTGCAGAATTTAAATCCACACTAGACATCATGCTGGGTAGAGTAGAGGGACAGCGCAGGAGGGGAAGACCTTCTATGAGGTGGATTGATTCAGTGACTGGGGTAATCGGGATGGATGTGTCAGAGGCAGTGCGATTGGCACAGGATAGAGCAGGGTTTAGGGCTGTTGTACATAGATAGGGTCGCTATGAGTCGCAAAGGACTCGATGGCACATAACAACAACCACAACAGTGCATAGCGATGAGGAATTGTGTTGCCAGTGCAAAGGTACATGGTTTGAATCCACCACTGCTCTGTGAAAGAAGATTGAGTGATTTTCCGCTTGTGATTAACTATCTCTAAAAACTTGCTGAGGATCAGCTATGGATGGTTCCACCTCAATAGTGCATAATAACAATAGTTACCATGGAGCCAGAATTGACTCATAGTTGACTCTCCACTCAATTTCTGAGGCTGTAAACTGTAACTGTATGTCTTGATCTCATTGGTGAAATCTAATAACCAGAAACGTACAGGCTTTGGATTAGCAGTCAATGACCTAGACCCTGTGGTCTATTCTATCACGTTGTGGTGACCTGTAGTTGTTAAGTACCACAAGTCATAGAAGACTCATAGTGACCCTATGAATGAAAGACCTGAACACTTGTATAACTTTCATCATTTCTCCAAGTTTATAGAATTTCCAGAGGCAAGCTATTTTGCAAGTGGATGCCACTCCTGCTTCCAAGCTTGTTTTTTGGGGGTTTTTGTTATTCTTTTTAAAAAAAAATTGATAATTTTAACGAATATTTACATAGGTTTTGGATTTCCATTCATTCATTGCTGCACTTCTCTCCCCAACCAGCCCTCACCCCCTCCCCACCCCAGTTCGCTCCTCTCTTTGAAAAATAAAAGAAACACTCCCTCCCTGGCACACAATCCCCCCACACCCCTCCCACCACCCCAAATACTTTCCACTATGCAATCTTAATTGTGGACTCTAGTGATAATCATAATACCCTATCATACATTGCTTTTAAATTATTCTCTTCCTCATCTGTTACAGTGCAGTATACACAATTTATCCAGTTTCTCCAGGCTTGTTTTAATGGGACGCTCCACCAAATACTGTCCACCATGGGTAACCATTATCACATTTGACACATTAGTGTCACCGTGTTTAGCATCACAACGACCACAAGTTGCCTCTGTACAGCAAATGGACAGAGCAGTGCTATACCACTTAGAAGAATGTTTGACCAAAAACAATCTAAACTAGGCCTGAGGGCTGCAGATTAAAGTCACCCGCCTTTGGCTTCATACCATCATTTTCTGTCCATTAGGCCAACAGAGCTCTCTCATTGTTGTGGTCACTTCACAGAGAGAAATAAAAAGCATTGTTTTCATAACTATACCCAGCATTTTCTGATTATGGGCATCTAACAAAGACTTTATGTCCTAAACATTGTTAATTTTTACATTCTACTGGTCAGTAAGCTATGTAAACATCAAGATTCGGTAAATCTTGAATTTCTGGTGCCAGTACTTTGGAATAAAAATTGGTTCAGTGAGAATTTAGGCAAAGAGAAGGTTTATTAGATTTACTCAATATTCAGTTCCCCATTTATGCCACATCTTTTATGCCTTTGTAAAAGTAGCCTCTCCCACTTCATTTAGAAATAGCCTCTTAGCCATTTACTGAGAAACTTCTGATTTCTCATAGAACAGAAGTTGGATTCATGCAGCAATCTTCTCCGTCTTGTTGACTGTTGTTCTGCTTTTGAAAATTAGCCAATGAACACACTGCATTGCAGCAGATTTTCAGATTTTTATTCCTAGTTCATTGTAGTCTAGAAGTTCCACTGAAACACATTCATCATGGAAGCATCTCCACTGGCAAGTGGGAGTCGGTTATACACGAGACTTTTGTCTGGGAAGAGAATTTGGGTAGAAATCCACTATGAAACTACTGCTGACACTACCACATACAAGATATAATGTAATAAAATAATTACCATAAATAGCTCTAGAATGTCAAGGTGTGAATAAAAGGAGCAATGTCAGGAAAGGTTTCAAGGTAAGTGAAGGTCTACTCCCCATTAAACGGAAGAACATATTTAGTATACAAATGTGACAGATGACGGGAATTCAACACTGAGCAAGACAGAATAACAACAAAGTAACTTGTACAACATTCTATTAATGCAATTAGCATTTTGTATTATTAATAATGATCTACTTCATTAGGTATTCTTTATTTAAGGACTAGGTTTATATATGTATATCTTTATGCTGCCCTGGATGTGCTCACTAAGTGGTGCCAAGAAATCTGGAATACAACTGCTTGGCCAACTGACTGAAAGAAATCTATACTTGTTCTCATTTCAAAAAAGGTGACCTGACAGAGTGTGGAAATTATCAAAAAATATCATTAATATCACATGCAAACAAGATTCTGCTGAAAATTATCCCAAAACGACTGGAACAGCACAAAAAGAGAGAACTGCCAGAAGTGCAGGCTGGGTTTAAAAGAGGCCATAATACTAGGGATATTGTAGCTGATGTTAGATGGATCTTGGCTGAGATGGGAATGTCTATCTGTGTTTCATTGACTCTGCAAAGGCTTTTGACTGTGTGGATCACAACAAACTGTGACTGACTCTGAAAATAATGGGAATCCCAAAACACTTGAAAATGCTTATGCGAAACCTATTCTTGGACCGGGAGGCAATCATCAGAACAAAGCAAGGGAAAATTGCATGGTTCAGAAATGAGAAGGATGTACGCCAAGGATGCATCCTATCTCTGTGCCTTTTCAATCTATATGCAGAAAAGATTATCTGGGAGACTGGGTTCTATGAGGAGAAATGTGGCATTAAGATTGAAGGAAGACTCATCAATAATATGCATTATGCAGATGACACAACCCTGATTGCTGTAACTGAGGAGGACCTGAAGCACTTGCTGTAGAAGGTCAATGACTGCAGCCTTCAATATGGATTGAAGCTTAATATCAAGAAAACAGATTCTCACCACAAGGCCGATTGGCAGCATCACGATAGACGGTAAAGAGTTTGAGATTGTTCACAGCTTTAGCTTGCTTAGCTCCACAATCAACACTCTGGGTACCAGCAGCCAGGAAACTAAAAGATAAATTGCATTGAGAAAGTCTTCTGTGAGAGACATCTCCAAAGTACTGAAGAGCAAAGACATCAGTATGGAGACTAAGGTGTGCCTTATCCAGGCCATAGTCCTTGTCATCACTTGTTATACATCAGAGAGCTGGACAATGACAAGGAATAATAGAAAGAGAAGTGACCTCTTAGGGCTGTGGTACTGGAGAAGAGCATTGAATATACCATGGACTGCTAGGAGAACAAACAGGTTCCTCCCCGAGAGGGTGAAGCCAGGCTGCTCCTTGGATGCAAGGATTCTGAAGCTTTGTCTGACATACTTTGAACATGTTGCAAGGAGGGACCAGTCCTTGGAGAGGGATGTCATGCTTGGGAGGGTGGAGGGACAGTGCAGGAGAGGAAGAGCCTAGATGAGATGAATTGGTTTAGTGATTTGGGTAATGGGGGTAGGTGTGTCAGAGACAATAAGGTTGATACAGGACTGATCAGGGTTAAGGGCTGTTGTACATAGGGTTGCTATGAGTTGCAGGTAACATGGCAGCACATACACATAACAATAACAAACAATAACAACAACCTTTCTAGTAACTTTTTTCATGTGCAGAACAAAGCAAATGTTTGACATGTGCATGTGAAATTGAGTTATGTCCTTTTACACGTATTGTAGCCTTCTCTGCAAGTTCTACGAATGGTGCTTCCGTTCTCTAGAGGGACAGCAAGTGGTCCAGCCACGCAACTAAATCTTCTTCCACTGCTGAGGGAGCCTAGCATTTGTTGCTTGAGATCAATGCCAAGGAAAGGTTAAGATAATGTGAAAAGTGGGGAGAGGAATCAGCAGTTAACCGCATCTCATCTGTCCTGGTCTGAGACCAGTGAGTTGTCTGGGGATAAGCAGAAGCCCTCCCACTGGGACGACTCTTTTGCTCTCTCAGTCCCCCACTGCCTGCCATCTGTGGATAATTACTGTTCAGTCTCTGCTGAGAACGTGTGATATTTAATATTTCCTCACCACTTGAACAAACACATGGCAATAACAGCAAGGGACTTGGCCACAGGAGTAGAAAGATGTGTTCGCTTGAAAGAGCCAGTGGACACCCTGGACCAGCAAAACAATCACCTTCTCTTTACTAAGTTACAGGAGACCCTCAAGTTTGAGAATCTGGAGAATAGATACATTGACTTAGGTAGTATTTTTGAAAGAAAACTCTTAAAATTGAAAAATCAAGGTGACTGGTAAATAAAACCAAATCTCTTATAAAATTGATGCATTCTTCCCTCCAGGAGCAATTCTTAGCCTTGTTTGAGTCCTCATAGACAACTTTTTGATGTTTTTTTAAAGAAAACTGTTGCTCTTGCAAAGAAGGAGAGAGAAAGAGAGAGAGAGAGAGACAGAGAGACAGAGAGAGACAGAGAAAAGAGATAGTATTTTACATACTTGAAAATGAGTCTTCCCAACTTAAAGACACTTTTTCCCCCAGTGTTTTTTGGATGAAGAAGACGTCTCCAGTTTCATGTGCAGGTGGGAAGTTTGACTTCCTGTTTCAAGAATAACAAGCAGATTCCGAAGGACAAGCTTTCTGTCCTGTTTAGTACATACAAGTAACTTGGGATTGTTAGTGTAACTGAAGATGGACTGCTTGGATCCATTAAACATTTGGAACAGAACAAAGTGGGACACTGTGGGATGTGTGGGCATGTGGTTCACTGGCAATCTTTAAGGAGGTGGCGGCGGAGGTGATGAAGGGAGGCAGGAGTGGTCATCATCACTGATAATATAAAAGGACATGACACATTTTCTGATTTTGTTCTTCCTCAGCATATCCATTCTGTAGTAAGATCCTTTATACGGATGAGGAAATGCTTTTCACCAATGATATTTTATTTTATAATTGAAGTACATATGGAAGAGTAGAAGGAATTTTGTAGTGAACATCAACATAATTGCCACCCAGACTCTACCTTTTTTACTCTGGACTTGCTTGGGGTACAACTAGCTACTGTACTCAGTTGCTAAGCAAAAGATGAGAAGTTTGAGTCAACCACAAACAGGTCAAGTCCTGGAGACGGTGAAACCTGGCTTCTCCGTGGAGGCAAGGATTGTGAAGCTCCATCTCACATATTTTGGGCATGTGGCCAGGAGGGATTAGTCCTTGGAGAAGGACATCATTCTGGGAAGGGTAGGGAAAAGGCACAGGAGAGGAAGACTCATGATGAGATAAATTGACTCAGTGACTGGAGAAATGAGATTAGGTCTGTTGGAGATGGTGAGACTGGTTCAGGATAGGGCAGGGTTCAGAGTTGATGTACAGAGATAGGTTTGCTATGAGTCACGGGCGACTTGATGGCAAATAACAGCAGCAACATCATATGACCAATAGTACTACATAAACAATGTTGTAGTTGTCTACTGTAGAGTTTGAATTGACTCATAGATGACCCTCCAGCAGGTTTTCAGAGACGGTTAATTGCATGGGAGATTACCCTTCATGCTCCAGCAAAGCAACTGGTGGATTTGAACAGTGTGTGTTTGCATTGTAGAGCAGTTTCTTACCACTAAGCTACACCATGATAGATGGAGAAGAGAGTGACCTTGTTAACAATTTCAGCTAACTCAGTTTCACAATCGACATTTTTTATACCAGCAGTGAGGAAATCAGAAGACAAATTGCCTTAGGGAAATCTGCTGTCTGGGACCTCTCCAGAGTGCTGAAGAGCAATGATATCAGTCTAGAGACTAAGGTGTGCCTGATCCAGGCCCTGATCGTCACATTTACTTGCTATGGATCAGAGAGCTGGTCAATAACTAAGGATTACAGAAAAAGAATTGTTGGCTTCGATTTGTGGTGCTGGAGAAGAGCTTGGAAGATTTCATTAATTACGAAGAAAATACATTGCTATTTAAAGGCAAAGATTTTAAGCTCTCTGAAATATATTGGATGCATTGCAAGGAAGGAACAGTCCTTGGAAGTGTGAGGACTTGAAAGTGTGAGGCACGGGATAGAACAGGGTTCAGATCTTTTGTTCAAAAGGTTGCTACGAGTCTTACTTGATTGTACCTAACAACAACAACAAGAGAGACTGAAGCCAAGTTCTACTTGGATGCAAGTATTGTGAAGCTCCATCTCAAATACTTTGGGTATGTTACCAGGAAGGACCAGTCCTTGGAGAAGGACATCAGACTTGGAAGAATAGAAGGACAGAACAGGAGAAGACGACCCTGGATGAGATGGACTGACACTGTGTGGCAGTGGGGTAGGTGTGTCAAGATAGATTGGCTCAGGATAGGGCAGGGTTCAGAGCTGTTGTGCATATGGTCGCTATGAGTTGTAGTCAACTCAACATCACATACACAACAACAGCAACAGTATTTTTTTTCAATGCACACATTCATCTTTTTAAAATAAAAAAAATTCATTGTTGCACATTTTATTCCCTACCCCTCAAGTCTCTCCCACTACAGTTTGCAATGCACTTCTTGTTCCAACATCCTGTTGTTTTATATATATAATCTTAAAATTAGTCTCCTTTACTTATATTTAAAAAAAATGAAACAATGGAGATGAAACTGATGCTTTATTTGTATCCTAGTCCTATAATCTTTTCTCTGTTTGCAGGCATGACCATTATCCAGATATGAGAAGGACTATAAAATAAGGGATGATAAAATAAATCAATAAAGTACTGGGGTTTTGTACCTTAACTTTCTACTACTTTATTATGATAATTTTAGTGTTCATGCTTTAAAACATTTCTACTACTTTCTGTCTACCACTCACACCTGTAACTTTGCTCTATTGTAGTGATTTGCATATTACTATGATATTGGAAGCTGTGGCACCAATAATTCAAGTGGTGAATAAGTTTCAGCAGAGTTTTCAGACTTAGAAAGATGAATACACAGGATCAAAAAAGGAGTGCATTAAGGATATATCCTTTCTCCATTCCTTTTCAATATATATCTGGGACAGGTCATTAAAAATGCTAGACTTTATGAAGAAG
>NW_006399785.1:16656460-16660737 GCF_000299155.1 Elephantulus edwardii | reverse complement strand
GTCAAGGCACTGGGCTAGGGGTGGGGTCAACACTGTAACTAATGCTTAACTCCACAATAAGGGATTTATCTTTCACTGCCCCACAAATTGCTTGTCTGTCAGATACTCCTCTAAATCTGAGCATTTAGATTAAGAAAGACTAGGTAGAAGGATTGGCCACCCACTTCTGAAATAGCAGGCCTCTGAAAACCCTATGCATAAGCCTCATGATAGAAGGAGAAAAAAAATTAAAGTTGTTAATTATTTTCTTTAGCTCAGATCCACAATCAACGCCTTTAGCACCAATAGCCAGGAAATCAAAAGATAAGTTTTATTGGTGAAATCTTCTAGAAAGTATCTCTCCAGAGTGTTAAAGAGTGAGAATGTGAGTCTAAAGTCTAAGGTGTGCCGGATGCAAGCCCTGATCTTCTCAATAACTTACTATGCTTCTGGCAGCTGGACAATAAGTATTACAGAAGACCAATCAATGCCTTTGAGCTGTGGTGCTGGAGAAGAATATTGAACATGGAGAAAGTGAAGCCAAGTTTCTCCTTGGAAAGAGAAATTTGAAACTCTGTCCCACATACTTTGGATATGTTGTTAGGAGGGTTCAGTCCAAGGAAAACGACGTCATGTTCAGAAGTGTAGAAGGTCAACGTATGAGAGAAAGACCCTGGATTAGATGGATTGGATTGCGACTGTAGAAACAGGGTAAGGTATCTTGGAAACTCCGAGATTGGCTCTGGATAGAGCAAGATTCAGAGCTGTTGTTCATAGGGTCACTATAAGTCATAGTTAACTTGATGGCATATAACAACTACAAGACACAAGATTGGTCTTCTTCACTTCTGAAATGACTGGCATTCTCAAACCTCTGGGATAGTAAAAAACACTGTTGGATACAGTGCCAGAAGTAGAGTCTCTCAGGTTGGATTTACTGAAAATGCAATTGGAGAAGACCTACCCACTCAAAGTAGCGTCTACCTTTAATGGCACGGATGGAGCAAAGTTTTCACATAGTAAATGACCTTCATTTAGTCTTGTGCCAAGACTCACAATGAGTAAAAGAGCTGTAAACATCTGATAATAATTGGAACATGGAATGTACGAAGAATGAATTTAGGAAAATGGCAAATTGTCAAAAATGAAATTGAATGTGTAAAGACCAACATCCTAGTCATTGGTAAGCTGGGATGGGCTTGTATAGGTCACTCCACAGAAGAAAGCTGTCTGTTGCCATAAAGAGTTACAGCCTTGGAAAACCTTAAGGGCAGTTCTGCTTTAACTTACAGGGTTGCTGTGTTAGAATCAATTCAATGGCAGTGGGTTTGGCATGGCTTTGGGACTACCTATCTCGATTCTTGCTAAATCATCTGCTTGGAGTGTCCCTCCCTGCTTATGCTCCTACTCAGTCTTCAAAATTAGACTCCTGTATCTTCAGTAATGTTTCCACACCCACCACTACCAATCCTCTCTCCTCAAACCAACTGGGAATTTCTTGAAAACAGAAGTTGCATTTATTTCATCCCTATTCTCTCATCTGGTGGTGTAGACTGTGCCATACTGGGCTGCAAATGAAAAGGTCAACAGTTTGAATCCGTTAGCTGTGCCAAGTTGAAAAAGCAGGCAGTTTTTGTCTACAGAGATTTTTTTTTTGCCTCAGAAAACTGACAATGTCACTAACAGTTGGATAACAGCACTGGGTCTGACTTGATTTTTATTCACTATTAGATCTTACTGTAAGAATGCTTGATCAATATTTAGTGGGGCAACACTTAATGAATGTTTGCTTGCATGGCTCTTAGAACTTCTAAATGTGCAGGGCCTCTTCTGGCTTTTGTAAAATCTACAACAAAGCTAAAAATAAAAAGTTCACGTAAAATAAATTTTCTCCTAAATATCTCTCAGACTCCCAGGGTTGTACTTGGATGTCCCCAAAATGTGTAGATATTTGCAAAGTCTTCCAGTTCCATGAAACCCAAAGCAGTTTATTCTTCTTGCCATTTCCAAAGATAAATAGGATTTGTGGAGAAAATATGCAAACTTTCCTTGGAAAATAAAAAGATTAGGGGGAAAAAAATCCCACAGGAAAACTTCTGAAAAGCCAAAATCAACTAGCTTCATTTTACATGTAGAACTTTCTACACCTCGCTATGGAATCACATGGATGATTAAAATCAAGGGGCCACACTTAAGGAAGGAATATTCAGTATATACGTGGGGTATTTATGGATGTGCACGTGTGTGTGTTTATAAGTATGTTTTAAAACACATGCACACGAGTAAGAATGTTTTCATGCAACTGAATATTTGTGTGGGGAAAATAGAGCAATAATTCTTTTTTGGGTAACTTCAATTTTGGTCATTTTTTTTTTGCTCTAAAAATGAACAACTACTAATATTCCTCCCAAATAAATTTTGCAATCTAGTCTTCCCCTCAGGATAGCCTTCCCTCACATAATTAACTCTGTAAGTGTTGGCTTGACTTCTGCCTCCTCTGATCGCTCTAACTGTCCCTGGAACACCTCCATTTCTGTTCCCACATCTTCAAGAGAGTAAGTATTGAGATTATCCCTTCACCAAATCGTGTGTCACCTAAAAGCCAAGGCCAAGCATTGCTGCTGTTGCTGATGGTACATGACATCAAGTCAAGTATGACTTCGAACGACCCTATGAACAACAGATCTGAATCTTGTCCTAGCCTGTGCCATCCGCAGAATCTCTGATACACTCAAGTCCATTGCTGTAGTCGCTGTGTCAAGTTACCTTTCTTCCTTTCTTTCACTGTCCCCCCACCTTTCTTCTTCTTTTTTTTAATTTTATACTGGTTTATTTACAGAGTTAGTATACAGTTTTTCATACAGGATCTTTCCCATTTCCTTCATTCCCACTCCTTCCACTCATCAAATTGTGCGACCCTATGATTCATGACACCCCTTCCTGACCATCCTGAGCCCTCTGCTCTGACCCTCCCTTGCATTCTCACACTCGTTGTATTCCTCCCACCTTTCTAAGCATGATGTCCTTCTCCAAAGACTAGCCTCTCCTAACAACATGCCCAAATGTAAGAGACAAAGCCTCGCCATCCTTGCCTCCAAGGAAGCCTCTGGCTGTATCTTCTCCAAGACATACCTGTTTGGTCTCTTGCCCCAGTGTGCTCATCTGTAAATGCAAGTCTAACCCGGTGGGTATGCAGTAATCTTTCTAATGAATGAATAACTAAAATCCACGAGCATAATTCGACAGTAATATGTTTTGCATCGGTGAACAAAACATCAAACCATTTATGTTCCAGCAAATGTCCTCTGCTAAACACAATCTAAAAAGATTTCTTGGGAGGGGAAAAATGCTTTCAGGGTGAACACCATGCTCCTACTAAAAATAGGTAACCCCCCCTTAGGATTAACCATTTCACACCAGCAAATAAACACTCAAATGACATGTTTTTCTACTAAAAACTCATGGGCCTTAAATTTCTTTTTAATCACAGGCTTTCGTATTATTACACATGTTCCATTAACAGCCATAGCCTATGAATTCGATTTCATAAACACTAGTTCACTGCTAACCAGCCAGGTGATTAATTTATAATTTTTGACACATTAGGGGAGTGGGTTGGTGGTAAGAAGTAGCACTAACTCCTGGGATGGTCTGCCTTTTGTGCCAACACCAGGACACACACAGCGAAGGGCACACACAGACACCTGGACACACGCACTCAGGCACCCATGAACTCTCACTACAGGGTGTTAGCAAAGGATCCAAATTGGACAAACCACTGCCTGAAGGGAAATAGCCGGCTCTAAACTGCTGCAGGTCCCTTTCCCTATAAAAATAATAATAAGGAATAAAAATAGTTGGAGCTTGTCCAGCGCCTAATGCAGCACAATCTCTGAATTCAACATCCTCTTCTCCCCCACACACACGTATTCCATATTAGTTCTACCACCCCTTACTTGCCTCTCTATGTAGGCTGCTCATTGGAGCTCAAATAAAAAGTCATTCAATAGCCATTTCAAGGCTTAACGTCTAGTATATTGGGATTTCTCCTTAAGCTTCAGAACAGAGGTTCATTCTGTAGTGTGGAAAACCATGTCAGACCGGAATCTAGCTGCCCTATCTTACTGTATGATTTTAGAGGCATCCATGCCACTCTCTGCCAAACAATTAAGTTTCCATTAGAGTAGAAAGTACTATGATAAAAGGCCGGTTGCAACACCCCCATGATACATCTTCAAGGATATGAACATGTACGGCCAAGCACAATCAATAAGAGTGCATCTAAATTCCAAAATCAA
>NW_006399785.1:16643335-16651555 GCF_000299155.1 Elephantulus edwardii | reverse complement strand
GACAGTGCGATTGGCACAGGACAGAGTGGAGTTTGGGGCTGTTGTACATAAGGTCGCTATGAGTTGCAGGCGACTCGATGGCACATAACAACACAACAACAACAACAAGCAAGATTTTATTATTTCACTTGCCTATAATATTACGGTACTATGTAATAATTCCTACATATTGTTTCCTCACTTTTCCCCCTTCAATGGGCATAGATACGAATCTCTTCCAGATGGTTACCCAAGTAGTTGTCTTCCAAATTTCTTTGTATAGACAAACGAACACTTTGAACATTTGCTGAAACTTCTCCACTGATATTAATTTAGTTCATGGAGTCTTATTTTTTAGCACTGTCGCCTTGGACTTCTTTCTGAAATGACTGATTGTCAACCAATGACTTTAAGAACATTGATTCTGTATATTCTTTCCAATTTCTTTTAATGCTTCAATATTTTCCCCAGAGAATCCTTCACTTATGCAACTCAAGGCTTGAATTATTTTTTAATTCTTTCAGTTTTATACATTTAGGTAATTTTGGATTTTGTTTTTTTTGGTTTGCTTGCTTGTTTGTTTGTTTAACTCCAGAACTTTGCACATTTCTTTATAATTCATTTTCTCTTCCTTAGCGACCCTTTTAAATTTTTGTTCAGTTCTTTTACCTCATCATTTCTTCCATTCTCTTTAGCTACTTTAGATTCAACACGTTTGGTTCCCTTTGAAGATTTGTTCTTTTTTTTTTTTCTTTCTTTCACCTGCTTTTAATGATCTTTTGCATTCTTTGGGATGATGGCCTTGATGTTATCCCACAACTTGCCTGTTTCTTAATAATTAGTGTTTAATATATCCTTGCATGCTTCCATAAGAGCACAATGAGCATTCTCCTTCTATTACGGTTTGCAGCCTCAGAACCTCAATGGAGGATTGCTATGGATAAAAATCAGCTCAACGGAGCTCTGGTGGCCTAGTGGCAAGAAGCTGTACTGCAATCCCAGAGGTATACAGTTCAAATCCACCAGGTGCTCTGCCGGAGAAGGAGGGACAATTTCCTCCTGTACCAGTCAGACCTGATTTTACGTTACATGCACAAAAAATAATAATAAAATAAAATTTTTAAAAAATCAGTTCAATGGCATTGAGTTTTGAATTTATATTAAATCTATTCTTGAGATGGTCACTAAATTTAAGTGAGCTCTACTAAGGTCTTACTTAGTTGTCCTGACTTCTAATCATTTTAACTTCCAATTGTACTTGAATATGAGCAATTGATAATTTATTCTGCAATCGACAGTCTTTTCTGCAACTGAACATGGTTTGCATTGATAGATGATATTGAACTCTTCCATTTTATCTCTCCAGAGATATTAGTCAATCTGATTTCTGGTTAGCTACCTGGTAAGGATCTCATATAAAGTTTATGTTTATGGTGTTGGGGGGAAAAGATATTTATAACAAATAGGTCATTGGTCTTGCAAAATTCTATCATAGCAACATTTTTATTTCCAAAGCTATATTTATCAGTCACCACTACTTCTAATTTTTTTTCCTGATGTTTCACATTCCAATCAGCCAAAATTATCAACATATTCTGATTGTATGTTCAATTAATGATAAATTGCAGAATTTGGTAAAATTCTTTAATCCTTAAATCTTTGATGTTAGTGCTTATGAAGAATTTTGAATAACAGCCATTTAAACTGATCTAGTCCCTCATAGGAAGCATTGTAGCTGTTGTTGTTTGGTGCCTTCGAGTCATAGACGACTCAAAACGACCCTATGAATGAACAACCTGAGCACTGTTCATACATAGCGTTTCTGGAGCCAAGCCATTTCGGAAGTGGATGCCACTCCTGCTTCCAGGCTTGGTTTAGTCGGGAAGCTCCAGCCAACACTGTCCACCATGGGTACCCATTACCACGATTGGCACATCACTGTCACAGGCTTCACCATCACAGCAACCACGAATTACCTCTGTACAGCAATGCACAGACCAGTACTATACCACCTAGAAGAACGTTTGACAGGAAAACAATTTGAACCTGGCAGAGGGCTGCAGATGAAAATCACCCACCTTCGGCTTGGCTTGAAATAGTATACTTTGTAATGAATTTTATGCCATTCTTCACTTTCAGAAAGCAAGGTTGGGTCATCTGCAAAATGCAGCTTGTCGATAAGTTTTCCTTCAATTCTGATGCCACATTCTTCTTCACGCAGTCCAATTTTTCAAATTATTTGTTCAAAGAAGATTTTAAGTACTTATTTAAGAACATCCAACACTTAGTTTTCAATATGGATTACATTTCAGAATTATGGAAAACTAAAATCTTCACCGCTGAATCAAAAGGCAACTTCATGATAAACACATAAAAGATAGAAGCAGCCAATCATGTTATTTTACACAATCAACATCCTGGTAGTAGCAGTCAAGAAATTGAAAGGCATGTTGCACTGTGAAATAATGGTGTCAAGAATCTCTTTTCAATGCTAGAGAGAAAGAATATAATTTTAAAGACAAAGATGTGCCTTTTCCAAGCCAGAGTGATTTCATTAACATCGGAAGGTTAGACAAATTCTAAGGAAATCTGAAGAATTGATGCTTCTGAATTGTGGTGTTGACAAAGAGTATTGAAAATACCGTGGACTATCAGAAGAAGAAAAAAAATGTGTTTTGGAGGAAGTGCAACTAGACTGATTCTTGGAGGCAAAAGTGGTGAAGCTTTATTTCTTTATTTCACGTACTTTGGGCATATTGTTAAGAGGGGATAGTTCTTAAGGAAAAAAAACCTCTTTCTAGGAAACTCAGAGTGTCAGAGAAATAGAAGAAGGCCCAAATGGACTGACATAATTAGTATTCCTTTGGGCTTGTGCATATCAGAGACATTGAGGATGTGCAGGACAGGGCAAGGTTCACTTCTGTTTTCCACAGAGTCACCATGAGTTATAGCTAGCATGATAGCCCATAACTACATCTTCGTTTTGCCATTCCTGCCATAGTAGATCCTATTAGAGACCTTTTCAGTCTTGGATCTAAGTCTTCACAGACTCTATTCCATTTATGACAATTTTCAGTTTTCCTAGATTCATACTTCATACATTCTATAATCTGACCCCTTAATGGATGTTTTCAGCTAACTCTTCTCATTTTGAGCCATGCCACAACAATTATTGACAGATCCAAAAGCTTCGCTCCACCCATATCATAAAGGTGACTCTACTTTAAAAAGGGAAGAGATTCATATTGGTTCCCATTCCCAAGAAGGAGGATTCAACACAATGTGGAAATTGTTGAACAATGTCTTTACTATCACATGCAATACA
Organism: Elephantulus edwardii; assembly: GCF_000299155.1. Taxonomy (NCBI): domain Eukaryota; kingdom Metazoa; phylum Chordata; class Mammalia; order Macroscelidea; family Macroscelididae; genus Elephantulus; species Elephantulus edwardii. The sequence continues at coordinate 16,648,251 of NW_006399785.1, read as the reverse complement.
ATACTGTTGACGACTATAAAAAAGTACCTATAACATTGACAGAAAATAACCAGAAGCTCAAGTTGGATTTAGAAAAGGCCGTGCCACCAGAGATGTCAGATGGATCCAGGTTGAGAGCAGAGAACACTATTTATGCTTTATTGACTACACAAAGGCATTTGGCTGTTTGGATTATTACAAACTAAAGCTCATGTTAAGAAGAATGGGAATCCCAGAACACTTAATTGTGCTCATGTGAAACCTACACCTAGACAAGAATCTGTTGTCTGAACAGAGCAAGGAAACACTGCATAGTTTAAAATTAGGAAAGGTGTTCCATAGGGTTGTACCCTTTCTCCATAAAAAATTCCATTTCTGTGTTGAGTAAATCTTTTGGGAAGCTGGGCTCTATGAAATTGAATGTGGCATCAGGATTGGAGGAAGACCCAACAACAATTATCGGTATTCAGATGACAAAACCTTTCTTTCTGAAAGTGAGGCAGACTTGAAATGCTTACAGTGGAAGATCAAAAACTACAGCCTTCAATGTGGATTGCATCTCAACAAGAAGACAAAAAAATTTCACCATTAGACCACTAAGCATCATAATGATGTTGTTATTGTTGTTGTTGTTATGTGCTGTCGAGTCACTTGCGACTCATAGCGACCCTATGTACAACAGCCCTAAACTCTTCTCTGTCCTGTGCCAAACACATTGTCATTGCAAATACGTCTTTTAAGACATAAGTACAAGTTAATTAATACATAAATGCAGGTTATATGCATGGATTTCACCTGATGGTATGCACAGGAATCAGATTGATTACATCTGCAGAAAGAACTGCTGGAGAAGCTCAATATCAGCTGTGAAACATCATAATGATAGACGTAGGAAAAGACTGAAATTGTGAATGATGATATTAACTTGGATGCACAGTTAACGTCTTTGGTACCAGTAATCAGGAGATAAGGACATGTATTGCATTGGGAAAGTCTGCTTCCAGGCAATGTTCTGCTACTATTCTTTAGGTTTTTACTGCCCAACTATTTTAGGAGTCGATTGCCAAGCAAGAGCTTCTTTGCCTTGATCTGGAAGTTCCACTGAAGCCTGTCCATATGGATTACTCTTGCGGGATTTGAGATAAGGGTGGCTTGGCTTTCAGTATCACAGCAACACACATGTCACCGTAATACATGAAACTTAGAAACTCAGTAAGATAAGATTATTGTTAGAGTTAAATGACATAATATATTTAAAGTTCTTAGAAGATGACCTTGTTCAATAAAACATTATGAAAATGAAGACATCAAGGAGTGAAAAAAACAAAAGAGAAGAATTTAACATGTCTTTCTGGCTCCACTTAAATGGCTTTTTTATCTAATCGCTATGTCTCGTGACTCCTGGACTGTGAAGATCAATTGGGCCTTGTGCAGCATTGCTGGGCCTGGCAAGGCTGAGGACAGGAACAGGAGAGCAGCCACCGTCGGCAATAAAGAGCCCTGGCAAAGCACGAGGAACTCACACAGAGTGTTCGCCACACCATGTTTGGCAGCAGCCAGGCTTTCTCATCTCTCAATTTCACAGTCACCAAAACTCACACATAAAAAGCCCAGTGACTAAATGAATATGGAAACTAAACAGTCTGAAAATCCCCAAGACGTGGTCAGTCCAGGTCACCTTCACCCTGGGCAGTGGCGTCCCTGGGTAATGGAAGATTTGATTCTTGCAACCTTGGCTGGGTTGAGGAACAGGGATGAGAAGATCTCGATCTCCAGGGATATCAAACTGGAAACATTCACAACATCTAAATCCAGGTAGGAGGAATGAACACAGAGTTCAAATTATTCAATCTTTCAATATCCTGACCCATAAGCAGATTTCCTCCTAAATGAATCACTGGAAATTGTTCTTTAAATATCAATTATTTCTTTACTAGAAATTAGAAGGAGGACCTGAAGCGCTTACTATAGAGGGTCAAGGACTGCAGCCTTCAATATGGATTGAGGCTCAATATCAAGAAGACAAAAATTCGCACCATTGGGCCAGTTGGCAGCATCGGGATGGATGGTGAAGAGATTGAGATTGTTCACAGCTTTAGTTTGCTTGACTCCACAGCCAACACTCTTGGCACCAGCAGCCAGGAAATTAAAAGACGCATTGTGATGGGTAAGTCTGCTGTTAGAGACCTCTCCAGGGTACTAAAGAGCAATGATGTCAATTTGGAGACTACGATGCACCTGATATAGACAATCACTTGCTATGCATCAGAGAGCTGGACAATGACTAGGGAGGATAAAAGGAGAATTGATGCTTTTGAGCTGTGGTGCTAGAGAAGAGTATTGAATATACCATAGACTGCTAAGAAAATGAGCAACTTCATCCTGGAGAGGGTTAAACCAGGCTGCTCCTTGGAGGCAAGGATCCTGAGGCTTCGTCTGACATCCTTTGGACACGTTGTAAAGAGGGACCAGTCCTTGGAGAGGTACATCATGTCTGGGAGGGTGGGGAGACAGCACAGGAGAGGAAGACCCTCTATGAGGTAGATTGATTCGGTGACTGGAGTAATCTGGGCGGGTCTGTCAGACACAGTGACATTGGCACAGAACAGAGAGGGGTTTAGGACCATTGTATATTAGGCTCACTATGAGTCACAAGCATATAACAACAAAAGTTAGAATATTTTTCTCAGGAGGTCTGGTGGCCTAATGGTAAGGAGCTGCACTGCAACCTTGAAGGCACACAGTTCAAATCCTCCAGCTGCTCCATAGGAGAAAGAGGGGGCATATCTCCTCCTGTGTGGTTAAACTTCCTCTGGAAGTCCACTGGAGGGCCAGCTCTCGGTCTGTTCTGATTCAATGGTATATAGCAACAATAAAGGCAGAGAGAATTATTAACAACACAAACTACAGTAAAAGAAAGAAAAGAGAGAGCAGAATGACCAACCTTGAACTGAGTACTCATCTGAAACCTGGCGACAGGATTCCCTCTGGTAGTGTTCTCCGCTCAAACAGAACACTGTACTGGACACCTGCAGGTCAAACAGCTCATTCATAGAGTCACAGAATGTCCTCTGATGAATTGTGGGGCTTTGGAGAAACACTCACCTGCTTTGAACCTATTCAGTGAGGATATCAAATCCGTTTCAACCATTAATTCTAATGTCACTAATATCTTCAAAACCTCACTGTTCTACTACCCAACCTGTCTTGGCCAAGTCCCTTCACAAGGCCACATCTCAGTGTCTAGAAAATAGTGCCAATTATCAACACCTATCTGTTCAGGCAAACCAGAGGTATGTGATCAAACCCACCAACCACTCTGTGGGAAAAGAACGGACAATTTCCTTTCTTGTGATAAACTGCCTCTAACAGCCCCCTGCAGGGTCAATTATGGGTCATTTCCAACTTGACAGTACACAACACCTCCACTATTTTTCAGGATTGTTCCTATTCCCAAGAAAATCTGACTGTTGAGATTACTGAATAATTTCACTGATATCACATTCAGGTAAAATAATGCTAAGGATTATTACAGCACAGCTAGCATAGTATATTGACAAGGAACTTGCAGAAATTAAAGCTGGATTCAGAAGAGACCAAAACATGAGGGATATCATTGATCAAGTCAGTTAAATCTTTGGCTGAAAACAGAGAACACCACAAAAAATGTTTTCTGTTTTATTGACTGTGCAAAGGCATTTTAACGCAGATCATAGCAAACTATGGCTATGACAGAGAAGAATGGGAATTGAAAAACACTTAATTGTGCTCACAAGAAACCTATGTACAGATGACCAACTAGCTGTTGTACAAACAAAACAAGGGAACACTGCACGGTTTAACATCTGAAATGTGCAAATGTGTGCTTCAGTGTTGTATCCTTTATTCACACTCATTCAATCTAGAACATTTAATTCTGTAAACTTAGAAAATCATGCAAAAAGCTGAACTATTTCAAGAACAATTTGATATCTGGATTGGAGAAAGACTCATCAACACATTGATTTATGAAGATGACATAACCTTGCTTGTTGAAAGTGAGAAAAACTTGAAGCACTTACTGAGAAATATCAGAGATAACAGCCTTCAATATAGGTTAAATCTCAATAAAAAAAAAAATAAAAACATTCACCACTGGAGAACAGTTCTATTTTGACACACATGGCGACACCATTACTTAGATTTGACGTCATCACAGATGTAAAAAAGAATGGCATTGTCAACGATTTAATTTTCGTTGTATCTACAATCAGCACTCATGGTAGCAGCAGTCAAGAAAGCAAAAGGTGTGTTGCAATGGGAGAAACTGCTGTCAAGGACTTCTCTAAAGAATTAAAGAACAATGACGTCAGTTTAACAACTATGGAGCACTCAGTCCAAGCTATGATCTTTCCAATTGCTTCCTACGCATCTGAAAGTTGACAATAAAATAGGATGACAGAAGAAGAGTGAATTTATTTGAATCAGGGTATTGGAGAAGAGAGCTCAATATTCATTCCATGGACAGCCAAAAAAAAAAAAACCCCAATACGTCTGTCTTGGAGGAAATGCAATTAAAGTGCTCCTCAGAGACAAAGATGCTGAAAAATGTCTCACTCGCTTTGAGCATATAATCAAGGCAGGGACAGTTCTTGGAAAAAGACATCTTGCTGTGAAAGATGCGCAGACAGAGAAAGAAAAGATAGTCCTCGAGATGTATATTCACAATGACTATGACAAGGGACTGAGCATATCTGAAAGGACAAGGATGGTGCAGGACAGAACAAGGTGCAGATAAGTCATTCTTAGGGTGGCTATGGCTCAGTGGCATCTAACAACAGCACACCGTTTTTCAAGGCTACAGTCACTTGTTATGCCCCCCTGAGTTGGACAATGACCAAGGAGGATAGAAGGAGAACTGATGCCTTTGAGCTGTGGTGCTGGAGAAGAGTATTGAG
>NW_006399785.1:16640839-16643235 GCF_000299155.1 Elephantulus edwardii | reverse complement strand
AATAGTGCAACAATGAATGAATGGAAACCCAAAATCTCTGTAAATGTTTATGAAAATTAATAAAATATAATTATAGAAAAAAATTACGTCCTAATTTTCTTTTTATTTAGAGGCTTAGAAAATAGATTCTGGATTCTCAAATAGTTCCACAGTAATATAATCATAATCACGATCATGAGTCAAAGGATAGAAATCACTGACTTGGTGTGCTGACAATTCTTTGACTGTTTCTGTGGCAATTCTTGATTACTTGCCTGTATTTTTACCTTGAGAGAGTTCTACTTTTATGTTTCAACTCTGTTGTTTGTTTTGAGGGGTTTTTTTTTACATTTGGAGTATTTATGTGCATATTAGTTTTATTAACAAATACGACTGTTATGATATACATGTGGGTTATTTTCTAGTTATTAAATACTAGATAAGGTGAAAAAAAGAAAAAGGATTCTGGAGTGTCAGACACCTTGAGCTCAAATCTGACACAGCCTACTGGCAAGAAGCTGTGCTGTAATCCCAAAGATACCTGGTTCAAGGTCACCAGCTACTCCATGAGAGAAGGGTGGCTGATCTCCTCCCGTGCAATGAACTGCCTCTGAAAACTCACCAGAGGGTCAGCTATATGTTGGTTCCTACTCTATGGTACACACAACAACAACAACAACAGTCTTGGACTTGTTAGTTCATCTTTTTGTGCTTCAATTTATATGCCTTTTAAGCAGTGATGAGGAAGATGAAGAAGATGGTGACAACAGATAGAGGGATTATTGTTAGCTGCCACCAAGTTGGTTCCAGACTCATGGTAACCCCACACATAACAGAACAAAAGTACTCCTGGTCCGGAGTCAACCCATTATCAGCTCCACATCAGACCGATGTGATCCATAGGGTTTTCCTTGGTTGATTTTAGAAAGCAGATAGCAAAGCTTTTCTCCCTATGTGACCTCAGTCTGCAAGCTTTACTAAAACCTGTTCAGCCTCAGGTTGTCATTGTATTGTTAGATCTCGTCAGGCTGACAGCAGCCCTGTGCACAACAGAATAAAGCATTGCTGGGTCCTCGGTCATCTTCACAACAGTTGCTAGATACATGAGTCTATTGTTGTAATCGCTGTGTTATCATCAGTCTTGGTGAGTGTCTCCTTCTATTCCAATGACCTTCTACTTTACCAAACACGACGTACTTCTCCAGGGACTGACCCTTCCTGACAGCACGCTCAAAGACGAAGTCTCTCCATTCTTTCATCTAAGGGGCATTCTGGCTAATGTACTTATTCAGAAACAGACCTGTTCATTTTTTTTTCTGGCAGTCCATGGAATAGTCAGTATTCTTTATGAGGACGAGAATTCAAGTGCATCAATTCAACTTCAGTCGTTTTCATTGTATAGCTTTCAAGTGTAGATGAGGTGATTGAAAAGAAGATGGCAGAAACCAGGAATACCTTGATCTTCTAGTGACACCTTTGATTGTTGTCACTTTAAAGAGAGATTCTGCCACAGATGTGCCCAATGTAATATTTTTATTTCCTGATGGTTGTTTTCATAGACATTGATTGTGAAGCCAAGTGAAATAAAATCTCAGACAATTTCAGTGTTTTCTCTATTTGTTATGATGCTGTTTACTACGCCAGTTGTGAAGTTTGTCTTTTCCTTATGTTGAGATATTATCCATATTGAAAATTGAAGTCTGTGGTTGTCTTCAAGACGTGTTTTCAGCAAACTTGATTATGCCATTTATAGATCAAAAGTCGTTGGTAATGATGCTTCCTCCAAAGCCCATGCTTCTTTCTACAGTCTAATTTCTCAGATTATTTTCTCAGTATATTGCTTCAATTAAGAATGATGAAAGGATACAACATCGAAGGACACCTTTCCCATTTCTAAAACCCTCGTGTAGTCTCTTGTTCTGTTAAAATCACTGTCTCCATTCAGGTACTGATTCTGCATGAGCTCATTTAATGTTCTGTATTTTTTTTTATCCTTCACACTGTTGCCCATGATATATTATGATCTGCACAATCCGGTGCCTTTGCAGAATCCACAAAATAAATATTGTTTTGTATTCTCTTCTTTAAGCCAAGGTCCACCTGCTACTAACATAATATCCCTTATTCTACGTCCTCTTAAAAATCCCACATGAATTTATGACAGTTCCTTGTTAGTATACTACTATAGTCATTTTTTTTGTCATCTTAAGCAAGATTTTCCAACTCCAACTCCTCACACATTTCATTGTAATATTTTGCTTTGTCATCCCCTGCTGCCATTTGAAATCTTCTATTCCACTCTTTAGTATCTTGAATTCTTCCCTGTGCTTTGGCCTCTCTGAGCTACAGTGTTGTTTTCAGAGTCTCTTCTGACATCCATTTTGGTCTTTTCTTCCTCTTCTGTCTTTGCAATGACC
>NW_006399785.1:16623671-16639257 GCF_000299155.1 Elephantulus edwardii | reverse complement strand
GACAGTGCAGGAGAGGAAGGCCCTCTATGAGGTGGATTGATTCAGTGACTGGGATAATCGGGATGGGAGTGTCAGAGACAGTCCAATTGGCACAGGACAGAGCAGAGTTTAGGGCTGTTGTACATAGGGTCTCTATGAGCCGCAAGCGACTAGACGGCACATAACAACAACAACAACAACTGTGGAGCTAACATGAAAGAATATATATGGATACTTTCTATGTACAACAATGAACATGCAGATATAATCGATTATTATCTTAACAACCTGTGGTCAATTGTCACTGAGTCATATCTAAGTCCTGGTGCCACCAGGGGTGTCAATGGCTGATCAAAAAAAGTACGTCTCCAGGCCTTTCTATCCATTTGCCTCTGAGTAGATTTGAACCACCAACCTTTCAGTCAGCAATGAGTATCACCCAAGAACTCCACTATCATAGTAAGGAATACTTAATGAGGATTTATCATGCTCTCAGCAATATTTTTCAAAATAGGGAAGGGGATGCATCAAGGATGTGTCCTATCTCCATATCTTTTCAATCTATGTGCGTAACAGAGTATCTGGGAGACTGGGCTCTATGAGGAGAAGTGTGGCATTGAGGTAGACTCTTCAACAATCTGTGTTACACAGATGACACAACCCACTCAGCCTGCTGAAACTGAGGAGGACCTGAAGTGCTTGCTGCAGAGGGTCAAGGACTGAAGCCTTCAGTATGGAAAGAAGTTCAGCATCACGAAAACAAAGATTCTCCCCACTGGGCCGACTGGCCAGAACCATGACAGATGGAGAAGACATTGGGGATGTTAACAATTTCAGCTTGCTCATCTCTACAATCAACACTTTTGGTACCAGTAGCCAGGAAATTAAAATACAAATTGTATTGGGAAAAATCTGCTGTCAGAGACCTCTCCAAGTTACTGAGGAGCAATGATATCAGTCTGGAGACTAAGATGCACCTGATACAGGCTATGGTCTTTGCAATTACTTCCTATGCATCAGAGCCTGGACAGTGACTAGGGAGGATAGAAGGAGAGTTCACACCTTTGCGCTTTGGTGCTGGAGAAGAGTAGTGTATATACCATGGACTGCTAAGAAAACGAACAAGTTTGCCCTGGAGAGCGTGAGACCCAGGCTGCTCCTTGGAGGCAAGGATTCTGAGGCTTTGTCTGACATACTTTGGACATGTTGCAAGGAGGGACCAGTCCTTGGAGAGGGACGTCATGCTTGGGAGGGCGGAGGGACAGAACAGGAGAGGAAGGCCCTCCATGAAATGAATTGATTCTGTCACTGGGGTAATAGAGATAGGCGTGTCAGAGATAATAAGATTGATATAGGACAGAGCAGGATTTAGGGCTGTTGTACATAGGGTCACAATGACACATAACAACAGCAACATATTCAATTAATACTTGGACCTATGAGGAAATTATAATTATTTCCCTTTTATAGATAAGAAATTGAGCTGACTTAGCATCCACTTCTGGAAAGCATAACCTGAGACAAGCATTTCCCTTGGGTTAACTATCTCAAGGACTGTGGCTGGAGTGGGTGGGGACGGAAAGGAATATAATAAGTATGCAGCCAGTACACATTATCCCGAGCGATGACCAGCACTGGAGTGGACCAGTGGCGGGAGTTTGTGTGTCACTGTTTCCTTTTCTTCCTACTCATACAAGAGGCCACCTCTCCCAGCTTTACTTCCTTTGCTTTGAACTAGAACCCTATCCCTATTACAGCAGTATTAGTACTATTATTGGCAAGTAAGTAAGTAGCTGTTTCTGCTACATAGTAACCCCATGGGACACAATAGAATTGCTTCATGAGGTTTTCTTGGATGTTACAATATGTTGTTGTTGTTGTTATGTGCCTTCGAGTCGTTTGTGACTCATAGTGACCCTATGTACAACAGCCCTAAACCGTGCTCTATCCTGTGCCAATCTCCTTGCCTCTGACACACCCATCCCGATTACCCCAGACACTGAATCAATCCACCTCATAGAGGGTCTTCCCCTCCTGCGCTGTCCCTCCACTCTACCCAGCATGATGTCCCTCTCTAAAGACCTGTCTAGAAGCAGAATAATAGGGTGTCTCCATATAGGCTGGGCAGATTAGAACTTTCAAGCTTTTCATTAGCAGCCAAGCATTTATCCATTGAGCTACCAGGATTTGTCACCCTGTATTGGTACCTAGTTAATAGAAATTGGACAGAAAGGCTTAAGTTAATCGTCCCCACAGTGACAATCACATACAATCTTCTGCCCTCTCTATCTGTCAAGTGCAAAGAAGAAGAAAACAAGGGGGGGGAGTGGCTGTCACACCAGTGAAACTTGTAGTCCTCTCTTGAACAGCTGGCATTAATTTCCTGTCTAACAAAATCATTTCACAGCGAAATCAAGGCACAACTTTTGTAACTTGTTGGTCCTGGACCTAGTATTTTAAGTGAGGCAGGGTTTATAAACTCATGAACTTATCTCTCTCAAAATGTGGGCTCTGGAGCCACAAAATCTCTTCACTGAACCACGTCTTCTGAGCAGGGAAAAAGGAACTTGATAGCAAGGACCGTCTCAAGTCTCCAAGAGTTTTAAGTAGGCGAAGTGAACAGATTTTACAGAATTAAGTCGCTTATAAACTCAGCATCTATATACAAGCTATGTACTTCATTTTGGTACAGATGGCATACAGCATTTCTGTTCATTAAATACCTCAATATAATTTTATGGTAAGAATGCCTGTCTTGTATTTCATATAGTCCCAGGAGCACTAGAAATGGGGATTAAGCCACCCAGCAACACTGTATGAAACTAATTAATTGGCAGAATTCACAAATGCTTGCAAGGGTTATGGTCGTACTTGAAGAAAAAAAGAGGAGGTGGTGGAAATGGACAGTTGAAAATGTCTATGAAAAGAAGAAAATAAGCTCCCAATACTACACATCCTTGTGACCCAGCAGTTAAAGTGTTTGACTGTTAACTGAAAGGTTGGTGGTTTGAATTCAGCAAGCACCTCTGCTAGGGAGAGATTTCAAACCCCTGTGGAGCAGTTCTACCTCGGAAGTTGTTGTGGGTTGTTGTCGAGTTAATTCCAAATCATATTAACCCCAGGAGCCCTGATAATGAGAATCAGAAAAGAAATGAGCCCTAGGAAGCCGTCCTGTCCTGTGCTCTGTTTTCAACTATATTCTGCTAACAAATTAACATATCACATAATCCTGTTATGTGCCATCGAGTCTCTTGTGACTCATAGCAACCCTATGTACAACAGCTCTGCAGCCTGCTCTATCTTGAGCCAATTTCATTGTTTCTGACACATCTGCCCCAGTTACTCCAATCATTGAGTTAATCAGTCTCATGCAGGGTCTTCCGCTCTTGTACGGTCCCTCCACCCTTTCAAGCACAATGTCCTTCTCCAAGGACTGGACGCTCCTGGAAACATGCTCAAAATATGTGAGACTGAGCTTCAAAATCCTTGCCTTCAAAGAAGAGCCTGATTTCTCCCTCTCCAGGACAACCCTATTTGTTCAGAGTATGTTCAATACCCTTCCCCAGCACTTCAACTAAAACCAAATTCTTTTTCTATCAACCTTACTAGTTGTTCAGCTCTCTGATGCATAATTATGAAGACCTTGGCCTGGATCAGGTGTACTTCATTCTCTAGACTGACATCATTGCTCTTCAATGCTAGGAGAAGTCTCTGACAGAAGATTTTCCCAATGCAATTCATCTTTTGATTTCCTGACTGCTGGTACCAAGACCCAGGTAACAATGGCTATAACGTCCCCAGTGCCACATAGCCTCTTTTAAACTCAGCCTGCACATCTTGTAGTTCTCTGTCAATGTAACTGTTCCAGTCATCTTTGGGATAATTTTCAGCAGGATCTTGCTTGCATGTGATATTAAAGATATTGTTTGATAATTCTCACACTCTGACAGATGACCATTTTTTTGGAATGGGAATAAATATAGATCTCTTCCAGTCAGTTGGACAGGTGGTTGTCCTCCAGATTTCTTGGCACAATCTAGTGAGTGCATCCAGGGCAGCATCTGTTTGTTGAAATATTTCAATCGGTATTCCGTTTATTCCTGGGGCCTTGCTTTTTGCCAGTTCCTTCAGAGCAGCCTGAACATCCTCTTTCATCATGATTGCTCCTTGATCTTATGTTGTTTCATTAAATACTTACGTGTCAGCCAATTATTTCTGGTACAGTGATTGTGCTCCTTCCATCTTCTTTTGATGCTTCCTGGGTTATTCAACATTCTGCCCACAGCATCCTTAAGTATTTCAAGTCAAGGCTTGAAATTGTTCTTCAGTTCCTTCAGCTGAACAAGTTCATCCCTTTTGATTTTCCAACTCCAGCTGTTTGCACATTTCAGCATAATCATAGTGCAAGGCAAGTGTAAGGAATCCTGAGACAACAACAGTGGAGTGCTTGCTAACCACAAGTCTAGTGGGTTTTACTCGTCCAGGCAGCATCACAAATTAAAGACCTAGGAAATGATGCATAAAGATTGTTGTTGTTGTTGTTGTTGTTGTTAGTGTTGTTGTTGTTGTTAAGTGCCGTCGAGTTGCAGGCGACTCATAGCGACCCTATGAAGGAGAGTCCTCGACGCTTGGGTGCCGTTCATCCTCTCTCCAGGATCATAGGGTTTCCAGAGGCAAGATATTATGGAAGAGAATGCCACTTCTCCTTCCAAGCACAAAGATTAGAGTCTTAAAAATCTTATGAAACAGCTCTGGTACCTCAAATTGTGTTATTAAGAGTGAAAAATCAACTTAATGGCAACTAACAACAGTTCTGCTAGGGTTTAGATTTAATGTCTGTTATCTCTTCTTATCCTCCATTTCTAACATTTTTAATGGAAATGCTTACTGTGTACCTGATCTACCGTTGCCCTTCAGGAACAAATAACTTCTAGTCTATACTTCATTCTGTATGTCATTAGGGTACAATTAAACTTTCATCTATATTTTACCTAGATTATTCAGAAGATACAATTTTTGAACTAAGACTTGATTTAAGGCTTTCATAATGATATGAACTGTTAATGGTTACCCATGTTGGACAGTGTTTGGTGGAGCTCCCTGATTAAAACAAGCTTGGGAGCAGGAGTGGCATCCACTTCCGTGATAGCTTGCCTCCAGAAACCCCATGAACCTGGAGATAGAATGAAAGTCACACAAGTGTTAAGGATTTTCGTTCATAGGGTCACTGTGAGTTGCCTACAACTCAACGGCACTTAACAACAACAATGATATGAAGAGATGAATATCTTCTGCATGTGACAAAAGCACAAATGGGGGTCAGTGCAGAGCACAGAGTAGAACTGCCATTCATATGTCAGTGCCATATGTGGTGTTTGCACATTGCTACGATGTTGTGATGTTGCTGTGTTGTTGGTGAAGACTATCAAATATGTGCTGGACTGTCAACAATCTGTCTTGAAAAGAAACAAAGTCAGAGTGCTCAGATGGAAAGATGGTAAAAGGTCCTCTCACACACTTTGGGTATCATAGAAGGCGTGTTATCCTTGGGAAAATGGAAGGTTAGAGAAGGAGAGGAAGACCCTCGAAGAGATGGATGGATGGATGGATGGATGGACAGACGAACAGATTGAAACAATGGGTTTAAACACAACTGGGAGTGTGAAGATGTTGCAGGATTGGGCAGGGATTTGATCTGTTGTACAGAGTTGCTATGTGTCAGCAAAGAAGCATCTAATAGCAACAAAGGGTGGAACATGACAGATTAAATTCTGTCCCCATCAAATATATATATTGTAAATCCTAATCTCTGCACCTGTGATTAAAATCCTATTTTTGTGTAAATTGTCATTATTATGTTGTTGTTTAGTATGCTTGGCTCCACAATCAACACTCTTGGTACCAGCAGCCAGGAAATTAAAAGATGTATTGCAATGGGAAAGTCTGCTGTAAGGGACCTCTCCAAGTACTGAAGAGCAATGGTGCCACTCTGGAGACTAAGATGCACCTGATACAGGCCATGGTCTTTGCAATCACTTGTTATGTATCAGAGAGTTGGACAATGACTAGGGAGGATAAAAGAAGAATTGATCCCTTTGAGCTGTGGTACTGGAGAAGAGTATTGAATATACCATGCACTGCTAAGGAAATGAACAGGTTCATCCTAGAGAGGGTTAAACCAGGCTGATACTGGAGGCAAGGATTCTGAGGCTCCGTCTAATATACTTTGGACATGTTGCAAGGAGGGATCTGTCCTGAGAGAGGGACATCATACTTGGGAGGGTGGAGGGCCAGCGCAGGAAGGGAAGGCCCTTTATGAGGGGGATTGATTCAGTGACTGGAGTAGTTGGGATGGAGTGTCAGAGGCAGTGAGATTGGCACAGGACAGAGCAGAGTTAGGGCTGTTGTACACGGGGTTGCTATGAGTCTCAGGCGACTTGACGGCACATAACAACAACAACAACAACAGCATCCACTTCCGTGATAGCTTGCCTCCAGAAACCCCATGAACCTGGAGATAGAATGAAAGTCACACAAGTATTGAGGATTTTCGTTCATAGGGTCACTGTGAGTTGCCTACAACTCAACGGCACTTAACAACAACAATGATATGAAAAGATGAATATCTTCTGCATGTGACAAAAACACAAATGGGAATAAAAAATAAAATAAAAAGAAAAAAAAGTAAAAAAAAAACACCCACCACAAATGGGGGCCAGTGCAGAGCACAGAGTAGAACTGTCATTCATATGTCAGTGCCATATGTGGTGGTTTGCACATTGCTACGACACTGTGATGTTGCTGTGTTGTTGGTGAAGAACAGCATGTAGCACTAATGTGTCAAATGCGATAATGGTTACCCATGGTGGACAGCGTTTGGTGACGCTTCCTGATTAAAACAAGCTTGGAAGGAGGAATGACATCCACTTCTGAAATGGCTTGCCTCTGGAAACCCTATGAACATGGAGACATGATGAAAGTTATATAAGTATTCAGGTCTTTTGTTCTTATGATTGCTATGAGTTGTATACGACTTAACAACAACAACACTCAAGTTTAACACTGGAGGCATAAAACTGCTCCTCACAATGGAAAGAGTGTCAGGGTACTGAATCACATCTCTGATTTATCAGCTGTTTTATAGCAACAGGTTGGGTCCTAGTGCTGTAAGTACAGAATAATCACAGAATAACCACTGGAAACAGAAATTCTTGACAATGATCAAGAGAAGTAGAACAATGTAACAGCAAATCAGGAAGTCTTAAGTATGATTCACAACACGAGTGCCAGCTTTCAAATCAGCTGGACCTGATCCCATATTCTACTTCCTTTAGCAACTCATTTTGTCATTCGGGCAGATCTCAATTCTTAAGATAACAGTACTATCACCTGTAAAATATGAGTGGCTTCACCTTCTAAGGTTGTAAAATCAATCCTGATGTAATGTATCAGGCACATATGTTCAAAGTAGTAGTTCTTAGAATTCAGTTCATCATACAGTTCAGAGCCACAATTTGATGGGAAACCTTAGGAATAGAGACTAGGAAGGAAAAGTTGGTGTCTCGTGAGTGTGTGCATGCAACGGAATGTATGCCTTTGTGGATACAGAACTGCTTTATGTAGAATGTCCACCCATGTTATTGGACTGACAGCCTTCAGGGAGTTTGAGTAGAGATACTTAACACAATGTCAGAAATAAGTGAACAAAGACAGATGCCAGTACAGAGCCATCCAAGATTCCCAGATAAAATGAGTCATAGCTAAAATGAAAACTATTTCTTCCAAGTCCTCATTCCAAATTCTATGCACAGAGAGTTCCCCAGGACCTAACTCTGACACACTGGTGCAGTATTATTATAAGTGGACTGATTGAAATTGCTGCCTCCCATCAAGTTGGTCCCTGACTCATGGCCACCCTTTGCACAATGAAACAAAGGCTGCACACCCTGTAGCATCTCTAGAGTTGCTGCAGTCTGGACCATTGTGATCCAAAGGGTTAGTAGTTTACTGACTTTGTAAGCAGACTCTCTGGATGGTTTTCTAGTCTTACTCATTGAAACCTATTTAGCATCATGGCAACACCCAAAGCCTCCACTGACAGATGAGTGGCCGTGCATGAGATGCATTGGCTGAGAATTGTACCCATGTCTCTAGCAGGGAAGGTACTAATTCTCTCAGTAAGCCAGGGAAGAAAAATGAGGGAAACAGGTAAGAGAAAAATTTGCAATTGGTCTTACCTTTGAAGCAAAGAGCTGATCTCCAAAAATGCTACATTTGTTGCCAAAAGGCTTAGATAGATGGTTTTCCATCCCAGTTCTATTGCGGAATGGAGTCCATTCACACTTATTAGAGCTTGGAGTTGTCTATAGAAAGACAATTCACAGTATACCAATTAATACAAAGGGCTACAATAATGAGTTTTAGTGAATACAATTACCCTTTTTCAATTCCTCTTCTTCCTGTCCATTAGGAATGATCAAGAGACCAGGGTATTAACAAAAGATCAAATCGCTAGGGCAAGTATTCCAAATTAGAATACTGACTATCCTCTTTTCTTTTCTTTTTAGCACAGAGGCCAGTTACCATCAACACAGCTTTAATTCATAGAGGTCTTATTTCTAACACTGCCTGGACCTGAACCTCCTCACAATTGTTGGCCTGTTTGATCCCATTCTTACAGCTTTGGAATCAGCCAATCTCATGTAGCCAATCTTTTGTTTTCATTGACTTTCTTCTCTATAAACCTGATTTTCATTTCTAGCAATTCATTTTTTTATTATATACCCGAACAAGTAAGTTGAAATCTAGCCATCTTGACTTCCAAAGGAGTGTCTATCTTTCCTTCCATAAGTAAGAAAAAGAGCATAATGCTTGAAAAAGTGAGAGGTTAGAGAAGGAAAAGAAGACCCTCAATGACATAGATTGAAGAGGTAGAAGCCATAGCACAGGGAGATTGTGAGCCTGGCACAAGACCAGACAAGGTTTTTCTCTGTTGTACATAGGAGACACTGAGTTGAAATTGATGAAATGGCACTTAATTAAAACAATAAAAAGCCTCAGAATTCTAACGTGGGATATGGGTGAGAGAGTGTGTGTGTGTGTGTGTGTGTGTGTGTGTGTGTGTGTGTGTGTGACAGATGAAGAATTCACACACACACACACTCACCCATACCCCAGGTTAGAATCCTGAGGCTTTTTAGGTACCATCTCATCAATTTCAACTCAGTGTCTCCTATGTACAACAGAGAAAAACCTTGCCTGGTCTGCATTTCACTGATCATGCAAAGGCGCTTGACTTTGTGAATATAACAAACTGTGGCTGACTCTGAGAAGAATGGGAATCCCAAAACACTTGATCGTGCTAATGTGAAACCTATACTTGGACCAACAGGCAGTCATCAGAACGGAGCAAGGAAACACTTCATGGTTCAAAATTGGGAAAGGTGTACGACAGGGATGTGTCCTATCTCCATACCTTTTCAACCTGTATGCAGAACAGATCATCCGGGAGGCTGGGCTCTATGAGGAGAAGTACAGTGTCAGGATTGGTGGAAGATCTCACAACAATCTGCGTTATGCAGATGACACAACCCTGCTTGCTGAAACTGAGAAGGACCTGAAATGCTTGCTGCAGAGGGCCAAGGACTGCAGCTTTCAGGATGAATTGAGGTTCAATGTCAAGAAGACAAAGATTCTCACCACTGGACCAATTGGCAGCATCAGGATGGATGGTGAAGAGATTGAGATTGTGCAGAGCTTTAGTTTGCTTGGCTCCATGGTCAACAGTCTTGGCACCAGTATCCAGGAAATCTAAAAACATATTGCCATGGGAAAGTCTGCTGTTAGGGATCTCTCCAGGGTACTGAAGAGCAATGGTGTCACTCTGGAGACTAAGGTGCGTCTGATACAGGTTATGGTCTTTGCAATCACTTGTTATGCATCAGAGAGCTGGACAATGACTAGGGAGGATAGAAGGAGAATTGATGCCTTTGAGATGTGGTGCTGGAGAAGAGTATTGAATGTACCATAGACTGCGAAAAAAACAGATTCATCCTGGAGAGGGTTAAACCAGGCTGCTCTTTGGAGGCAAAGATTCTGGAGCTTCATATGACATAGTGTGGACATGTTGTAAGGAGGGACAGGTCCTTGGAGAGGACATAATACTTGGTAGGGTGGAGAGACGGTGCAAGAGAGGAATACCCTCTATGAGGTAGATTGATTCAGTGACTAGGGTAATCGGGATGGGTGTGTCAGAGGCAGTGCAATTGGCAAAGGATAGAGTAGGGTTTAGGGTCGCTATGAGTTGTAAGAGACTCGACAGCACATAACAACAACAACACATATATATATATTAGCATATGTATATTAGCATATATATCTCAAATACATACTATAGTGCTTGACACTACTATTACCGAATGGAAGCAGTTCTTTCCATAGGCAATTGTCAATAAGACAGATAGATTGTAACATCCAAAGCACTTTACTATAGCTCTGGGAGAGCAGTGAGAATCATCTCTAAAAAAGTGCTTCCTCAGCTAAGTCTAATAATAGTCATTAGAATTTATGCTTGGGTTAGATATTAATCTACTTAGCATGTTACTTTTATTAGTTAAAATTACAAGATTTTTACATTCAAAAAGAACATTTTATATATAGTTACTAGTAAACAGACAATTTGTAAAATAGTTTACACATTACTGAGAAAATACTATTTTAAAGAGGCTAGTCTAGGAAAGATGCATTTCCCTTCATAGTAAACAGGCAGTTTAAGGTACAATTTATATATGACTGAGAAAAACAGTTTCAAAGAGGTAAATGCTAATCTTGGAAAGATGCATTTCGTCGTCCCCTGGTCAACAGGCAGTTTAAAATACATGACTAAAGAAAGGGGTGGGGGGAGGAGATTCTAGGGCAAAGGAACTAGCTTTGTAGGCCACTGGTGTCTGTTTTATCACTATACTAACTGATATGTTTGGATAATCTTGAATTTACTAATACCACCCAATCACTACCTCAAATTCCAAAATAAAACAGTGATAAACAGAATGTAGCCATTCTAAGGAAACTTCTATAACAAAGAGAAAATGCAATAAATGGCTTAGTATGTGACCACATAATAAATTCCCATTAAGTTTTTTAAAAAGAATGATTGTTTATTGATTATTTCATCTCATTATAGTCCTACCCTAGTCTTAATTTCTATCTTCCATGAAGAAACTTTTTAAAACCTCTCATTGTTCTCAAAAAAGAACGGACTCATAGATGATCCTCCAGTTAGTTTTCAGGTGCTATAAATCACCCTGAAAGAGATTGTCAATTTTTTGCCCTCAGAGCGGCTGATGAATCTGAATCACTCGTGTTTGTGTGGTCAGAACAAGTCCTTACCCACCAAGCCACCAGAGCTCTGTCCTATCAATAAGAGTCTTCGGAACTGTGGCGTTGGCGAAGTATGTCGCATGTACAATGGACAGCCAGAAGGAAAAGAAAATGTCTTGGAAGTAATACAATCAGAACGATCCTTGGAAGTAAGGATGGCAAGACTTCATCTCATGAACGTTGGCTATGTTACTGGGGCAACTAGTCCCTAACATCAGGTTTGGAAAAGTAGATCAAAGACGGAGCAAGAACAAGAAAAAAAAAACAAGAAAAGAAAAAAAAAAAACAAGAAAAAAAAAAGCAAGAAAAAACAAAGACGGAGCAAGACACTCCTTCATGAGATGAAAGTATACAGTTGCTGCTATAACGGTATCAAACATAGTAATAACTGTGAAGATGGCACAATACCCACCAGTAACTCATTGTTGTTAGGCTAAAAATAAAAAGAGAGGTTGAAGCTCGACTCAGAAATCCCTCTTATCAAGACATCTTCTGACACCAGAACTCAGAAATCCTATGTCAGGGCATTTTTCTGAACCCAGAACTCAGAAAATCCTAAGTTAGGACATTCCCCAGAACCAGTTTCCCAAGACCAGAAACTTTATGTCCCAATGAGCCACTGCAACGACCCAATATAAACCCCCTAAGCCCAACCCCCAGTCCTACTCCCCTTGCTGAATAGCCTGGCACAAATGTTTCTACTTAGGCATGGTTCTTGTCTTCAATCTGAGACCTTTCTATTGTATTTTAGGTGAGGTTGCTCTGAGTTGAAACCAACATAAAGACATTTAACCACAAAACCATGAAAGACAATTGTTGTTGTTATGTGCCGTCGAGTCCTTTGCGACTCATAGCGACCCTATGCACAACAGCCCTAAACCCTGCTCTATCCTGCGCCAACCTCACTGCCTCCGGCACACCCATCCCGATTACCCCAGTCACCGAGTCAATCCATCTCCTCCTGCGCCGTCCCTCCACCCTCCCAAGCATGATGTCCCTCTCCAAGGACCCGTCCTTCCTGGCAACATGTCCAAAGTATGTCAGACGAAGCCCCAGAATCCTTGCCTCCAAGGAGTAGCTTGGTTTAATCCTCTCCAAGACGAATCTGTTTGTTTTCCTGGCAGTCCATGGTACATTCAGTACTCTTCTCCAGCAACACACCTCAAAAGCATCCACTCTCCTTCTGTCCTCCCTAGTCATTGTCCAACTCTCTGATGCATAACAAGTGATTGCAAATACCATGGCCTGTATCAGGCGCACCTTAGTCTCCAGAGACACACTGTTGCTCCTGAGTACTTTAGAGAGGTCCCTAACAGCAGACTTTCCCATCGCGATACGCTTTTTGATTTCCTCACTGCTGATGCCAAGAGTGTTGACTATGGAGCCGAGCAAACTGAAGCTGTGAGCAATCTCAATCTCTTTGTCATCCATCCTGACGCTGCCAATTGGTCCAGTCGTGAGAATCTTTGTCTTCTTGACATTGAGCCTCAGTCCATACTGAAGGCTGCAGTCTTTGACCCTTCGCAGCAAGTGCATGAGGTCCTCCTCAGTTTCAGCAAGCAGGGTTGTGTCATCTGCATAACGCAGATTGTTAATAGATCTTCCACCAATCCTGATGCTACAATTCTCCTCATAGAGCCCAGCCTCTCGGATAAGATGCTCTGCATACATGTTGAAAAGGTATGGAGACAGGATGCATCCCTGGCACACACCCTTCCCAATTTTGAACCATGCAGTGCTACCCTGCTCTGTTCTGATTATTGCCTCTTGGTCCAAGTATACGTTTCGCATTAGCACAATTAAATGTTCTGGGATTCCCATTCTTCTCAGAGTCAGCCACAGTTTGTTATGATCCACACAGTCAAATGCCTTTGCATAATCAGTGAAACACAGATAGACATTCTTCTGGTATTCTCTGCTTTCAGCCAAGATCCATATAACATCAGCAACAATATCCCTAGTACCACGACCCCTTCTGAAACCAGCCTGGACTTCCGGCAGTTCTCTGCTGATGTGCTGTTCTAATCATTTTTGGATGATCTTCAGTAGAATCTTGCTTGCATGTGAAATCAATGACACTGTTCTGTAGTTTCCACACTCAGATGGGTCACCTTTCTTTGGAATGGGAACAAATATAGATTTCTTCCAGTCAGTTGGCCAAGTGGTTGTTCCCCATATTTCTTGGCACAACTTGGTGAGCACATCCAGGGCAACATCTGTTATCTGGAATACTTCAATTGGTATGCCATCTATTCCTGGGGCCTTATTTTTTCTATTTCCTTCAAAACAGCTTGAACTTCTTCCTTAATCACCATAGGCTCTTGCTCATATGTTATTTCTTTAAATTCCTCTTTATCTGCCAATTCCTTTCTATATAGTGACTCAGTATATTCCTTCCATCTTCTTTTAATATTTCCTGGATCATTTAACATTCTGCCCAAAGCATCCTTGATTACAGCAACTCTAGATTTGAATTTGTTCTTCAGTTACCTGAGCTTAAGGCAACTAGGACCATTTTAAATTTTTCATTTGCAGGGAGAAAAATGTGTAAAATAATGGTTAAGCCCAATACACATAACATATAAAACTCCATCTTTTTAACTTTGTGTTTGACTTCGGAATATCAAATCTCCCCTCTCTACACAAACATACACACAAAGATACTTTTAAAAATGAGATGTTCAACTTCCAGCTAGACAGAGAAAATCATTGCCATACAGGTCAGCAAACTTTTTCTGTAAAAGACACTCTCTTGTTGCCTTTACGATGCAACCAACTTATAGCTGACTCTCCACCAAATGTCATTGGTCTATAGAGTGCACAGGATGAAATCACCCATCTTTCTCCCACAGAGAAGCTGATGGATTCTGATTGTTTGCTTTGGAGTCGGTAGTACAGCTCCCTATCAACTAGACCACTAGCTAGCAAATATCGTGTGTGTTCTGAGCATCTAGCTAAAAACCAAGGATATTGAGAGTTTACTGTTGACACAGTGGCTCTAACAAAAATGTCAGCCGTCTGTCCCTCTAGCTACTCCACCAGAGAAAGATGTGGCAGTCTGCTTAAGTAAACATCACAGCCTTGGAGACCCATCTGGGACAGATCTGCTTTGTCCTATTGTCATTGTTCTTGTTGGCCATGCAGTCAGAATTAACACATAGCTGACCCTACGGATAGTCTTCAGAGTCAGCAAATCTCACAGGAGATTGTTCATTGGGTAACTATGGACAAAATTCAAAATATAACAAATATTGAATACAGTTCTACTGACCAGAGACAGGTAATGCATTACGAGGAGTAACGTTTCACTTAATTAGGGTCTCATATTAGTATTCTCATCCTCAAAATTGATCACAAGTGTCTGCCTGTTAGTCTGTAATAAAATTTTATATATTTCAATTCTGAAAATGTATTGTTCTTTTGGTTTCTCAAATAATGACTAAAAAATGTGAAGAACATCTTATTTCTCGAACTATGAAAATGCAAACAGCAGATCATAGTTTGTCCTTCCACTCTGATATTATGAGACTGCTCCTCTCTTGCCACAAACCAGAAGATTATTTACAAAGTAGAATGTATTTGTTTTGCATACTAAGTCCTGCATATTATTTCACCATCTATTGTTATCCATTTGCAAGGAAGGAAGAAAGAGAGGCGAGAGAAAGAAGGAAATTAGGAATGGAAGGAAAGAAAAAATGAGGCAGGAAGAGAGAGAGGGAGGGAGAGAAGATCAAGCTGGTTTGTACGCATCTCATTTAAGCTCAACAATCCTATAAAGTACATCAGGGGGCTCTGGCGGCCTGCTTGATAGGGTGGTATTAAGAAGTTCCGAATTCTCTATGTATGTATCAGGTATAAAACTACAGTTCTTTTTCTTCAGCCTGCCAAACTAGTGACTTAGCCTCCAAATTCTGTTTCCTGTTAGTCATGTAGTTTGATCTGTCTGTTTACCAGAAGAGGAAACTGTATCTCTCCTAGATCTCTCTGAGGCTGTTTCCCAGTAACGTGTAAACTGTATCTTTTTTTTTTTTAATTTTATTAGTTTTCATGAACATTTACAGAGATTTTGAGTTTTCATTCATTCATTGTTGCACTGTTTTCTCCACCTTCATCCCCAGTTCGTTCGTCTCCCCACCCCATGTCTGTTTTAATTGTCCAATTGCCACAGTGCTTGTCAAAGCCAGTTCTGATTAATCTCCTTTGTCAGTGTGTCCCTTGCCATTCCCTA
>NW_006399785.1:16608373-16622617 GCF_000299155.1 Elephantulus edwardii | reverse complement strand
GGGGTCAAATGGTATCTCTATTGGCAACTTTTTGAGAAAGCGCCATACTGCTTTCCACAGGGGTTGCACCATTTTACACTCCCACCAACAGTGAATAAGGGTCCCAGTTTCTCCACAACCTCGCTAGCATTTATTGCCTGTTTCCCAGTCATATGTAAATTGTATCTTAACCTGCCTGTTTCCCAGTCATATGTAAATTGTATCTTAACCTGCCAGTTTTCCAGGAAGAGAACTTTGTCCTTCCTGAATTACTGATACTTAAATGTGAACCGTTCTTTTCAGATGTAGAAATGACCTTTTTTTTTTACTAAGGTAAGTGTACTGTTGAATGAGCTAGAGTTTCACACTAGTATATAAGGCCATGACCACTCCCAGATGGCGAGGCAGTCTTTGAGGCCGGGGTCCACTGTCCTCCATAGACCTGTAATAAAGTGCATTTATGGGTACTGCAATCCGTTTGTCTTATTAGCAATTGACTACAGAAAGAACCTCTCGAGTTCAGTAACATGTTGTGTAAGGAATGGCACTGCCAATTCAAAGGCAAGCAGTTGGAATCCACCAGCTATTTCCTGGGAGAAAAATGAATAATCTTCTTCCACGTCACTTCCAGGCACTGAAAACCTGCTGGAGGGTTACCTATGACTTGGTTTCTAATCCACGTCAAAGAGAGAGGGAATGTTGTACAATGTGTCTTATCTTCCTCATTGCGCAGATGAGCAAATGGAAGCTATGACAGGTTAGATGGTCAAATGCAAGTCAGAGAGAAATTTAAGGGCCTAGACCCAACTTCCCACTCAACAAATTTAATTCCCTAGTCCTGCCCTGCATCGTGAAAAGCCTTGTCAAATTCACAGCCCACTGCCAGTCCTCATCACCTTTCCATTGTATTTATTTTGTGTTGGGGATTTTCATAGATAAGGCCATAATGAGCTCCTCTAATATTTTCCTGCAAGGTCAAGGGGGGAAGAATTTTTTAAGTTCAGGGGCATTCTGGCACAGCGAAGTGTTGGAAAAGAAAGAGGCCTTTGTGGCCCGTGTTGCACCATGGACGTAATCTTATTTTCAGCTAATCGATTCATTGACAGTAAAAAAAAAAAAAAAAAAAGCCTAATGTGATTTCTCATTAGCCAAGGCCTATAAAGAAACTGATTCTGAGGCAGGACCCCCCAAATCCCCAAATGCCTGGCACCTCCAGCCCGGCGATTATCAAATTGGCTGGCATTAATCATTTTTAATGGCCAATATGTGGTTTTAATTTTAAAAAAATTAAAAAAAATGGAAGGGACCTGGCTGATTATTGGTGAAACAGAAAACAAGAAAGTTTAGTAAAGTCTCATTTAAAAAAAAAAAAAAAAGGAGAAAGCTAGAGAGAGGGAAAAGATTTAAAGAAAGAAACACGTGAATCTCTTTTGTCAGGTAATTCACTCTGACCAGCTAAACAGGCCATCAAGACAGGGCCTTTCAGAGGAGGCCTGCGAAGGGGCGAGCTGGGGAAGGAGGGGCGTCAATGGCCCCTTTATTTGGGAAAGATGGATTATTTTAAATAAATTACAGAGCACTTGAGCTGAATAAACAGAGCCTCCCGGGCTGTGCCACAGAAAATCCTAAATGACTCGGGTTCCGGCTGGTCCCTGAATTTGCTGATAGGATCTGAGTGTTCAGGCCCAGCTTACACAGATTCGGACTGAATGGTCACTCCAGGGAGAGGATAACAGGGCGCTTAATCGGGAATATATACTTATAATATTTCGGAAAACCGCAGGGATGGAGGCCTCCCAAAACTGCACAAGGCTGCTTTAGAAGTAAGCCCTGCGCGTGTCATTTTTATTTGCGTTTGATATGTTAAATGTCCCGAATGTTTACAGCGTGGAAGCTACTCAAACATTGCAAAGATTCTTTGGCCGAAGCGCCAGGACTTGCTCCTTTCTCAGAGGGCTCACCTCCCACCACCATCTCCCTCCACACACCCTCTTCCACTGTCCATTCTTCTGCTGTAAGGTCCACCGTGAGGCGCACACCGAAGTGGAGACTTTGAAATCCCTCCCTGAGAGAAGTCACAGCAACAATTTGACCTTGTTCGAGAAACAGGTTAAAATGATTTATGACGTGTGGGCCCAAAGAGACGATGGGCGGGAGGGAAGCAGGAAAGGAGAGTGAATCTCTCCCAAGAAGACCAGCCCGCGGCAGGAATGAGGGAAGAGTTTGAGCTGAAACAAACCACACAGGCCACACCCGGGATGGCTTGCTGTGTATGGTCAAAGGCGTGAGCATTCCTTTTCAAAGGCCCTCATTTGCCAATTGCCCAGAATCACATTGCAACAAGCAGCTACCAGCTGCCTTGAAGAACAGAAACAGAGGTGGGAAGGCGTTCCAGAAAGATAGACACTAGTCCCCAGAATCATCCATTGTGATTCTGGATTTTCTCTAAAGAACTGAGGCACCAACTGCTTTAATAAGGACTCGCCACCCTCCCCTAAAAGTAGCTGTGAAATTCTTTCTCAGAGGTGACACAATTAATTGCATTTGCAGTTAACGCAATTAAACTGTGACTGAAAGGCTGGCCTGCACCTAATAAATCCCAAATGTTAAGCGGGATAATCAAGTTGATAAATCATCTGGTCGCACCACCTGAGAAAAAAACATTCAAACCCTCAGGTCATGGGAAACCAGGAACAGTTAATGATGGCCGCCAAGATGGGCCCCGCCACCCCAACAAATATGTCAGGGTTCCTTCAGGAACTCGCCTCATTAATTTCATCTTCCCAAGAATTTTAAAGACTGCTTTGATGATGTGTATATTAAACTTTGGGCTCCTACTTTTCATATTATATCTCAATAAAACTGGAAATCAAGCCAATTGCTGGTCAAGCCAGTTCCAACTCACAGAAACAGTATAGCTAGACTAGGACTTTCCAGAAGGCTTCCTTCTCCACAGAGCTGTTAGTAGATCTGAATCTGTGGCCTTTTAGTTACCAGTCAAGCGCTTAATCACTGTGCCACCACAGTGAACTAGAATCTTTCCTCCCTAAATCAATTAAGATTAAGCTGATTAATAATAATGCTTTTTCTAAAAGAACAGAAAAATGAGATGGGTAAATAGGTAAACATTCAGCTTTGAACCTAAAGATTAGAGGTTCAAGTTTTCCCATAGCTGTCTTGGAAGAAAAAACCAGAGATTTACTTTTTAAAAACCAGAGACTACTTTAATAAGTACTCCATTTTTACATATTGAAATGGGAAATTCTAAGAGGACAATTCTAGTCTGACACACACAAAGTATTCTTGAATCGCAAATGAGTTCACGGAAACTAACAATAATCAGGAAATTGATATAAGAATTCTTCCCAAGAGGAGTCAAAATCAACTCATAGTTGATGGCCCAGCAGTTTTCAGTGGCTGTAAAGCAAGCAGGAACACTGGTGACCTAGTGGTAAGAAGCTCCGCTGCAATCCTGCAGGCAGGTGGTTCGAATCCTTCAGCTGTTCTGTAGAAGAAGTATGAGAAACCCTCTCTTGTGTGATTAACTGCCTCTGAACACCTACTTGAGGGGCAGCTGTGGGTCCGCTCTAACTCGATGGTACACAATAACAACAAATCAAGTGGAAAGAGATTGTCCATCTTTCTCCCAAGGACCAATGGACAAATTCAAAGAACCTGCCTTTCTGTTACCAGTGCAACCCCTTAACCACTAGGCCAGCAGCATTCTCAAGGAATTACAAAATCCTTGTTGTTGTTGTTGTTAAGTGCGGTCGAGTCGCAGGCGACTCATAGCAACCCTATGAAGGAGAGTCCTCGACGCCTGAGTGTCTCTCATCCTCTCTCCATGTTTAGGGTTTCTGGAGGCAAGCTATTATGGCTTGTTCTAATTGGGGAGCTCCACCCCACTCTCTGTCTGCATTGGGTAACCAGCCATTAACGCATTTGACACATCAGTGTCACAGCATTCAGCCTCACAGCAACCACAAGTTACCGCTGTACAGCAACTTGTACACCAGGGCTATATGACAAAATCCTTAAGATGAGTAAAATCTTGGACAAATCACTTAAATTCTCTGAGAATTGTTTCTAGGTGCTACTGAATCAACTCTGACTTACAATAACCTATTGACAATAAACAGGTATGTCCTGGAAAGAGTGCGGCCAGAGTGCTCCATGGAGGCAAAGATGGTAAAGCTTCATCTTCCATACTTTGGTCTGTAATTAGGCCAAGCTAATCCTTTGAAAGAGATATTATGCTTGGAAAGATCTAGGGCCAGTGGAGGAGAGGAAGATAACCCCCCAGCCCCCGCAATGAGATGGATTGACTGTGTGACTTCAGCAAAGGACTCTAGTGTGTCAGAGATGATGAGGATGGCCCAGGATAGGACAGGGTTCGGGTTGGCTGTTCACACAGTAACTATGAGATGTAATCGATTTGATGGTACCTAAAAACACAACCTGGGCAACAGAATAAAACATGGCTTAACCCTGCACCAATTTCAGAGCCTCTCTTGTGTTTAAACTCACTGTTAAAGTCACTGCATCAATCCATCCTGTTGAGATGCTTCCTATCTTCTGTTACTCCTAACCTTTCCCAAGCATGATGTCCTTCTCCAGAGACTTTCTCCTCTTAACATTGTTTATTCTTGTTCTGGTCCATCAAGTCTCTTGAAACTTATAACGACCCTATGTACAATAGCTCTGAACCCTGCTCTATTGTGTGCCAACCTTATTATCTCTGGCACACCTATCCCATTACCCCAGTCATTGAATCAATTCATTCCATTCAGGGTCTTCCCCTCTTGCACTGTTCTTCCATTCTCCCAAGCATGATGTCTCTCTCCAAGGACTAGTAATACTTTGAAATATGCTCAAATTATGTCAGACAAAGCTTTAGAATCCTTGCCTCCAAGGATTAGCCTTGTTTCACCCTCTCTAGAATGAACCTGTTTCTTCTCCTAGCAGTCCATGGTATATTCAATACTCTTCTCTAGCACCACAGCCCAAAGGCATCCATTCTCTTTCTATCATCCCTAACCATTGTACAGATTTCCATAGCAAGTAATTGTGAAGACTAAGGCCTGGATCAGGTGCATCTCAGTCTCCAGACTGACATCATTGCTCTTCAGTACTCTGAAGAAGTCCCTGACAGCAGACTTTCCCATCGCAATTCATCTTTTGATTTCCTGGCTGCTGGTACCAAGAGTGTCGATTGTGGAGCCAAGCAAACTAAAGCTGTGAACAATCTCAATCTCTTCACCATCTATCATGCTGCTGCCAATCTGCCCAGAGGTGAGGATCTTTATTTTCTTAAATCCCTGTAATTTACAACCTCTAAAAATCCACTCGACTGACTCAGTGGCATATAACAATAACAACACAATGTAAACACATCAATTCTTCTGTTTTTAAGTACCATTGAGCCAGCTTGGACTCACAGACACCTTACGAGTCTGCTCGATACTGGGTTTCAATGCTCACAATCACTCCTCTACTGTTGTTCATTGCTGCAGTCACTGTACCACCCTGTTTTGAAGAGGGTCTTCCTTTCTTTTGCTGGCCCTCGACTTTTCCAAGTATCATGTCCTTTTCCAGAGACTGGTCAGCTCCTGACAAAGTGTCCAATGTATGTCTCCTCAAACTCCTCTTTAAGAAGCAATCTGGTTATACTCCCTCTAGGACAGATTTATTTGTTCTTTCAGCGGTCCATAGCATGTTCAGTATTCCTTGCATCAGCACTATTCAAATGCATCAATTCTTCTTTGGCCTTCCTTAATCATTGTCCAAATCTCATGCGCACATGCAGAAACTGACAATAAGCATGGCTTGGGTAAGATGACGTCAGTCTTTAAGCTCTTTAGCACTTAGAGAGGTTTATACCAGCCAATGTGTCTAATGAAATACGTGAGTGGATTTCTTGACTTCCTCTTCTATAGGTATTGATTGTGGATCCAAGTAAAATGAAATCAAGACATTTTCAATCTTAGCTCCATTTATCATATTTAGTGCATAGCACAGTTAAGTGTCTTTCCATTTCCTTTGTGGTGAGATATAATCTCTACTGAAGTCTGTAGTCTTTGATCTTCCTTAGTAAGTGCTTCATGTCTTTGTCACTTACAGTAAATATTTCAAGTCATTTACATATCGCAGTTTGTTGGTGAGTCTTTCTGGTGCTATAGTTGTCTTTCTTTTTTTCTTCCCCCCTGATCTAGGCCCATGGTCTTTGTAATTACTTGGGTTTTTTAAAAATTAATTTTAGTAAAAGTTTACAGATACTTAGGGTTTCCAGTCATTCATTGTTGTACTTTTCTCCCTGCCTACCCCGTACCCCCATTCACTCTTCTCCTTGAAAAGTAAAAGTAAAAAATTAAAAAAGTAAAAGTAAAACTCTTTTATTGAAATGCAATCCCCCCCCCAAGTCTACTGCATTGTGCAACAATCATATGT
This sequence comes from Elephantulus edwardii, assembly GCF_000299155.1. Lineage (NCBI taxonomy): Eukaryota > Metazoa > Chordata > Mammalia > Macroscelidea > Macroscelididae > Elephantulus > Elephantulus edwardii. Next base: position 16,616,191 of record NW_006399785.1, on the reverse strand, counting down.
GCCTTTTAAACTGTTCTCTCCCTCATCCATTTCAATGCAGTATTCATCATTCCTCCCTCCTTTCTCTGTCTTCCCTCAACCCCGATGTCAGACTCGGTTTAACATTGGCCCCATAAAATATTTGTCCTTTTGTAACTGAGATATTTCACTCAACTTAATGTCCTCCAGGGTCATCTATTCTGCATAATACTTCATGAATTCTTTGTTTTCAATGCAGCGTAGTATTCCATTGTGTGAATATACCAGAGCTTCTCTATCCATTCATTTGTTGATGGGCACTTGGGTTGTTTCCAGCTCTTTGCTATTGTGAACAAGCTTCTAGCATTATTTTCTCAGTATATAATAATATAGAGATACTTGGCATATACTTACAAGATTTTTAGTCTTTGCCATTCTAAAATATTCACCAATTGATTTTATGGAAAATTCAAGATTTTCTTTTTCAACCTTCATCTTTCTCATAGACTGAAATTTGTTCCAAAGCTACATGCTGAACATTTTACCACAGCTGATCCGAATGCATTTTTCAACTACATACACTTGGAACAGAATTCATCTTTCTTTTGGTAGTAGTTATCCATGTGAAGGCCTTACTTGTTATTTGGACTATTAATATCATGAAAAACTTCTGTTGGCTGAAAAACTTCTGTTGGCTTATGGAATAAACTTCAGATTCTTGGTCATTAGATAAACTTACTGTTGTTGAATCAAAGTAGATTCATAGCTGACCTTTTAGTGGATTTTCTGAGGCTCTAAATCCCATAGAAAGCGATTACTTCTCTATCTCCCCTGGATCATCTTGTGGTTTTGAAGCAACAGAGAGGTATCACCTTTGGATTAGCAACACAACTCCCTATGGAAGAGGCCATCATGTTGTTGTTCTTGTTGTTGTGTACCATCAAGTCAGAGCTGACCAATAGCTGACCCTCTAGTGGGTTTTCAGAGTTAGTAAATCACATGGGAGGAGACTGGCCATCCTTATCCCAAGGAACAGTTGGTTGGATTTGAACCAAGTGATCTTGGGATTGCAGTGCAGCTTCTTACCACTAGGCCACCATAGCTCCCTTATTATATTGTTGTTGTTGTTGTTGTGTACCATCAAGTGACAGCCCATCCATAATTGATCTTCCAGCAGGTTTTCACAGGATTACTTGGATCCGTAACCAAGAAACGTGTTACCAGAAGTCAGAAATCAGGAGACATATTGCAGTGGGAAAGTCTGTAATGAGGAACCTCTCCAAATTATAGAGAAGCAATGATACTAGTTTGGAGACTAAGGCACACTTGATTCAGTCCATAGTCTTTTTATTTGTTACCCTCCAGAGAGCTGGATGGTGAATAGGGTGACAAAAAAAGAATTGTTGCCTTTGAATTGTAGTGTTAGAGAGTATCTCCTGGACTGCCAAAAGAACAAATGGATGTGTCTTGGAGACTGTGCAGCCACAGTGTTCCTTGGAGGCAAAAATGATGAAACTTCATTTCATGTACTTTGAGTGTGTTGCCAGGAGAGGCCATTCCTTGGGAAGGGACATCATGCTTGGGAAGGTGAATGGATGGCAAAGAGAGGAAGACCCTCAACCAACTGGACTGACACAATGAAGACCCTCAACCAGACAGAAAGCCACAGGTACAGCCATGGGCTCAAGTGTGTCAGAGATTGTGAGGATGGCACAGGACAGGACAGGGTTCAGATCTGTTGTTCATGAGGTTGCTATGAGACCTAATTGACTTGTCACTGCCTAACAGCAACAACAACAACAAAATCACATGAGAGAATATCGCCTGTCTTTCTTCTGCAGAGGAGCTGTTGGATTCAAACCAAATACCTTTGAGTTGGCAATGCGAGTCCTTGTCTCTAAACCACCAGAGCTTCCTCTCATTATCCCTACCAGGAGGCTCTGGTGGCTTAATGGTAAGGAGCTGTGCTGTTATCCCAAAGGCACATGTTTTAAAACCACCTGGTGCTCCATGGAAAAAGATGGCCATCTCCTCCCATGCTATTGAATTGCTTGTGAAATCTCACTGGAGGATCAGGTATGGATGGGTTCTGACTTGCCCATTATTGTGTACAACAATAAGCCACCAGAGTTTCCTCTTACTATCATAGGAAAAAGAAAAATATTTATTGTGTTTATATCATTTGGACACAGCTTCAAAATCCTAGCCTAAGATAGGCAATGAGCCTAGGTGTGTCAGAGTCAGTGAGACTGGCTCAGAAGAGGGTAGGCTTCAGAGCTGTTGTACATGGGATGACTATGAGTCGTAGGCAACTTGATGGCACATAACAACACAAACGACAATATTATCTGAAAGGAGATTGTCTATCTTTTTTTCATCTCAGCATCTGGTGGGTACAACCTGCATGCCTTTGGGTTGGCAGCACAACTTTTTGCCCAGTAGACCACCATAGCTCCCTTGAAACATATTGAAATAATATTCAACATATAATAGACTAAGGAACTCTGGTGGCTTAGTGACAAGAAAATTCACTTCAATCTCAAAGGCACATGGTTCGAAGCCACCAGTCGCTCTGTGGAATGAAACCCTGCTGGAGGGTCAGCTATGGGTCAGTTCTGCCTCTGTGGTAAACCGTAACAACATACTGTGGACTGTCAGAAGAAAAGAGTAAATCTGTTTTGTAAGTACAGCCAGAATATGTCTTAAAAAAAAAATAGGGAAACTTCCTCTCACATTCTTTGAACCTATTATCTTCAGGAACCAGTTCTTGGAGAAAAATAGCATATTTTGTGAATTAGAAGGACAATAGAAAAGAAAGAGGAAGAGAGTCACACAATGAGACGCACTGATTCAAGGGCTGCAACATTGCGCTCAAACAGCAAAGAATTATTTATTCATGAGGAATAAATAATTGTGAGGAAGGCCCCGGACCAGGCAGCACTTCCTATGTTACATATGTGTTGTTGTTGTTGTTGTTGTTGTTGTGTGCCGTTGAGTCACTTGCGACTCATAATGACCCTATGTACAACAGCCCTAAATTCTGCTCTGTTCTGTGCCAATTACATTGTCTCTGACACTTCCATCCCAATTACCCCAGTCACTGAATCAATCCACCTCATAGAGGGCCTTCCCCTCCTGCACTGTCCCTCCACCCTCCCAAGCATGATGTCCCTCTCTAAGGACCAGTCACTCCTTACATGTCCAAAGTATGTCAGATGAAGCCTCAGAATCCTTGCCTCCAGGGAGCTGCCTGGTTTAACCCTTTCCAGGATGAATCTGTTTGTTTTCCTAGCAGTCCATGGTACCCTCAATACTCTTCTCCAGCACCACAGCTCAAAGGCATCAATTCTCCTTCTATCCTCCCTACTCATTGTCCAAGTCTCTGATACATAACAAGTGATTGCAAAGACCAAGGCCTGTATCAGATGCACCTTAGTCTCCAGAGAGACACCATTGCACTTGAGGACTTTGGAGAGGTCCCTTACAGCAGACTTTCACATCTCAATATGTCTCTTAATTTCCTGGCTACTGGTGCTAAGAGTGTTGACTGTGGAGCCAAGGAAACTAAAGCTGTGAATAATCTCAATCTCTTCACCATGGTCTCTATAAATTAGAAATGACTCAATGGCCCCTCACCATGACAACAAGATATACTAGAAAAGGTACAGAGATTAAGGAAAAGCATTGTGGACTAAACCGTCTAACCTCCTTCTCAAAAAAGACAAAAGTAAAGCCAGAAAGCAGTAGAAAGGATATGAGGAAAAATAGTGGCATGGAAGCCAAGGAAGAGAGAAAGTCAGCAAGCAAGGGATGATCTGAGGACAAAGACAGAGCTAAAAGCAACAGCTCAGACAGCCTGCAGTCGGGAAAACCTTCAGGATACTGAGCTAAGCAAAGGGAGAGGGATTGCAGGAAATGAAGCACGTAGGGTAGAAAACACACTCCCTTTCTCAAGAAATTCAATATTTATTTGGAAAAGCAAGGTTAATCATCTTTATAAAATAACAAAGAATAAAAGACATGCTAGAATTTGCAGTAGAGTGTGTGATACATTCCTCAAGAGCTGTAGAAAATTCAAGAAGGACAAGTTTTAACATCAGGAAAGGACTCATGCATGCGTCTGACATGCTTTGGCGGAGGAGGATAGGAGAGTGTTGGCTGGAAGAGTGAGATTACAATAGACCATTCTAGCAGAAGGAAATTCCTGAGCTCAGGCCGAGAGTTGAGACTGAATATGGTGTTTTGATGGGACAGCTAGAAACCCAACCTGTCTGGTAGAGGATCAGGATTTGAAAGTTAAAGGAAACAAGATAGGATAGGTTGGAATGGGGTAGAATGGGAAAGACCTTGAAAGTCAAGGAGAGAAATTTGTGTTTGAAGCCTCAGTTGTAAGTCGAAGCAGACAGATAAGCAGGTATCTCAAGAGCCTTGTGGTTCAAAGCCAGCTCCTGGGCAACTATTCCTCCACTTACTTAACCATCTCTGAGCTTATCAATGAACTGACTGCTGAGATAACTAGCACGAGAAAGAATCCACAAATCAGGAGAAACAATGCACGCCATCAGTTCCTTCCTCTGGGTTTCTTGAGTGTCCAGTCTAAGTGACATGCTGAACCAGGACTTCTATCTACAAAAGCTGGTCGAGCCACAGACGAGTTCCATTGTTTTACCATTTCCTCAAATGGAAGCATAACTCTCCACTAAGGACATTGGTTGCATGTTCAGTTGATTTCACACTGCAAAAGTGAATAGGAATCACTTATTTTCTCCTCCTTGGTTCTGGTTGTTGGTGCATAAATTTGAATGATAGTGACAACAACAGAACTTCCTTGTAAGTGTATGGATATAATCCTGTTACTCATAACATTGCATTTCAAGATGGATCTAGAAACAGTCTTTTTAACTATGAAAGTGACCCCATTTTTTCCTCACATTTTCATCTCCAGCATAGTAGATCATATGATCATCTGATTCAAAATGTCGTATGCTAATGCATCTCATTTCAACAATACCTAATATGTCAATATTTATGCATTCCTTTTCTTTCTTAAGTGTCCAGTTTTCCTAAATTCATGTTTCTCGCATTCCACGTTCCAATCATTAGTTTCTGCCTACAACTATTTCTCCTTCTTTGTGTTTCCAAACTTGAGCTTAGCCTCAGTTACCATATCTATTATTCAACTCTATATATGCTCTATTTTATGTAGGGTTTTCAAAGATTTATTGCATATCACAAGTGGCTGGCCAATACTTCTTCCAAATCTATCTTATTTTGGATGCTTAGCTTTGGAATAATATCTAACAAACAAGCATTTTAGTGATAGGAGCAAATGAAAGACACTTCTCTTACCGAGATAACCATACATGCAGCACCCTCCCCTGAACAAGTGTCCAGTCCCTTCCCTTTCCCTGAATATCAGCATTCTTTGCACTCCTTCCTACTGCACCCAGCATCTCCCTGCCCCCAGCTACCTTTGATATGATGGCTTAGACCACCAGTCACTTCTGATATGTCTTGCACCTCACACTGTTGCTGGTCTCTCCCGCTGATTTCTATCTCAGGTTTAGGAGGATTTAAGCCCAAATCCCATGTATCAGTTTCAAGGGGGGATTTTCATCTCAGGCAGCACTAGGGAAAGGTTCTTGCCCCTGATCTTCAGCTCCAGGACTGTTGTCTTGTAGCACAGTGACTCTGCTCACCCTTTTGTACCACACAGTTGTCACAATATGATAATTTCCAAGGTGAGGACTTGCATCCTTTATATCTGATTTATTAGTGTTGTTTATTTGGCCCAAGTGCCAAGAAATCTGGAGGACAACCACCTGGTCAACTGACTTGGAAGAGATTCATATTTATTCCCATTCCAAAAAAAAAGGTGACCCAAAAGAATATGGAAATTATCGTACAATATCACTCATATCACACACAAACAAAATCTTGCTGAAGATTATTCAGAAATGATTGGAACATTACATTGACCGAGAACTATCAGAAATATAAGATGGGTTTAGAACAGCTCATGGCACTAGAGACATTATTGCCAATGTTAGATCATGGCAGACAACAAAGAGTATCAGGGGAATATCTATGTTTCATTGATTATGCAAAGTCATTTGACTATGTGGATCTCAATAAAGTATGGTTAACCTTAAGGATAATATGAATCCCAGAATACTTGAGAGTGCTCTTGCGAAACCTATACATGGAGCAGAAAACAGTTCAACAACAGGAAACCACTGCATGATTCAAAATAATGATGGGAGTGCATCAGGGATGTGTTTTTTCTCCACACCTTTTCAATCTGCAGAACAGATCATTAAGGAGGCTGGGTGTTATGAGGAGGAATGTGGCATCAGGTTTGGAGGAAGAGTCATCAACAACCTATGTTATGGAGATGTCACAAACTTGCTTGTTGAAAGTGAGGAGGGTACAACCAGGAGAAGATAAAGTAGATAAATGGGATCTTCTAAGATTCAAATCCCTATGCACATCCAAAAACTTCTCCAACAGAGTAAAAAGGGAAGCCACAGACTGGGAAAAAGTATTTGGTAACAACATATCAGATAAGGGACTTATATCCAGAATTTATGAAATACTTGAGCAACACAACAAGATAAAGGTAAATAATCCAATAGAAAAATGGGCACAGGATATGAACAGGCACTTCACCGAAGACGACATTCAGATGGCTAACAAGCACATGAAGAAATTTTCAAAATCCCTAGCTCTAAGAGAGATGCAAATTAAAACAACTATGAGATATCATCTCACCCCAGTCAAAATAGCAAAATTTAACAGAACAGCAAGCAACAAATGCTGGTGAGGTTGTCGAGGAACTGGAACCCTTATTCACTGTTGGTGGGAGTGTAAAAGGGTGCAACCCCTGTGGAAAGCGGTATGACGCTTTCTCAAAAAGTTGCAAATAGAGATACCATTTGACCCTGCAATTCCACTACTGGTAATATATCCCGAAGAGACCATAACTGACATCCACCAGATAAATGCACACCCATGCTTATTGCAGCTTTGTTCATAATAGCAAGGAGTTGGAAACAACCTACGTGTCCATCATCAAACGAATGGATAGAGAAGCTGTGGTATATTCACACAATGGAATACTACGTTACATTGAAAAGCAAGGAACTCATGCAATATTATTCAAAATGGTTGACTCTGGAAAACATTATGCTGAGTGAAATATCCCAGTCACAAAAGGACAAATATTGCATGGTGCCACTGTTGTAGAACGGGACTGACCTTGGGGTTGGGGATAGACTGAGTAAGATGGGTTCAGTAATGTCTATTGCACTGAAACAGAGGAGGGAGAAAACTGTTTAAAAGAGATATATGATTAGGTATTTCTGTCACGACAGGAATCTCGAGCGATGACTACCTGGGGGAGGGTTTGTAAAACAATGAAAGAATTTTTCTTTAACTTTTCCAAGAGGGTAGTGTTCTGGGGGGGTGGAGCCTTAAGGGGGGACAAATGTGCAACAATGAATGAATGGAAATCTAAAGCCTCTGTAAATTTTTACTAAAATTAAAAACAAATTTAATTTTTTTAAAAAAAGAATTAAGTTTGAGTAAGGATGGCAATGGATTTATAACCGCTCATGCTCTATATTGTGGCGTGGAGGAGGAATAGTGGAAACGTATCCACATTTACAATATTCCTCTTACCAAAACCATTTATGGAAAATAGGTACTGCATTGGAACATGTATCTCGGGATTGGAAATGATCATATTGTTAATATTTCTAGCCTTGAGCTTAAAAGATTATAATGTTCAAAATTATTTGTTATACATTTGTTTAAATTTTTCCCTCTTTTAACAACTGGGATCTAGAGGGAAGAGAAAAG
>NW_006399785.1:16604507-16607034 GCF_000299155.1 Elephantulus edwardii | reverse complement strand
AATGAATGAAAACCCCAAATCTCTGTAAATGTTCATTAAAATTAATAAAATTTAATAGTAATAAAAAAAGAAAGTGAGAAGGACTGGAAACACTTGCTACGGAAGGTCAAGAACTATAGTCTTTAATATGGATTGAAGCTCAACATCAAGAAGACAAGGATTCTCACCACTGGGCCAATTGGCAGCACCATGATGGACAGAGAAGAGACTGAGGTTGTTAAAAGTTACAGCTTACTCAGCTCTACAATCAACACTCTTGGCACCAGCAGTCAGGAAACCAGAGGGTGAATTGCATTTGATAAATCTGCTGACAGGAAACCAGAGGGTGAATTGCATTTGATAAATCCAGAGTCTGAGAAACAATGATGTCAGTCTAGAGACTAAGGTGTCCCTGATCCAGACCATGGTCTTTGCAATTACCTGCCATGTATAAAAAAGCTGGACAATTACTAAGGATTACAGGAGAAGAACTGATGCTTTTGCATTGTGGTGCTGGAGAAGAGTCTTGAACATACCACAGACTGCCAAGAAAACAAATTGGTATACCTTGGAGAGGGTAAAACCAAGTTTCTCCTTGGAAGTTAGGATTGTGAAGCTCCATCTCACATTCTGTGGGCTTGTGGCAAGGAAAGACCAGTCCTTGGAGAAAGACATCATTCTCAGGAAGGTAGAGAGACAGTGCAGGAGAGGAAGATTCCAGAGAAGGATTGATTTAGTAACGAGGGCAATGGGGGGGTTGGTGTGTCGGAGTCAGTGAGACTGGCTAAGGACAGGGCAGGCTTCAGAGCTGTTGTACATAGAGTCACAACTCAACGGCACATAACAACAACAATAAGGACATTAGTTCTTCTGTGGCTCCTATAATAATAGCTCTTTCTCTATTGAATCTCCCAGATCTAAAGGCCTCATTCCTTTTTGTTACTGCCAACCATTGTCTACCTTCTTTGCTAGAGACAATCACAACCCAGAAATTTATACCATTGCTCCCATCACTTATTTGTCCCTTCCTATAGCAATCAAGAAGAGATATACATGAGGTTGCTTTGAACTGAAGGCCTTTGAACCTCCAGTTATTTAATTGATCAATCACATTAACTGTGTCCCACCACCCAAGGACTCAGCACCATAGCTTTTTCCTAATGTCTGCTTTCTCCTGAACTAGTAGTAGTTTCACAGCCTGATACCTGACTCACATATATGGCATTTGTTGACCCCTGTAACTACAAGTGCTTCCAACTCCTGAAAGTAAATGTTTCTTCCTTATATTTACATAGAAAGTTCATCTGTAAGTTTGTGATGTTGCATGGTTCTGTGAGATTTTAAGTATCCTAACACAAGTGTTTTAAATATAAGCAAGGTCACCCATGTGGACAAGTTTCAGCAGAGCTTCTAGATTAAGAGAGAGTAGGGAGAGGTCATATACTTTTAGCACGTAATCAGAATCAATCAATACTTAGAGAAGGACATCATGCTTGTAAAGGTAGAAAAACAGTGAAGGAGAAGAAGATCCTCAATGAAATTGACTGACACGATGAGTGTAACAAGTTTTAATCATACCAGGGATCTTGAAAATGGCATAGGATACGGAAAGGATTTTATGTTCTATATAGTAAGGTCGCTATGAGTTGAAGTCAGCTCAGCAGCACCTAAAAACTACAATAGAAAGGATTAACGACCTACTTCTGACAAATGTAACCAGTGAAGACCCTGAGAAAAAGAACAGCAGAAAAATGCCTGAAATAGTGCCAGACTTTGAGTTTCTCAGGTTGGAAAGCACTCAAAATACAACCTCATTTGCTGATGGGGCTTGACACACAATGACAATAAACAGCTGCAAGCATCATTAATCAAAACAGAGCGCATGAAGCACGAATGGAGGAAAATGTAAAGTTGTCAAAAATTAAATAGAATGTGCTGATATCATAGGCATTGTTAAGCTACAAAAGACTTTTATTGGTTGTTTTGGATAAATCATAAGGCCTATTATCTGAGAACTGAAAACCTAGAGCAAAATAATATCAAAGCAAAATTGCCTGGTCACAAAGAGTATTTTAAGATCTATGCAATGTCCAGACGAGCTGAGGGAGGATGTCAAGAATATCATCCAGGAAGAATGCAAAAGGTCATTACAAAGACAGAGGAGGAAGAAAAGACCAAGATGGATGTCAGAAGAGACTCTGAATATTGCACTAGAGCTTCAAGAAGCCAGAGCAAAGAGAAGAAATCAATATGTTAAAGAGCTGAACAGAAGATTCTTAAGGGCAGCACAGGAAGACTAAGTAAACTATTGTAACGAAATGTGCAAAAATCTGGAGTCAGAAAATCAAAGGGACCAGAGTCACTAGTCATTTCTTAAGCTGAAGGAACTAAAGAACAAATTCAAACCTTGTGTTTCAATACTTAAGGATGCTTTGGGCAGAATATTAAATGTTCCAGGAAGAATTAAAAGAATATGGAAAGATACATCCATGTTTATCATGGCTCTGTTCATAATAACAAGGAGTTGGAAACAACCCAGGTGCCCATC
>NW_006399785.1:16601417-16603004 GCF_000299155.1 Elephantulus edwardii | reverse complement strand
CTGGAAATTAAAAGATGAATAGCACTGGGGAAGTCTGCAGTCAGAGACATCTCCTAAGTACTGAAGAGCAATGATGTCAGTCTGGAGAATAGGTGCATGTGATCCAGGCCATAGTCTTTGCAATTACTTGCTATGTATCAGAAAACTGAACAATGACTAGGGATGATAAAAGGAGAATTCATGCCTTTGAGCTGTGGTGCTAGAGAAGAGTATTGAATATGGACTTCTAGGAGAAAAGGTTCATCCTAGAGAGGGTGAGACCAGGCTGCTCTTTGGAGGAAAGGATTCTAATGCTTCGGCTGACATATTTTGGACATGTTGCGAGGTCAGACCAGTCTTTGGAGAGGGACATCGTGCTTGGGAGGGTAGAGGGACAGTATAAGAGAGGAAGATGCCTATGAGATGGATTGATTCAGTGACTGGGGAGATGGGGTAGATGTGTCAGAGACAATAACATTGGTACAGGATTGAGGAGGGTTTAGGGGATGTTGTATGTAGGGTCTCTATGAAACAGATGACTTAATGGCACACAACAACAACAACATTCAAAGTACAATGTTGTTATGTTGTTGATGTTGTTATGTATCATCGAGTCACCCTTGCCTGATAGAGCCTATGTACAGCAGCTCTGATGCTTGCCCTGTCCTGAGCCAGTCTCACTGATTCTGAAACACCAACTCCCATTGCCCCAATCACTGTATCAATCCATCTCATCTGGAGTCTTCCTCTCCTGCGTTGTCCCTCCAGTCTTCCAAATATGATGTCCTTCTCTAAGGACTGGTCCCTCCTGGCCACATGCCCAAAATATGTGAGATGGAACTTCAGAATCCTAGCCTCTGAGTATAAACTTGGTTTAATTCTCTCCAAGACAGACCTATTTGCTCTCTTGATGTTCTATGGTATGTTCAAGACTCTTCTTGAGCTCCACAACTCGAAGGCATAAATTTTTTTCCTTCTGTCATCCTTAGTCATTATCTAGCTCTCTCTTATTGATATAATAATATATATACAATGTCAGTCTAGTGATTAAGATGTGCCTGATCCAGGCCACAGTCTTCACAACTATTTTGCAAGTAATTACTAGGAAGTAATTGTGAAGACCATAGCCTGAATCAGGGGCATCTTAGTCCCTAGACTAATATCTTTACTCTTCATCACTTTGGAGAAGTATGACAATGAAACTTCAATTTTGACATTTCACCAAGAGAAAGACTCCTTGGAAAAGGATATGATACTTGATAAATTAGAATTGTCAGTAAAAGGCAGGCTCTGGATGAGATTTACTGACACAGGAGCATCAAAAATTGGATCAAAAACAGCAACCATTGTAAAGATAGTACAGAACTAGGCTGCTGCGTTTTGTTGGACTTAGGGTAAATATTATTTGGAACAACTCAGTGATAATAACGAATATCATTGTGAAGAATGGGAATCTCAGAGCATAAGGTAGCTATGAATCATAGTTGACTTGATAGTCTTTAACAACAACATGACACTTAACAAAAGCAACTTCGCCTCAGTTTCAATACTCCTTTTTCTCCCATCTCCACTGTTACTTTCAATGGTCTCTCTGTTGGGCTAGTGGTA
>NW_006399785.1:16589842-16600942 GCF_000299155.1 Elephantulus edwardii | reverse complement strand
CCCCCACACACATCCCCCAACCCCAAATATAATCCACTCTGCAACCCTCATTCCGTACTCTTACGATAAACATAATGCCCTAAAATATATCATCGGTTCTCTATTCTCCTAAAAGCCTGCCGTACTTTCTTCTCTCTTCTGAAAGCCCTATGCCTTCCATCTCCCGCTTTACTTTCAAATGAGATCATTTCAATTCACTCATAAATTTGTTGTTGCTGTTATGTGCCATTGAGTTGCCAGCGACTCAGACTGACCCTATGCACAACAGCCCTAAACCCTACTCTATCCCTTGCCAATTTTATTTTCTCCGACACAATTATCTCCATTACCCCAGTGACAGAATCAATCCATCTCATTGAGGGTCTTCCTCTCCTGCGCTGTCCCTCCACCCTCCCAAACATGACAGTACTCTCCAAGGAGCGGTCCCTTCTTGCAACATGTCCAAAGTATGTCAACGAAGCTCCAGAATCCTTGCCTCCAAGGAGCAGCCTGACTTCACCCTCTCCAAGACGAACCTGTTTAGAAATAATAAAAAAATGAAGTCACCACCCCTCTAGTCTCATATTCTACCTCTTTCACTTGAACATCAGGCAGAACAGGAAAGCCTGTTGTTAGTGCACTGCATCACATCCCTTGACTCCTATTCAATGATGTCATGTGATTATTGACATATCTGGGACAAGGACATCAGGTTTGAGATGGTGGAGGATCAGTGAAGGAGAGGAAGACAGTGAGCTAGATTTAGAACTGTGACCGCAGCAATGGGTCCAAGGGTGTCAGGGATGATAAGGATGGGACAAGGTTCAGATCTGTTGTAAGTAGGATAGCTATGGTTCAGATGCCACTTTACAACACCTAACAACAGCAACAACAAACAGTAAGCTTGGTTGGGTCCAAAATCAACACTCTTGGCACCAGCAGCCAGAAAACCAAAAGACAAACTGCACTAGAAAAATCTGCTGTCTGGGACCTCTCTAGATTTTTTTTGCTGAAGAGAAATGATGTCGGGACTAAGATATGCCTGATCCAGGCCATGGTCTGCGCAATTACTTGCTATGTGTCAGAGAGCTGGACAATAACCAAAAATGAAAACATAATTCATTCCTTTGAGTTATGGTGCTGGTAAAGGGTATTGAACTTACTATGGACTACAAAGAGAACAAATACGTCTGTCCTAAAAGGTGCATGTGATCCAGGCCATGGTCTGCGCAATTACTTGCTATGTATCAGAGAGCTGGACAATAACCAAAAATGAAAACATAATTCATTCCTTTGAGTTCTGGTGCTGGTAAAGGGTATTGAACTTACTATGGACTACAAAGAGAACAAATACGTCTGTCCTAAAAGAGTAAAACCAAGCTGTTCTTTGGATGCAAGAATTTTGAAGCTCTGTCTCACATCTTTTGGGCATGTTGGCTGGAGGGGCCAGTCCTTGGAGAAGGATATCATGCTTGGGAGGGTGGAGAGATAGCTCAGGAAAGGAAGATTATAGAAAAGATAGATTGACACAGTAACTGTGGTGATGAGTGTAGGTATGCCAGAAGCAGTGAGACATCTCAGGACAGAGCAGGGTTCATAGCTATTGTGCATAGGGTGACTATGAATTTCAGGTGACTTGATGGTACATAACAACAATAAGAACAAGCAAACGAAACCCTTCTGTTGATTAGTTGCTGTGTCAATTTTCAACTCTATAGTAAAGTAGTTCCTGGCAAGGGAAAATTGCAAAACACATTGAACTGTTAACTAAAAGGTCATTAGTACTGAGTCTGCCCATCTGGGGAGAGGCACATCTGGGTTGTCTACTTCCAAAAATTAACCATTAGGAACCTTGTGACACACAATTCAAGCATGGAACAAGTGAGGTCACTATGATTGCAAATAAACTCAACAGTCACTCTTCTGCTCTGTTTTTGAAAACTAATTCTTCAAAATAATTTTCTTTACTTGATTTCTCTGCTTTAGTTCTTCCTAGCCTCTTTGTCTCACACACTTTGTAAATGTTATCAGGAGAGGCCAGGCCTTAGCAAAAGACGCCTCCCCCTAAGACACACTCGGTTGTGCTTCCTCCAAGAAAAGGTTTCTTTTTTATTTTGTTTGTTCATGGCATGGTCAATATTCTTTACCAAACAACAATTCAAAAGTATTAACTATTCATATCCTGTGCCCACTTTGTTATTGGGCTGTTTACCTTTATCTTATCGAAGTGCTGGAGTATTCTATAAATTCTAGAAAGAAGTCCCTTATCAGACATGTGATTACCAAATATTTTTTTCCCAGTCTGTGACTTTCTTTTTAACCCTGTTAGAAAATTTTTTTTGATGTGTATAGGAATTTGATTCTTAGAAGGTCTCAGTCACCTATTTTATTCTTTCCTGATTGTAAATTTTTCGGGATGCCTGAAAGATTATTTATGTTGTGAACTAGGGCTTCTCAAGTTCTTCCACACTTTTCTGATGAATTTTATAGTCTGCAGTTTTACTCCCAGCTTCTCGATCCACTTTGAGTTGGTTTTTGTGCATGGTGTGAGGTATGGATCTTGCTTCAGTTTTTTACAGATATTTTTCTAATTTTTCCAACAACAGTTGTTAAAGAGGCTGTCATTTCCCCACTTAACTAATTTAATCTCCTTGTCAAAAATTAGTTGAGCATAGGTAGATGAGCTGATATCTGGTTCTCAATTATATTCCATTGATCTATCTATGTGTCTGATATTGTACCAGTACCACACTGTCTTGACCACTACAGCTGAGTAGTAGAATTTGAGATCAGGGAGTGAGATGCCTCTTTCCTTGTTTCTTTTTTTTTCAGGACTGCTTTGCTATGAAATTGGAAATTGCCGTTTCTATCTCTTTAAAGAATGGGATTGGTATTTGTGTTGAAAGACATTCAGATATTGAACAAACACATGAAGAAATGTTCAAAATCCCTAACTCTAAGAGAGATGCAAATCAAAACAACTATAAGATATCATCTCACTCCAGTAACAATAGCAAAGTTCAACAGCAGCAAACAACAAATGCTAGAGAAGTTGTGGAGACATTGGAAACCTTATTCATTGTCGGTGAGAGTGTAAAATGGTTCAACCACTGCAGAAAGCAGTAGTGTGCTTTCTCAAAAAGTTGGAAATAGAAATATCATTTGACCCAGCAATTCCACTACTGGGAATATACCCTTAAAAACCCAGAACTGCCACTCAAGCAGATACATGCAAACCCATGATTTTGCAGTGTTGTTCACAATTGCAAAGGAATGGAAACAACCCAAGTGCACATCAACAAATGAATGGATAGAGAAGCTGTGGAATACTATGTAACACTGAAAACCAAAAACTCATACAAATTGGGTCACTGGAGGACATTATGCTGAGTGAAATAACTCAGCCACAAAATGACAAATACTGCATAATGCCACTGTTATAAAACGAGACTGACATGGGGGTTAGGGGAATACTAGGAAAAGAGCAGATAAATAATGAACACTGTATTGAAACGGTTTAGGGAAAGAACTGTTTAAAAGGAATATATGGTTGAAAAATATTTGCCGGACAACAGTCCAGAACAAGAGGTGCACAGCAAAGTGGATGAAGGTGGGGAGAGGAAATTGTGCAACAATGAAAGAATCTTTTTAAAGAGAAAAGTGAGCTGGGAGTTGGGAGTAGGGAAAAAATGTGCAACAATAAATGAAGGGAAACCGAGTTTTCTGTAAACTTTCATATATGCATTAATAACAATTTTTTAAAAAAATAGCATATACATAGAAATTCCATTTGACCCAGCTATCCCATTACCTGATATATGTTGTTGTTGTTGTTGTTATGTGCCGTCGAGTCGCTTGCAACTCATAGCGACCCTATGTACAACAGCCCTGAACCCTGCTCTATCCTGTGCCAATCTCACTGCCTTTGACACATCCATCCCGATTAGCCCAGTCACTGAATCAATCCACCTCATAGAGGGTCTTCCCCTCCTGCACTGTCCCTCCACTCTACCCAGCATGATGTCCCTCTCCAAAGACCTGTCTCTCCTTACAACATGTCCAAAGTATGTCAGGCAAAGCAGCCATCCACTTCTGAAATGGCAGGCCTCTGAAAACCCTATGTACAACCTATGTACAACACTTGGTATGTACTCTGAGAAAATTAGAACTGAGGCACAAACAGAGACTTGTACACCAGTGTTCATAACAGCATTCATTATTCACTGTCACAAGAACATGGAAAGAGCCCAGATGTCCACCCACAAATGAATGGATTAAAAAATGATGGTACATTCACACAATGGAATACTATGCAGCATGCAGGAGCAATGATTCTGTAAATTATTACCTAACTTAGGAGGTACTGGAGAGCAATATGCTGAGTGAGCTAACTCAGTCCCATGACGATAAATAAAAACCATTATTGTAGAAAGAGTATAGAGAAGGATAAGAGACACTGGGTGCAGAGGGATGAAGATGTGGAGGGGAATGGGGGATTAATCTTGGGGTTGTATAATTTGTTGGGTGGGTGGGATAAAGGAAATTGAAAGAATTTGTTCTTGAAAATGATGTATTTGAATTTTGTATATAAACTAGTAGAAAATTTAAGTAAAACGCATTAACTTTTCAGTCTTCCATGTTCGTTGTCCAACTCTAACACAAATAAGATTCGGCTGAAAATATCATCGCTTGAGTCAAGTTTCCACTTTGGTTCATTTCATTGAAAGTTTTCCATTTTCTTGCTCACCCTCTACCGAGTGTGAGATGTCCTTCTCCGAGGAACAGTCCCTCTTGATAACATGTCAAAGCTCTGGTACAAACCTGTAGCTTGAGGTCCCTATTCTGAATCCAAGATTCCAGGACTAGTTAAAAGCAAAATTATCTCTGAGCAGCAAACATGCACGTCTTGCTTGCTGCCAGCATTTTCTAGTATTTAGAGGCTGCAAAGGATAACAGAACATTCTAAAACTGCATCCTCATTGTTAGAGATTACATTTCTGTTTTTGTTACATTCCATCAAGTCACTTCTGCTTATAACCTTACATAAATGGGAAAAAATTGCCCAATCCTGTACCATTCTCACAATTGTTGCTTTGTTTGAGCATACTGTTGTAATCACAGAATGTAGTTGAAGATCTTTCTCTTTTTTTCCTTGACTTTCTTCTGCTACACCAAGCATGATGTTCTTCTCCTGAAAACTAGTCACTCGTTGTTGTTGTTGTTGTTGTTATTGTTGTTGTTGTGTGCCTTCTAGTCAGAACTAAACTATAGCTGACTCTCCAGCAAGTTTTCAGAGGCATTTAATTGCATGGGAGGAGATTGCCCATCCTTCTGAAGTGAAGAAGTTGGTGGACTTGAACTGCTTAACTTCAGGATTACAGAAGAGCTTCTTGTCAACAGACCACCAGAGCCCCTTAGTCAATCTTAAGAGCATACCCAAAATAACTGAGACTGAGATTCTCTGTATTTGGGTGTTTGTGTTGTTGGTTTTTATTTTCCAGTTACAAAGCATTCTTACACTTTATTTTACAGGACACAGTATTTGGTTTTAAGAAACATTCTGGCTATACTTTTTCTAGTAGTCTATTTCTTTTTATGGCAGTCCATTTATGCTACCAAACCCAAGGTGGGTGATTTTAATCTGTGGTACTCAGGCCTAGTTTAAATTGTTTTTTGTCAAACATTCTTCTATGTGGTGTAGCACTAGTCTGTCCATTTGTTGTACAGAGGTAACTCGTGGTTGCTGTGATGCTGTGAAACTGATGTGTCAAATGTGATAATGGTTGCTTACGATGGACAGTGTTTGGTGGAGCTCCCCGATTAAAACAAGCCTGGAAGCAGGAGTGGCATCCACTTCCGAAATTGTTTGCCTCCAGAAATTCTATGAATAGTGCTCAGGTCTTTCGTTCATAGGGTCACTATGAATTCTACGACTCGACGGCACTTAACAACAACAACAAAGAAGTCCATAGATCACTGGATAATCTTTGCCAATATTCAAATTGAAAGGCCAAAGGACTTTTAGAGTCTTCCTTATTCATTATCCAGTTTTCATGGAAAACCTGCAAATTCCTTGGATGAAGCCTTAGCCTTCACAGGGACACCTTTGCTTTTTAACATTTTAGACAAGTCTTTTGCTACAAGTTTGCCCAAAGTAACCCATTGTTTGAGCTCTCAACAGCTGCTGCTATGACCGTGGATTCAAGTACAGTGATGTCCTTGAAAACTTTAGTATTTCTCCATTTATCATGATGTTCTTTACTGCTCAACTTTTGTTGTTGTTGTTTACCGTCAGGTTGGAACTGACCAGTAGCTGACCCTCTGAAGGGTTGTCAGAGGCAGTTAATCGCATTGGAGAATCGAGATTGTCAATCCTCCCGCGAGCAGCTGATGGCCTTGAACCAGGTGCCTTCAGGTTTGCAGCGCAGCTTCTTGCCACTAAGCCACCAGAGCTCCATTCACAAAAAGTGTTGTTTTCTTTATATTGAGGTTTATTGTGCTCTTCATCTTACCAAAGAAAGTATTAGACTCTTAACCGAGTACTTGCGGTTTTAATGCCAGTTGGGAATAGGCTTTTCTTTGTTGTATTTAGAAACATAAGTCAAGTTGGTGTCCTAAATGTAATCAATTATGACTTATTAAAAGATCAGGCAAGACAAAGAAGCAGAAATGAAAGGAACAAAGGTACCATGTGGAAATCTCCATGGATCTGAGGAACATGGGGGCTATTTCTCAGATCATTTTGTCCATATCTATAAAAGTTTGCCACTAAATTTAACAGAAAATAAATGCCAATATTCTAAGGATGTTTCTGTCTAGGAGAAATGCATATTTGCTTCCATTCTTTAAAAGACAATCCTGAGGGGTTAGGGAGAGAGAGGGGGTAAAATATGCAAGAATGAATGAATTAATGAAAATCTAACTTTTCTGTAAACCTTACTTAAAATCACAATTAAAACAATTTGTTAAAACAAGAGGCAATCCAGCATTGTGCAGAAATTGTATAATGATGTCATTACTATCACATGCAATTAAATTGTTGCTGAAGAGTATTACAAAATGGTGAACCAGGATTTGACAGGAAACTTCCAGAAATTCAAGCTGGATTCAGAAGGGAAGGAAATCATTGCTGATGTCAGATGGATCTCAGCTAAAAGCAGAAACCAGAAAGATGCTTTCCTGTATTTTATTGACTATGCAAAGGCACCTGCCTAAGTAGATCCTAACAAATTATGGGTAACATTTGAAAAAATGGGAATCCTAGAACACTTAATTGTGCTCATTTGAATAGGAAGACATAGACCGGGAAGCAGTTGTCCAAACAAACAAACATCAAACACTGCATGGTTTATAAGCAGGAACAGTGTGTGTTAAAGTTGTGTTCTTTCTCCACATTTTTCCAATCTATATACTAAGCAAATAATTCAAGAAGCTGGACTATATGAAGATAAATGTGGCACTAGGACTAGAGGAAAATTCATTAGTAACCAGCAGTGGTATGCAGATGGCACAAGCTTCCTTAATGAAAGTGAAGACCTGAAACACTTACTGAAAAAGATCCAAGACACCAGCCTTCAATATGGTTTCCATCTCCACAGCACGAAAGCAAAACTCCTCACCACTGGGTCAGGAGGCAACTTCATAATGGATGAAGAAAAGGTTGAAATTGTTGATGACTTCATTTTCCTTTGATCCACAATCAACAACCTTGGTAGAAGTTAAAATAATCAAAAGATGTGTTGGAAAGATATGCTGTCAAGAATCTTTCAAAGTTCTAAAGAGCAAGGATGTCAATTTACAACCTAAGGTGCACCAGATCCAAGACAAAGTATACTCAGTTGTTTCATATACATCTGAAAGTTGGACAATTAATAAAGATAACAGAAGAATAATCCATGTCTTTGAATTGTAGGTTTTGCAAAGAGTAGTGAATTTTCCATAGACTTCCAAAAGAATAAACAAATGCACCTTAGAGAAAGTGCAACCAGGATCCTCCTTCGAGGCAAGGATGGTGACACTTTCTCTCATATACAGTGAACATGTTGTAACGAGGACCCAATCCTTAGAAAAAGCATCATTTGGGGGGGGAAAAGAGTCCGTGAAAGAGAAAAAGACTCAACAAGATGGGTTGACACATGGCTCTAACAGTGGACCCCGGCCTATCAATGCTGGTCTTAGCTGAATCTCAGCTAAAAGCAGAAATCAGAAAGGTTTCTCATAAGGAGAGTGCAGAATAGGGCAAGGTTCCAATCTATGGTTATAGAGTCACTATTTGACTCAACTGTATCTAACTATAAAAATATTCTTTGAAATAGCCCACTTGTAGAATTTGTGTTAATACACTATTAAGAAACAAAGAAATTCCTTTAACCAGTGGAGAAAACTGAGGCCCACAAGGGTCTCATTTCAAATAAAAGGATCAGCTGACAGCAGAATCCAGCAAGAATCCCAGGGTCCTGCTTCAGGAGCTGAGAGCCATCCTTGTACCTCATCACACTAAGTCTCTTTACAACTCCTCCCTCTAATCCCCTCCTTACAATGTCCTCCTTTTCTTTTTGACAGTCAGAACCTTGTTAGGGAGCTGGGCGGTGCGTGCTATGAAAAGCAACGTTATAGCCCTGTGCTGCTATGATCATATTTGGGAGATGGCGTGGGGAGAGCAAGCGGGAAGGAGCCAGGCTGCCTGCCGGCATGACTGTTGTGTGTTTAATGGGACCCCCGCTGGTCACACCCTCTCCCTGGTTCCCTCACACGGAGTACCACATGGCGGTCACTAAGCAGTCAGGGAAATGTAAGCAGTAACCTTAGAGCCCAAAGCAGAGCTGAAGGTAACCGCCCCCCCCCACCCCCGCAGCTGAAGTCTGTTATCCAGAGGCGGGCACAATGAAAAGGAAGAGGTTAGAGGAAAAACAGCTGAGACTCTGCAGAAGAAGAGATGGAGAGGCCTAGAACCAGGGACTGCGACCTGTGTGTGCTAGATTGGGCTGAGAGAGAGAGAGAGAGAGAGAGAAGGAGGGAAGAAGGAAAGCATATAAACAACTGTGGCTATTGGAATCCTAATATGTGTAGCAAGCCTTACAAACACACACACACACACACACACAAGCTTTTGTCTTCAAAATTCCTAAGGGCTGCACTTATGGTAGCTGTATCATGGAAAATTTTGGTTATCATTTAACGAAAAAAATATAATTACAGAGTCTTCAAATAAAGTATAATGTGTTGTGTGTTGTTGATCACCTTTGAATCGAGCACGTCTCGTAGCAACCCTATGAACAAAAGGCCTGAAGCCCCTCTACAACTATCAACATTTATCCAAGTTCATAGAGTTTCCGGAGGCATGTTGTTTAGGAAGTGGATGCCACTCCTGCTTCCAAACCTGTCACACTATGTTATTACTGTTATGTGTCTCTGAGTTGCCTGTGATGCATAGCTTCGGAGAACATATCATCGTTGCTCTTTTCACCAGCCATTGACTTGATTAGGACCCTTCACACATGAAATACTATCCAATCTTGCATTATTCCCATAATTATTTGCAGATTAAACTTCTGTGACCCATTAGGTTTTCATTGGTTGTGTTTTGATCCTAAGATCTTCATTTTTCACCTATTTTAGTCTGGCAGCCCCGCTGAAACCTCTTTCCCATCTAACAAATCACGAACTTCTGCTGACACACGAATCGTGGCTATGCACAGGAGCACTTGACCAGGTGGTGGACATGGTCGTCCCTGTGACCATGAAAGGTGAGATCTCTACCACTGAAGTGTTGAAGAAGAACCAACACTTTCTGAGTTCCTACAATGTGCTGGGAAATGGACTAATGCCTCACATACAGGAGCTAGATTCATCCTTCAACCCTGAGGAGGGACCATCATTATTCATGTTATGGATAAAGAAACTAAAGCTGCCGCTGCTGTTCCTCCTCCTCTTCTTCCTCTTCTTCCTCTTCTTCCTCCTCCTCCTCCTCCTCTTCTCCTTCTTCTCCTTCTCCTTCTCCTTCTCCTTCTCCTTCTCCTTCTCCTTCTCCTTCTCCTTCTTCTTCTTCTTCTTCTTCTTCTTCTTCTTCACCATCAAGTCAGAACTGACCCGTAGCTGATCCTCCAGCGAGTTTTTAGAGGCAGTTAGTAGCATGGGAGGAGATTGCCCATCATTCTTCCACAGAGCAGTTTGTGGTCTTGAACCACATACCTTTTGGATTTCAGTGCAGCTTCTTGCCACTAGGCCAACAGTATTCCCCAAAACTAAAGCCTTGACAAGTAAATAATTGGTATGAAGTCACCCAGCTAAGAACATGGGTTATCAGGAATTCAAATAGGGGAGTGATTGAAAACACTATCTGTGCGCTCATTCAGAGGAAGTGCTGGTGGCCGAGTGGGTAGAGAGCTGCACTGACACCCTAAAGGCAGGCAGTTTGGATCCACCAGCTGTTCTGAGACATAAAGATGAGCATCTCCTCCCATACAATTTGCAGGCTCTGACCCCCTAGAAGGTCACCTAGGAGTCAGTTCTGATTCAACAGCAAGGTGAGTTTGAGAATTACGTTCCTTGACATTATGATTCTGCTCTAGTCCTGGACATCAGAAAGACAGTTTGTTGGCTGAACAGGACTGCACAGTTCATTGTCCCAAGGTGAAAGCCATAGTGGACCAATACACAGCTGTTCAATGGTAGAACTGGATCATAAAAGGAAGCATCGCCTTTCCTTTTCGGCGCTGCGGCCACAGCCATGAGTGTGCAGGCTTCAGAAGAGGCTTGCCTCTGGTGTCCTCCGCTGTGGCAAGAAGAAAGGCTGATTGGACCCGCACGAGACCAATGAAATTGCCAATGCCAACTTTGGGCAGCAAATCCGGAAACTGATCAAAGATGGCCTGATTATCCGCAGGCCTGTGACTGCCCATTCTCGGGCTAGATGCCGAAAAAATACCTTCGCCCACAGGAAGGGCAGGCATATGGGCGTAGGTAAGGAAAGGGTACTGCTGCTGCTCGAAAGCCCGAGAAGGTGACCTGGATGAGGCGGAGGAGGATTTTGCGCCGGCTGCTCAGAAGATACCGAGAGTCTAAGAAGATTGATAGCCACATGTATCACAGCCTGTCCCTGAAAGTAAAGGGGAATGTGTT
>NW_006399785.1:16581527-16589397 GCF_000299155.1 Elephantulus edwardii | reverse complement strand
GAAAGGAAAGGAAAGGAAAGGAAAGGAAAGGAAAGGAAAGGAAAGGAAAGGAAAGGAAAGGAAAGGAAAGGAAAGGAAAGGAAAGGAAAGGAAAGGAAGCATCTTCCCTCCAAAGTTTGTACAGTTCCCAATTTCTCAAGATATTTCTATACTCCATAACCTACTTCTGCCATTGACCTAAAAGCTACCCAGCCATATTCTAGGTCAAACTGGCCTCTAACTGTTCTCTAAACAAGTAGTCGCAAACTTCCTTCCCTCAACCTAACAAACCCTCCCATCTTCCCAAATTCACCTGGAGAAAATGTCCTTTGACCACTGTAGTCATGTGGGGTCATCCTTAGTCTGTCTGTCCAGTTCAGCTTGTGCCTTGTACATACTGACTTTCTTTAGGAAGATATTCTGTGCTGCTAACTTCTTTTGTGGCATGATCTTGACAAAGGCTCTCTGTTATATTTCTGTGTACACACCAAATCTTGTCAAAATTTACATATTTTTTTTTACCATTGGGCTGAGAGGCAGCATTATAATAGATTTTAAAAAAGACTGAAATCGCCATGATTTCATCTTAATTGAATCCACAGTGAACACCGTTGTTGCCAGCAGTCAAGAAATCAAAAGACATTTTGTACTGGGAAAGCGGGATGTCAGGGGATGTAATGATGTCAGCTTACAGACCTGATTCAGACCATGATCATTCAGTAATGTTAATATGCATCTGAGAGCTGGAAAATGAATAAAGATGACAGAAAAAGAGTTGATGTCTTCGAATTATGTTGTTGGAGAAGAGTACTGAGCATCCCATGGACTTCAAAAAGAACAGACAGCCACGTCTTGGAGAAAATGCAGCCAGAGTGTTCTTTAGAGACAAGGATGGTGAAGCTTTGTCTCATAGACTATGGACATGTTGCAAGAAGGGATTATTCCTATAAACATGACATCATCATAAGAGAGGCAGAAGGTCAATAAAAAAGAGGAAGACTCTCAATGAGATGGATTGACAATGCTACAGAGTACAGTGATTCCACAGAGCTGTAACTCCTTACAGGAATAATCTGTCTTGTCTAGCTCCTGATGAGTAACTGGTAGATTTGATATGCAAACCACTAACTGTTTTGTTAGCATCCTAACTCTTAATTTTCTGAACCACCTCATTGTTCAGTTGTGGCGATTGTTCTGTGTCCTTAAGTCAGAAATGACTCATAGCTGATCCTCCAGTCAGTTTTATGGGTAATAAATAGCACAGGAGACTGCTCATCTTTCTCCAATGGAGCAGCTGGTGAGTTCAAACGCCATGCCTTTGGTACGGCGGCTGAGTCCTTACCTGTAGGCTACCAGATTAGGTAACTAATAAACTGTTTATTCAACTCAGTTTAACCAATATTTTCATAGACACCCAGCTCCAACCTTGGTTTTCTTTGCACATTTCCCCCGGAATAATTTGCTCAATGCAGGTTGGACTTCTTCCTTCTCTTTAAACAAACTAAGCAATGTCTGCTTCCAGAAGAGGGGATGCAATGGTAGGACAGAACATGGGATTGAGGAAGAATTTAATTTATTTTTTTAATTACGGGGGGAAAAATTCATTAGTACCCATAGAGAAGAAGGTAAGAAAACTATTAGAGTCATAAATGAAACCAAAGAATACGAGATAGGCAGCGGATTCAAATGAGAAGAGTGGGAGAGAGAAATGAAATAAAAGGAGATATCTACTTTCTAATCTTTAGAATGGAAATGGGTCTATGATCATTTGCTTTTCTGTGTGTTCATCAAAGTAATGTCTGTGTTTTTAAGATTTTACAGAGTTCTTTTGTGGCAGTTTGTTGTTGTTGTTGTTGTTGTTCTGTACCATCAAGTTGACAATGACTCATAGCAACCCTCTGCACAACAGCTCTGAGCCTTGCTCTATCCTGAGCCAATCTCACTGTTTCTGACACACCTACCCTCATTATTCATACCTGCTAGTTCTCTCGGCAGTCCATGGTATGTTCAAGTCTCATCTCTAGCACCAAAACTCAAAGGCAACAATTATTCTTCAATCATTCTTGGTCATTGTCCAGCTCCCTGATGCATAGCAAGTAATTGCAAAGACCAAGGCCTGGATCAAGGGAGCTCTGGTGGCTTAGTGACAAGAAGATGTTCTGTAATCTCAAAGGCACATGGTTCGAGGCCAACACTGCTCCACTGGAGAAGGATGGGCAATCTCCTCCTGTGCTATTAACTGCCTCTGGAAACATGCCAGAAGGTCAGCTATGGGTCAGTTCCAACTTTACAGCACACAATAACAACAACAATGACCTGGCTCAAGCACACCTTAATCTCTAGACTGATAACATTGCACATCTTTTGATTTCCTGGCTGCTGGTTCCTAGAGTGTTGATTGTGGAATCAAGCAAGCTGAAATTGTTAAAATTTC
The DNA here is from genome assembly GCF_000299155.1 of Elephantulus edwardii. Classification (NCBI taxonomy): domain Eukaryota; kingdom Metazoa; phylum Chordata; class Mammalia; order Macroscelidea; family Macroscelididae; genus Elephantulus; species Elephantulus edwardii. Next base: position 16,586,984 of record NW_006399785.1, on the reverse strand, counting down.
AATCACTTCTCATCTGTGATGACCCCGCCAATTAGCCCAGTGCTGAGAAAAGTCAATTGGCCCAACATGATAAGTTATTTGATTTCTTGGCTTTTGTTCCCTTGGCTAATTATTGTTCATCCAAATAGAATTGAATTTTTGATAAGTTCAATTTCTACATTTTTTATCATGTTGTTGTTGTTAAGTCCTTGTTAACAAAATGAAAGAAATGCCCTCGTCCGCAAATAGAGGTCAGTTCATGGGTTTATTGTTGTTATTGTTATGTGCCATTGAGTCAACTGCCATCCATAGCAACGTTATGAAAAATGACCCTGAACCTTGCCTTATCCTCACCCAACCGCACCATTTCAGACACACCTGACACAATTGCCACAGTCACTGTGTCAATTCTGCTCATCTGGGGGTCTTCCTCTCTTGTGCTGACCTTCCACCTTTTCAAGCATGATGTCCTTCTTCAACGGTTGGTCCCTCTTGTCAGCATGTCCAAAGTATGTGAGATGGAGCTTCAGAAGACTTGCCTTCAAGTTGCAAACTAGTTTTATCCTTACCACGATAAACTATTTGTTCTATGGCGTGGTATATTTAATACTCTTCTCCAGCACCACAACCCAAACACATCAATTCTTCTGTCATTACTCAGCTCTAGATACATAGCAAGTGATTGAGAAGACCATGGCCTGGATAAGGCACACCTTAATCTCTAGACTGACATCATTGCTCTTTAGCACTCCAGAAAGATATTTTCCCAATGCAACTCATCTTTTGGCTTCCTGACTGCTGGTGGTAAGAATGTTGATTATGAATCCAAGCAAGGTAAAATTATTAGTAATCTCTATCCATACTCTATCATGACACTGCCCACTGGCCTAGTGGTAAATATCTTTTTCTTGATGTTGAGATGCAATCCATATTCACAGGCTTAAGGGCTACTTTGGTGAGAAGATTATTCAATCCATAACAAGATTCCAATTAAAGAACTAGAAAGTTAGGACTAAGAAAGTGAGGGAATTGGAAAAAGAGGAGGTTGTGGTGAGAGAGTGGGAGGTGTGAATTTTATAACTTGTGAGGTGGATACCTTCCAGAATGTGGCTGAGTCCAAGGTGAAGCCATGAAAGAAGATGAATGAAGTGGCTTGGAGGAAGAAAGCACAAGAGATGAGAAGAGAAAGGAAATGAGAGGACGAAGTGTTCAATGGCTCACCCATGAATATTAACAAAGATCGAAGATAAGATTGTGAGGAAATGATCAGACAAGTGTTAATATGTGCTATGAGTGAAAGGACATGTCCAGAAAGGAGGTCAATGGCAGTGACATTGAATCAGAAAGCCCAATGGAGCAGGGATTGTGTGTTTGGATCCCTAGTTCAGCTTGGAGAGTAGAGGAAGGATTTTACTGCCCTCTTTGTAGTGAGGAGGAGTCCTATGCTCGGTGAAGAGTTGGTGGACCTGTGAAGATTAGAGTTCTATACAGATGCACAAGCATCTCTAGATCAGGATCAGGCTAAAGGAATGCACTTTGCTGAGATACCAACATCATTAGTCATAGTCTTTCTCAGGACTCCAGACCACTCCAAGAGTCTGGGGGAGGAAGGAAGAAGAGAGTTTCAGTCTTAACTTGAGGCATAAACCGGCCATGTTATAATCTGAACCCAACACTCACATTCTTACTAACTGAGAAGACATCATATTCGTCAATGTCGGGGATTATGCATGAAATAATTAGAGGGCCATTAACTTCTTGCCTTTGCTGCAGTTCCTATACTGGGAATTCAAATGAGGAAACCAGCAAGGGGTACAAGACTGGTTAGAAAAAGGAAGAGAGACTGCAGGAGGGAAGATCATTGAACCGAGCCATGAAGGACATCCAGACTGCGGAGAGATAAGGAAGACATTCGGAGTAAAATCTGTGACCATACGTGCCAAGGAACTAGGTACCTGTTAAGAAAAATACTTCCCACAAGACTTGATGGAGTTCCCAGCCATTCTGCTTGGCTTGGAGTCTTATAAAATCTCTTCAAAATCTCTGGGTTGAACTGAGAACTTTGAAGACTAATCTATATAAGGACTTTGGGGGTTTTGTTCTCAGGAGGGGAAGTTTCCAGGTGGTGTTTGGGCAGATGTGTGATAGACTCAGAGCTGTGCTTTGAAAGATTAACCTAGTGGAAGTTGGTGAGATGTAGGGAGCTGTGGAAAGAATTGCAGCAGACCATTAATAAAGGCCTTGTAGTTATCTACGGGCAAGATAGAAAGGTCTGGCTAGAAAAGAGCACCATGGGAATGGAGGGAAAGGAGAATTTTACTGGGGTAGACACAACAGAACTTGAAAGCCAACATAATATGAGCAATCACTACAAAGATTATTGCTGGCCGCGTTGTTGGTCAAGCTCTGTCAAACATTATTCAGTGGCTCTAAGAGGATCAGGTCAACACACAAACATGTGACCCTGACTAAAACCAACTCAGCCGTTCATGTCTTAAAGGAAGAAAATGAGACGCCAAAGAGAGAAATTCACCTTTCTCTCCCAGAAGCCATAAACGGCATCCACATTTGCCAGAGAATGAAGCCACCTCCATATGTGTTTAGAAGAAACATGATATAATTGGTTGGCTGAGACATGACCCAACCAGGAAACAGACACCAGTATTAAAATCTTAGCACACGGGGCTTTTGGAAAATAAAAAAGTAGACACAGTGGGATAAAAACACTCTGTCTGAAAGGATAAAACAAGGAGAAAAATGATCTATGGAGCCACAGCCAAACAGGCAGCTGGAATGGAGGTGATCAAAACTGTCAAGAAGCCGCCTGAGAAAACGTTATTGACCACTGAGGAACGATGACACAAAAGAGATTTGAAATTGCTGCTGCAGACACAAGTAGGAGAAACAGGAATACGATTAGTCGGGGAGTATCACTTTTTCTGAGTGTAGCTGTGAGAATGCAGGCTTTTGGACTCAAGCTGCTCTTGGACCTGCTGTCATCAACTTGCTGCTGTCAATAAAGGGTTTTGATGACCTGAGGAGCTAATGCAATTTCCTCTAATGTCACAGTGTTGTGGTTGCGAACCGGAGAGTTGAAATTGACCCATAGCTGATCCTCTGGTGGGTTTTCAGGGGCAGTTGATTGCATGAGAGGAGATTGCCCATCCTTCTCCCACAGAGCAGCTGGTGGCCATGAACCAAATGCCTTCAGGACTGCAGTTGAGCCTCTTACCACTGGGCCACCAGAGCTCTAATGTCCTATTACTCACCTACAAAACAAAAGCAGCCATTTCCAGCTCTTAAAATGAGAAGTGAAACCAGGAAGAAATGTGAGTGTTGACTGAAGAAACTGCTAAGAACTTTCTTAAGTGACATTAACAGTTTACATTCAGCCACTTGCAGAGAAATTGTGGTTCAATGCCGCCCAAAGGTATCACAGGGGGGGAAAGACCATACACTCTGCTTCTGTAAAATTATGGCCAATGAGAATCATATAGCATGCGGTTCCACTCTGAAACATATAGGTTTCCCAAGAGTCAGAATCTCCATGATGTCTACAGAATCGATATTTTGTCTTAGGAATGCTGGCTGCTGACATTTTCTTCCTTTTTACATATTTCTGATTCCTTTAAAGCCACTTTAAGTAAAGATATTATCATTCAAACTGTGCTATTATCATGCTTTTGGCTATCTGGTGGCCTAATGGGAAGAAGATGCAATTCAACCCCAAAGACCAGTGGTTCAAATCCACCAGCTACTTTAAGGAAGAAGGATGGGCAATCTCCTCCCTTTCAATTAATTAACTGCTTCCAAAAACCCACTGGAGGGTCAACTATGAGTCAGTTCCAACTTGAAAGTAAATAAAAACCGCTATGCTTTTGTTGTGATAGATGTGACTTCACTCTTGGAATAGGCTTTCTTACATGGAAAGTCCATGAAGAGCAAATAGGGCCTGAACAAGGAGGTCACTCAGTAATTCCTATCAAAGGACTTTTCAACCAATGTCTCCTCTTCTGAACATGGGACATATTTTTATTTTTGGCACAAATTTCTTAAAAGCAAAAATCATCATTTCTTCTTTGGTTCTCAAGCAGCATGCAATGAAAGGTCAAACATAAAACACACCCTGAGTAAGTATTGATGAATTAAATGAGTCTGGTTAAAGTCCTCTGAGGAAGTGCAGGTGGAGTGCTCTTAGGAGGCAAGAATGATGAGGCTTCATCTCATATACTTTGGGCATGTTGCTAGGAGGAGCTATTACTTGGAAAAGGACATGATGCTGGGAAGGGTGGAAGGTTGGTGAAGAAGAGGAAGACCGTCAACCAGGCAAATAGACAAGGTGTCTGATGCAATAGGCTCTTGTGTGTCAGGAAGCCTAAGAATGTCACAAGATAGAACAAGGTTCAGATCTTTTAATCATAGGGTCACTATGAGTCGTACTCAACTCAACAGCACCTAATAACAACTAACAACAAATTCCTCTAAGTTAGGAATCTTTGTATATCATCAATTGCAGTACCATTTCAGACAAGGGTCTCATATCAAAAGTTTACAGAATCCTTTGGGCCCTCCACAAGAAAAAGACTGATAATGCAATTACAAAATGAGCAAAAGACATAAAAAGACTTTTTACAAAGGAAGATATTCAGATGGCCAACAGACGCATAAAAAATGCTCAGAATCACTTAGCAATAAGAGAGATGTGAACCAGAACCATAATGAGATACCATCTCACTCCAGTAGAAATGATGAAGTTTAACAGGAAAGCAAGTAAGAAACACTGGAGAGGATGTGGTGAGATAGGAACATTGTTGGTGGGACTATAAAATGGTACAATCACTTTGAAAGGCAGTAATTCCATTTGACCCAGCTATTTCACTGCTTGGAATTTACCCCAAGAAAATGAGACCTGAGGTATAAACAGAGACTTGTACACCAATATTCATAGCAGTATTATTCACTATAGCATGAACATGGAAATAGTCAAAATGTCCAACCACAACAGAATGGACTTAGAAATTTTGGTACATTCACATGATGGAATGCCATGCAGCACACAAGAGCAATGATTTTGTAAATTACTGCCTACCTTGGGAGGGACTGGAGAGCATTACTCTAAGTGAACTAACTCAGTCCCATAAGGCCATGTATAGAACATGTATGGGAGTCCACTTGTTATGCATCAGAGAGTTGGACAATAACTGATGAGGATAGAAGGAGAATTGATGCCATTGAGCTGTGGTGCTGGAGAAGAGTATTGAAATTACCATGGACTGATAGGAAAACAAACGGATTCATCCTAGAAAGGGTCAGACAGGGCTGCTCCTTGGATGCAAGGATTCTGAGGCTCCGTCTAACATACTTTGGACATGTTGTAAGGAAAGGCTGGTCTTTGGAGAGGGACATCATGCTTGGGAGGGTGGAGGGACAGTGCAGGAGGGGAAGACCCTCTATGAGGTGGATTGATTCAGTGACTGG
>NW_006399785.1:16561809-16580848 GCF_000299155.1 Elephantulus edwardii | reverse complement strand
CTTTGCCATTCCCTATCACTCCTCCCTGAGAGAGACTTCACCCTGAGTCATAAGGAAAAGGGGATGGCGTATTCTCTTAGCTACTTCCTGCTGAAAATCATTATTATAGAATGAGTGTAAGACTCCAGGAGGGGTGGGAGAGGCTGGAAGCAGAAGAATGTGGATGTGCAGGGAGAAAGGGGCATTAATCATTGGGTTGCACAATTTAATGGGTGGGGGCGTGAGGGAAATGGAAAGAATTTGTTCAAATTTGTATTCAAATTTTGTAAATAAACAAGTAGAAAAATAAATACATTTTTAAAAAATGGCTAGCACAACACCATGTAGGGTGAGCATTGGATAAATTGGCAGCACTTGATGTGAGTCAGGATGACATTTATGAACATCTGAAAGTCTTTTATTTTTTTACTCTATGGCATAGTGAGAATACAGACACCACCATTGCTGTTTTAACTATTGCTGTTAGTTGCAAGTACAAACTGACTCATGAAGACCATGTGTATAACAGAACAAGACATTGCCCAATCCTGTGCCATCTCCTTGTTTGAGTCCACTTTACATTTGAGTCTAGTATTATGGAAGTAGTATCAGCCCATCCAACTGAAAGTATCATCTTTTCAGAAGACCCTCTGTTTTACCAAACATGATGTCCTTGACAGTGGGATACCTTTTCTGATGTCATGCTCCAACTACATGAAACACAGCCTCACCATCCTTGCTACTAAGGAGCATTCCAGTTGTATTTTTGTAATGTTGATTTGTTTATTCCATGACAGTCCACTGTATATTCAATCTTCTTCACCAATATCATCAATTTAATGCATCCGTTTTTTTTCTGTGGTTTTCCTTTTTCTTGTCCTACATCCACTTGCATGAAACAATTGAAATGGTCATGGCTTGGGTAAAGTACACCTTAGCCATCAAAAGGACGTCTTTGCTTTTTAAAAGTTTAAAGGGAAGTTTGCCTCAGATTTCTTTCCTGACTGCTGCTTCTGTGGACGTTGTTAGTCACTCCAAGCAGAACAAAATTGGTGGCAGCTTTGACAGAATGGTGTTGTTGCAGCCGAGTGCTGCCAAGGTGACTTGTATGAATCTATGTGTCTGAGCAGAGTTGGCTTGAAGAGGTTTTCTTGGCTGTGACCTCACAAAGGCAGATTGCAAGTATTCCTCTAACGGAGCGGTGGAACAGGCGCGAGACAGCGCGTACGCACGTCCACATATTCACCACCATTGTTTCCAGCCATAAACCTCGTGGTGAACTCACTCATTAGCTTTACTGTGCTACTTCACTTATAAAGAATGAAGTCTTATGGAAACAAATGTAAATTCAAAGACTGTTTTTGCATGTGGTAGGAGGTCCGTTATGGTTGCATGTATTCTGTCATCTAAAGCTTACAGCAATCTTATGAGAGATTTACAATCACTCCCATTTCACAGATCAGATGAAGATCCTGTGACTCCAATGAGGGAAGTGACTCTCCTGGAGTCACCCAGCTTACCCCCAGAACTATATTCTCAAATGCTTTCTGCATAGAGTTCATAAAAGTGTTTTCTAGATTTGAGTGAATGAAGCCCCGGGGACCTCTTTCTTCGGCTCAGTCCTCTTTTTCTGTGTTGCCCTCAGTCTCAGCTCTCCTGATTGTAGTCACCCCAGAAATCCTGGATGCAGGGAGACCTCGAGGCTTTGAGACACAGCACACTGTGGAGGGCCTTGGCATAGAGCCACTTGAGGGGAAGCTACAGGTAGGATCCTGTTTCAACCATCAGCTACGCTCCTAAGCTGATGCTTGCCACAGATCACGGACTGCTCACCAGTCATTTCCTTAATGACTTGCTGGATTTCCTCTGCATCCCCCCAGAAAGGCACGCTCTCTGCAAGGTCTTGTGGCTCTGGTTGGTAGCCCCACACTGATAGCACCAGGATTTTTGATCCTCAGCCAAATCCCTTCTCAGTCCTTCTGAGTGTGTTTCCACATACCATTGAAGAAATTGAGCCCTCACAGTGGTTGTGCAAAGGTTTTTGAAATTGTTGAAATTGATAGGTGGGTCATCTACAGAAGAAGCCAGAAAAGATGCATTTTTTTAAAAAAATTCTTTTTTTAATTCATTGTCAAACATTTCTCCCCCTTCCCAATCCCACCTGCAATGAATTTGTTCCAGATTATTGTCATATATGCAGTGCCTAATCATATATTTCCTTCAGACAGTTCTTCCACTCATCTATTCTAATGCAGAGTTCATTATCTACCCACTCTTTTCTCATTCTCTTCTCACATCCCCCATTTCTGTCCAATTTTATAACAATGGTGTTACCCAGTATTTATCCTCTTGTGACTGAGATATTTTACTCAACAAAAGGTCCTCCAGGCTCCCTCACGTTGTGTCATATTTTACAAGATCATTGTTTTTCGGTGCTGTGTAATATTCCATTGTATGAACGTACCGTTCTTTTTCTATCTATTTATTTGTTGATGGGCAGTTGGTTGCTTCCACCTCTTTACTATTGTGACTAATTCAGAAATAAGCACGGATGTGTATACATTGTTTTGAGTCGTGGCTGTAGTTTCTTTACAATGTATTCCCAGTAGTGGAATTGTTAGGTCAAATGCCAGCAGTGGGTTTTTTTTTTAATGTACAAGATTTATTGAACAACAACAAGATTTACTAAACACCACCACGATTTATATATTATATTGACCAATGATGAAAGTAAGCCAACTCAGATATATGTGTCATCACAAAATTTTTAAAAAAAAAGTCCATCTTTTGCAAGATCTCAATAAATTAAACTATGCTCTAGTGGCATAGTGTGAAGTGAATTGTGCAGCTACCTGATAGGTTGCTGATTTGAATCCACCATTGTCTTCATAGGAAAAAGACTGAGAATCTCCTCACATTAAGACTTCCACACAGTCTCAGAAAACCAATGGATTAAACGCCATAAATGAGAATCAACTCAAGGACAGGAGGTTTAGGATTGGAGTTTGTTTGTTTGTTTGTTTCAGTATACCAAATAATTAACCATGCTTATCTGTTAATATTTGCTAAGTTATGGAGTTGTTATGTCCCATTGAGTCAAAAGCAACTTACAGCTTTCTGTCTCTTGGTAGCTTTTCAGAGCTATAAATCACACTGGGAGGAGATTGCCCATTTTTCTCTGCCAAAGCATTTAGTAGATTCGAAATACCTCTGCATGGACAGCACAAGTCCTTAACTTTAAGCTGTGAAAGTTCTCTATTTGTCACAAGGATTGTGTACACAGTTCCCAGATGTTCTGGCTGCACCACCCAGGGATTTCTGTGGCTGCTGTTTTTAGGTGTCATCAAATCCAGAATGATTCATAGCAACCCTATGAACAATAGATCAGAACCCTATTTTATCCTGTGTCATCCTCACCATCTCAGACACTCTTAAGCCCACTGCTGCACTCACTGTGTCAATCCACTTTGCTGAGAGTCTTTGCAGTCCTTTCAGCTTTCCAAGCATGATGTTTCTCTCCAAGGAACAGCCTCTCCTAGCAATGTATTCAAAGTGTGTGAGACAAAGCTTTATCATCTTTGTGTCCAACAAGCACTCTGTCTGCACTTTCCTTGTGTGGGTTTTGGTGGGAGATAGGTGGGTTGGAGACAGTGAGATTGGCTCAGGACAGGGCAGGCTTCAGAGCTGTTGTAGATAGGGTCACTATGAGTCGCAGGCAACTTGATGGCACCTAACAACAACATGGGATATCCATGTTCTTCTCTAACACTACAACTTGAAGCCACCAATTCTTACACTGTCATCTTTATTCCTTGTTCTACATACACAGAATTCCATGATCTTCTCATCAGTAGCTGTCTTTATACCTAATTTTCTTTGAAGATTATTGTTGTTGTTATGTGCTATTGAGTTGCCTGTGACTCATAGAAGCCCTATGTACAATAGCCCTAAACTCCGTTCTGTCCCTTACCAATCTTATTGTCTCTAACACAACTATTTCTATTAAACCAGTGACTGCATGAACCCATCTCATCAAGAGTCTTCGCTCCTGCACTGTCCCCTCCACCCTCCCAAGCATGACATTTCTCTCCAAGGACTGATTTTACCTTGCAACATGTTCAAAGTATGTCAGACAGAGCTTCAGAATCCTTGCCTCCAAGGAGCAGCCTGGCTTCACCCTCTCCAGGACAAACTTGTTTGTTCTGTTGCCAGTCCATGGTATAGTCATTATTCTTCTCCAGCACCAGCACCACAGCTCAATGGCATCAACTCTCCTTCTATCATTCCTGGTCATTATCCAGCTCTCTGATGCATAGCAAGTAATTGCAAAGATGATGGCCTGTATCAGGCACACCTTAGTCTCCAGACTGACATCATTGCTCTTCAGTACTTTGGAGAGGTATCTGGCAGCAGACTTTCCCAATGCAATTCATCTTTTTATTTCCTGGCTGCTAATACCAAGAGCGTTGATTGTAGAGCCAAGCAAACTGAAGCTGTCAACAATCTCATGCTCTTCACCATCTATAATGATGTTGCCAATCAGCCTAATGGTGAGAATCTTTGTTTTCCTGATGTTGAACTTAAATCAATATTGAAGGCTCCAGTACTTGACCTTCTGCAGCAAGTGCTTCGGGTCCTCCTCAGTTTCAGCAAGCAGGGTTATGTCATCTGCATAGCGTAGATTGTTGATGAGTCTACATCCAATCCTGATGTCACACTTCTCCTCACATATAAAAATATTTACTAATAATGAATCATAGATCCCTTCAATACAAATTGCATCTCAACATCAAGAAAAAATTCTCACTGCTGGATTCTTAGGCAACATCATAATAGATAGAGAAAAGATGTGTTGTTGTTGTTGTTATGTGTCGTCGAGTCGTTTGCGACTCATAGCGACCCTATGCACAACAGCCCTAAACTCTGCTCTATCACTTAATTTCATTTGGATCCACAGTCAACACCATTTGTACCTGCAATCAGGAGATCAGGAAATGTATTGTAAGGGGAAAGCCTGTGGTCAGGGATCTCATCAAAATATTGAGGAGCAATGACGTCCTATCGAGGATTAGTCAGGTCTGATACAGGCCGTGGTCTTTTCAATCACTTGCTATGTGTCTAAGAGATGGACAAGGAATAAGGATGACAGCAAAAGAACTGATGCCTTTGAGTTGTGACTTTAGAGAAGAGTACTGGATAGCTCATGGATAGTCAAAAGAACAAAGAAATACATCTTGGAGAAAGGGCAGCCAGCGTGCTCCTTGGACACGAAGATGATAAAGCTTCATCTCACATACTTTGAGCATGTTGCCAGGAGAGCCTATTCCTTGGAGAGGGACGTCATGCCTGGAAAGGTGGAGGGTCAAGAGAAGAAGAGCCTCAGCAGATGGATTGATAGAGGGACTACAGTAACGGGCTTGGGCGTGGCAGAAATGGTGAAGATTGTACACAATAGGACAGAGATCAGATCTGTTGGTCACTCAGCCTGGCAGCACCTAACAACAGCATTAATGAGGACTACATGGACTTCTATGTATGTAGAAGTCCCTGGACAGTGCAGTTAACTTATTCAGCTTCTAACGGAGAAGTTGGAGGTTTGAATCCACTTATATGCCTTGAAAGATACACCTGGAAATAATCAGCCATTGGACTCCCTATGGACTATGTTCTACATTGACTCATGGGATTGTCATGAATGGAAGTTAATGAAATGGTATATCTAGTTATATGCATGTAATGCTAACCTCACGACAACAAAAGAATTGAATGAGCAACATTTTAAAACACAGTACACTTGCAAATATTTCCAGTTTTTATGTTGGAAAAACCTATGCCAAGAAACTTGAAAGACAACTTCCTGGCTGATCAACTAAAATAAGATCCTTATTTGTATCCCCTCCAAAGAAATGTGATTGAGCAATATGCAGAAATTGTCAAACAATAGTATTGCTATCACAGGGCAATAATTTTTATGATAAATAAAAAAATATCACAGTAATATATTAACAAGGAAAGGCAAATCCAAACCAGATTCAGAAGAGGAAATGAAATGAGCATTATTATCATTGGTAATGACAGATGGATCTTGGCTGAAAAGCAAAGCCTATCTGAAATATGTTTCATTGTGTTTTAGTGACTGTGTTGTTCATAGCAAATTATGGCTAATATTGGAAGCAGGAGTTGCATCCCTTCCTAAATAGTATGCCTCCGGAAACTATGAATTTTGATAAATGTCAATAGCTGTAGAGAGCTTCAGGCCTTTTGTTCATAAAGTCACTATGAGTCATGCTCGACTCAAAGGCAACAACAACAATAGAATAATGGGAATTCCAGAACACTTAATAGTGCTCATGCAGAACCTGTACATAGACCAAGTAGTAGTCATCCAAACAGATTAAGTGAATACCATGTAGTTTAAAAGAAAAAAAAAATACATGTTTTGTGGTTGTATCTTTTCACTAGGGAGCTCTGGTAGCCAGCAGACTGAAAAAAAAATACAAATATTATCTGAAAAAATAAACACACACAGGCAAAAGTATCATACATGAGGTTTTTCTTGCTTCATAAATTTCTTTTCATAAGGCCGTGCTCCCGAGTGGTACTTTTATTTCTTTTCAGATGATGCCTTCCATAAAACCCTGCAAGGGAAGTGAGAGATGCCATTGAGCCAGTTCTTATCACAAGCACTCTATATGTACAATAGAATTAGCCCCTACCTGATCCTAAAGCATCATCACAATCTCTGCCGTCCTAAAGCCCATGGTTGAAACCATTATACCCGCTAACCTTATTGAACATCCTTCTCTTCTTTCATCTGTTACTTTGCCAAATATGATGTCCTTCACCAGGGACTGGCACCTCCTGTGAATCTATCAATCTAACAATCTGTATGTGAGGTCAATTTTCACCATCCTGGTCTCCAAGGAATTGTCTGGCTCCATTTCCTCGTAGACAAATTAGTGTGTTCCTTTAGAAGTCAACAGACTATTCAGTGCTCTTCTCCAACACCACAGTCCAATGCTGTGAATTCTTCTGTGCTTTTCAGTACCCATTGTCTGACTTTCAGATGCTTGGGAAGCAATTGAGAAGATCATAGTTTGGAGCAGGTGCACATTAGTCTATAAAATCTTATTCTTGCTCTTTAGCACTTTGGAGAGCAACTTTTTCCAAGACAACTCACTTTTGATTTCTTGAATCCTGCTGCCATGTGTCTTGATTGTGTATCCAAATAAAATTAAGACACTGGCAACATCAATTATTTCTCCACAGATCATGATGCTGCCTATTGGTCTGGAGTTGAGGATTTTTGTTTTCTTGGGTGTTGTGATGACATCCAAATTGAAAGCTGTAGGGTTTTTATCTTCTTTTGTAAGTGTTTAAATTGTCTTCATTTTTTGCAAGCAAGGTTGTGTCAACTACCTAATACAGTTTGTTGATGAGTCTTCCTCCAATCTTGATGACATTTTCTTCTTCAGATAGTCAGTGCTCAGAATTCTAATACCTAGCTTCCTTGTTGTTGTTGTTGTTGTTGTTGTTATGTGCCATTGAGTAGCTTGCGACTCATAGCGACCCTATGTACAAGAGCCCTAAATGCTGTTCTATCCTGTGCCTGCTTCGTTGTCTCTGACGCACTCATTCCCACCACACCACTCACAGAATTAATCCATCTCATCGAGGGTCTTCCTCTCCTGTACCATCTCTCCACTCTCCCAAACATGATGTCCTTCTCCAAGGACCAGTCCCTCCTTGCAACATGCCCAAAGTATGTCAGACAAAGCTTCAGAATCCTTGACTCCAAAGAGCATTTTGGCTTCACCCTCTCCAGAACAAACCTGTTTGTTCTCCTAGCAGTCCATGGTGTATTCAACACTCTTCTCTAGCACTACAGCCCAAAGGCATCAATTATCTTTCTATCATCCCTAGTCACTGTCCAACTCTTCAATGCATAGCACGTAATTGTGAAAACTATCTATGAAAAATTAATTCAATGTCTGTGGTTATCATTCCATTTGAGAATGATTTTTTTAGGTTTTGGGTTTTTTAAAAAATTTATACTAGTTTATTTACAAAATTAGAATACATTGTTCTAGAAAACAGATTCTTTCAATTTCCCTCATCCCCCCCCCATCAAATGGTATTAATCTGCCACCTCCCTGTGCACATCCTCATCCCTCTGCTTCCAGCTTCTCCCACCTCTCTTGGATCCTTATACTCATTCTACAATAATGGTTTTATACAATATTTATCCTTGTGGGACTGAGTTAGTTCACTCAGCATAATGCTCTTCAGTACCTCCCAAATTAGGTAAGGATTTATAAAGTTACTGCTCCTGTGTGCTGCATAGTATTCCATTGTGTGAATGTACCATAATTTCTTAATTCATTCGTTTGTGGTTGGACATTTGGGCCATTTCCATGTTCTTGAGATGGTAAATAATGCTGCTACGAACATTGGTGTACAAATCTCAGTTTGTGTCTCAGTTCTCATTTTCTCAGGGTATATTCCAAGGAGTGGAATAGCTGGGTCATATGGAATTTCTATGTTCAGCTTTTTGAATAATTGCCAAACTGCCTTCCAGAGTGCTTATACCATTTTACAATCGCATCAACAGTGTATAAAAGTTCCTTTCTCACCACATCCTGTCCGACATTTATTACTTGCTGTTCTGTTAAACTTTGCCACTCTTACTGGAGTGAGATGGTACCTCATTGTGGTTTTGATTTGCATCTCTCTTATTGCCAGTGGTTGGGAGCATTTCTTCATGTGTCTGTTTATTATTTTAATATTTTCCTCTGTGAAAATTCTTTCCATGTCTTTTGCACATTTTGTAATTGGATTATCGGTCTTCTTCTTGGGGAGGCCCAGAAGTATTATGTAAATTTTTGTTATAAGACTCTTGTCTGAGATGGTATTACCAAATGTCTGTTTCCAGTCTGTAGGTTTTCTTTTCACCCTGTTGGGAAAAGTTTCCAACAAACAAGATTTAATCTTCAGAAGGTCCTATGTATCAATTTTATCTTCTTAAGGTGAGATTAGTGTAGGTTATATCATGTTTTGTTGCTGTTGTTTTCATGTAACATTAAGTTAAAATTAACTCCCAGCTGACCCTGCAGTGGGTTTTCAGGGGCAGTAAATTATGTGAGAGGAGATTGCCCATATTTCCTTGCAGAGCAATTGGTAGATATTTTGGATAGGCAGTGCAACTCCTTACCCTACATCCCTAGAGTTTACCTTGACTCAATCTCTTTTAATTATAAAAAGAGATTAAAAAAGTGAGTAAATACAGACATAGGATAAGACAGAAGTTGGAAACTGAAGAGGAAAGGACCTTCCTTATAAGCAGCCAAAGAGAGAACATCATCCTTGTTCTCAGCACTCACAATCTGAGTGTCTAGCCTGTTAATCTGTGATAAAATAAATTTCTGCTTCTTAAAGCCAGCCATTTGTGGTACATCAGTGATACCAACATGGTAGTTATGACAGCATCATAATTAACATCCATAACTTCATTCTCTGGTGAACACATTGAAATTCAGAGAACTTTAAATGAATGACTATGGTCAATCAGTTCATTGAAGGCAGAATTGGCTCAAAGACACTAATTTCCTGCCATTGATGACAATGTTGTTGTTGTTGATTGCCTTCAAATTGAGCACCACTCATAGTGACCCTATGAACAAAAGGTCTGAAGCCCCTCTACAACTATCAACATTTATCAAAGTTCATAGAGTTTGTGGAAGTATGTTATTTAGGAAATGGATGCAACTCCTCCTTCCAAACCTGTCGTAGTATGTTATGTGCCATTTAGTTGCCTGAGATGTTTAGTGATCCTACGGACAGCAGCTCTGAACCCTTCCCTGTACTGAGCCAGTCTCACTAACTACAACACACCAACCCCTATAACCCCAGTTATTATATCATCAGCATCTCCCTCTCCTGCACTGTCCATGCACCCTTCTGAGCATGATGTCCTTCTTCGAGGACCAATATCTCCTGGTCACATGCCCAAAAGTGAGGCAGAGCTTCAATATCCTAGCCTCCAAGGTGAAACTTGGCTTCATCCTCTCTAGACAGACATATTTGTTTTCTTGGTGGTTCACGGTATGGTCAAGACTCTTCTCCAGCACCACAACTCAAAGGCATCTATTCTTCTTCTGTCACCCTTAGTCATTGTCCAACTCTCTGAAGCATAACAAGTAATTGAGAAGACCATGGCCTGGATTAGGTGCATCTTTGTTTCTAGACTGACATCGTTGCTCTTCAGCACTCTGGGGTGGTCTACGACTACAGGTTTTCCCAATGCAATTGTCTTTTGATTTCCTGACTGCTGGTGTTAAGAGTGTTGATTGTGGATCTGAGCAAGCTGTAATTGTTAACAACCTCAATCACTTCTCCATCTAATATGGTGCTATCAATTGGCCCAGTGGTGAGAATCTTTGTCTTCTTGATTTTGAGCTTCAATCTATATTGAAGACTACAGTCCTTGACCTTTTGAAGCAAGTACTTCAGGTTCTCCTCAGTTTCAGCAAGCAAGGTTGTGTCATCTGCATATTGTAGATTGTTAATGAGTCTTCCTCCAATCCTGATACCACACTCCTCCTCATAAAGCCCTGCTTCCTGAATAATCTGCTCTGCATACAGATTGAAAAGGTATGGGGACAGGATGCATCCCTGCTGCACTCTTTTCCTGATTTTTGAAACATGCAGTGCCTTGCTCTGTTCTGAAGACTGCTTCTTCGTCCAAGTATAGGTTTCCTATAAGCATGGTCAAGTGTTCTGAGATTCCTATTTCCCTCAAGATTAGCCACAATTTGCTGTGATCCACACTGTCAAATGCCTTTGCATTGTCAATGAAACACACATAGACATTCTTCTGGTGGGAAAAAACAGTGCTGTTACAAATATTGTCATATCAGGAGTTCTGAACAAAGGCTGCATAGAGGAGTAGACTTGGGGGAGGGATTGTATAACAATGAAAGAATTTTTCACTTTTCAAAGAGAAGAGCTAACTGAGGGGGAGGGGGAGGCAGGGAGAAAAATGCAACAATGAGTGAATGGAAATTTAAAGTCTCAGTAAACTTTCATTAAAATTAATAATGATACCAAAAGTTAATTGCGAGATAAGGTTTTCAAGTGGCCTTTACCAATTAGGACTCTTTGGGAGATTATGGTAGGCTATAACACTTAGTACAGTGCTCTACTAATTTGTGGCCTACACGATAAAAAAAAATTTAAGAATTAAAAATTCAAAAAAATATTTTAATGTTATAATCCTAAATAAATCCTGCATATAAACCAACATTACTTGTTTATTTCTGGTCCCACAACAATGATATGGCAATTCATAAGATAAGCCCTAGTTTAGAAAGAAAAAAACCATGAAGAAAACCTCACATCTTTATAATTAACTTGTCTTTTATTAGACATTTCTGTGAGTAAAGGACTGTCTAGAAGCTGAGGAGGATATAAGGAAAATACAGGACCTTTTTCCTCAGGGGTTTAACCATCTAATTGAATTTCCCACACAAAAGCCCAACAACATGCATTTCAGAGGGTGGGAGAAAGAAGTAAAAGTTAAAGTAAATGTTTTCCTATATTCCCCTGAGGCCTCTGCCCAGATATTCTGGTCACTGTTTCACAGGAAAAATTCTCCTTTTGACCAACAACCCACCTTAGAACTCATCCATATTACTCAAACCAACAAAATCCTTTCCACTTCAATGTTTTAAAAAAACCCTCAACAACATAGCATTTAACCTTCAGCAAGTCAGGACATTGACCAAAATAAGAAAGTGATTCCTCTCAACTTAATAATAGCTTAGTTATAGAAGTTAATTATAGGTAGCTCAAGAAACAGGCAGCCTGAACCAAATAAACACCCTCCTGTTAGCCAGACTTCCTGAGACTATCACATACTAAACTCTATTCATTGGCCGGCCAATAAAGAGTTCTTGAGCACCTACCAGTAACGGCCAATCCTAATGAAGACTTATGATGACCAGGTCCTATTTGAACCTCATACTATCCCTATGAAGCAATGTCATGAATTGTGTCCACTTAATATATGTCAACTTAGCTCAAGCATATTCCCGAAATTGTGTTGTCCTCTACTTTGTGATCTTATATAATTCTGATATATTTTATGATGTATTGTGATTACTAACTTCTATGTATTTTTAAATTTTATTTTAATTTCAAAATTGGTCTGTATACAAAATTCATATTCATTGTGTTTCATTCATGTACATTGTGTTTCACACATTCCTTCATTCACATTTTGTTTCCTACAATCATTCATTCATATGCATTGTGTTTTATAAAATCAGTCATCATTGACCAATGGCTACTGTTACCCAATCCTTTCAGGTCCCCATTTGATCCTTCCTAATTCCTACACTGCCTCCCTCTGCCCTCCAAATTCTGGCATTCTAGAGATTTCCCCACTTCCTCATAATCTTCTCCATTTTCAGACTTTTACACACCTCTTACTAGTTCTTCTTCTATTTTTATAATGATGGTCTTATGCAGTATTTGTCCTTATGAAACTGAGTTAGTTCACTCAGCATAATATTCTCTAGACATTCCCACTTTAAATAGTATTTTACAAAATCATTGTTCCTTAGTGATGCATGATATTCCACTGTAAATGTACCATAATTTCTCTATGCATTCGTTTGCTGATGGACATTTGGCTGTTTCCATTTTCTTGCTATCATGAATAATACTGCTATAAATATAGGTATACAAATCTCCGTTTGTATCTCAGTTCTATTTTCCACAGGATATATTCTTAGCAGTAGACTAGTTGGGTCATCTAGAATTTCTATGTTCAGCTTTTAGAGGAAGCACCAAACTGCCTCCTGGAGTGTTTGTACCATTTTACCATCCCACCAGTGGATCATGAGAGTTACAATCTCACCATATCCTGTCCAGCATTTAGTGTTTACCATCCTGTTAAACTTGTTGTTGTTGTTGTTGTTGTTGTTGTTGTGCACCGTAGAATAGGAACCGACCCATAGCTGATCCTCTGGTGAGTTTCAGAGCCAGTTAATCGCACAGAAGGAGATTACTTATAAGACACTGCTTAACTTCTATATTTTAAGATATAGTGGCCCCTGTAAATGTTCATTAAAATGAATAATAAAAGAAAAAAGATAGAGTGGCACAATGAATGACAGAAAGAAGATAGGCAGTCTCCTTTCACAGAGATTTCTAGCCTTGAAACATGTTACAGCACTGTTGTAAGTAAGAATATACTCAACAGCAGTGTGCTTGGTCTCAGTTATATATAAATGAGGCATGGAGAGCAGGCAGTGACTTATGTCACCCTCTTACCCAAGTTATACCCTTACTTGAGTCACATCGTCTACCTTAAAAGAGATAAAAGGGGAGAGATGTGGGCAGAGAAAGGAGTGGCTTCATTAATAACTGGAGTTCCCAAACCTAGAAACTCCTTGACCCAGAGAAAGAGTTGATGGCAAGATATGTGGGGCTCCTGGAACACCAAGCCCAAAGAGACAAAGACCTGTCCCAAGTGCTGGTACCCTGAATTCAAAATTCGACCTTCCCAAACCATCTCATTCTCTTTGCTGTCATTCGGAACTGACTCATAGCTGACCCTCCAGCAGGTTTTTGAGGCTACTGATCTCAAAGCAAGAGATTGCTCAGTTTCATCCCGCAGAACCACTGGTACATTCCAAATTCCAAGGATAGTTGCATTAACAATGCCACATCCTACAAACAACATCACCAGAGCTCCCTCTTAAGCCATAAGAAAATAAACGTTTGTTTGTTGTGTCATCCATTTGTAGTATTTCTGTTACAGCAGCACTGGATAACTCAGTCAAGCAGGAACTGTTGTCATCCCTATTTGACATAGAAGAAAACGGAATCATAGGGTACACAGATATTTCCCCCAAATACACACAGCCAGATAATGGTAACATTAAGTTTTGGCAAGTGCCAGCATCCACCATATTAGCATCTAAGATGCACCGTGTTGCATCTATGAGACAAGAACTTGCTGGGTTTTGCAAGTAAAGTGATATGAAGTTGCCATTGTTGTAGACACCTTCTATTTGGCTCCAACACACAGTGCTTAAAAAAATTACCATATGGATTGAAGCTCAACACCAAGAAGACAAAGATTCTCACCACTGGACCATGACAGATAGAGAAGAGTTTGAGGTTGTTAACAATTAGAGCTTGCTTGGCTCCACAATCAATACTCTTGGCATGAGCAGTCAGGAAATCAAAAGACAAATTTCACTGGGAAAATCTGCTGTCAGTGACATCTCCAGAGTACTAAAAAAACAGTGTCAGTCTAGAGACTAAGGTACACCCAATTTAGGCTATGGTCTTTGCAATTACTTGCTATGCATCAGAGAGCTAGACAATGACTAAGGATAACAGAAGAAGAATCAATGCCTTCGAGTTGTAGTGCTGGAGAAAAGTCCTGAACATAACCTGGACAGCCAAGAAAACTAATAGGTCTCTATTGGACAGGGTGAAAGTAAGTTTGTCCTTGGAGGCTAGGATTTTGGGTTTTTTTTGTTTTTTTGTTCTGTTTTTGTGTGTGTGTGTGTGTGTGCGTGTACCGTCAAATCAGATCTGACTGGTACAGGAGGAGATTGTCCCTCCTTTTCCCGGAAGAGCATCTGGTGGATTCGTACCCTGTGCCTCTGGGATTGTAGTTGCAGCTCCTTGCCACTAGGCCACCAGAGCTCCCCTTGAGGAGGCTAGGATTTTGAAATTTTATCTCATATACTTTGGGCATGTGACCAAGAGGGATTAGTGCTTGTCAAAGGACATCAGGCTTGGAAGAGTGAAGGGACAGCTCAGAAGAGGAAGACCACAGATGAGATGGATTGAACAGTAACTGGGGCAATGGGGGTAGGTGTGTCGGTATCAATGTGCCTGGCTCAGGACAGGGCAGGCTTCAGAGTTGCTGTACATAGGGTCACTATGAGTCACAGGAAACATGACATTACATGACAACAACATAATGGTGATGAGGAAACCAAGAACCTGCAAGGGTAAAATACAGACCAAATAATTGCTTTTCTTTAAATTCCAGTTCTTCTGACTGTTACTCATCTCTCCTTCTACCACTTATCACAGCTTCTGAGTGAGGAAAGGGTTCTAATTTAACATTAAGAAGTCCTGGTAGTTTAATGCATAATGATTAGTCAAATTGCTAATCAAGAATCAGGGATCCAAACCCACCAGCCCAGCCATGCTAAGACAGGAAGATGGCCAGTCTCTTCCCTTAAATATTTAGTTTCAGAAAACCAATTAAAATTGTAACTTTGTTTGTAGAAAATCTTTATAATTGGATTTTTCATACAATGACTATATGAGTTTTTGCTCACCCCATATTTATTATTAAATATGGAGCTTGCATCTTTGTTATGTATGTAAAAAAAGATTACACCCATAAGGAAAATTGAAGAATTTGTATCCACATTTTTAGAATTATTTCTTTGTAATCTATAACCAGGGGCTGGATTATTGTGTCAAAGCATGTGGAGGTTTTATAAAGTCTAATGAATATTTTGTTCTAAACTACACTGCACTTTCTAAATGTTCCCAACAATATCATTGATATAACATGCAAGCAAGATTCTGCTGAAGATAATCCAAAAATGACTGGAGCAACATGTCAACAGAGAACTGCCAGAAGTCCAAGCTAGGTTTAGAAGGGATCATGGTACTAGGGATATTGTAGCTAATATTAGATGGATCTTTGTTGATAGCAGAGGAATAAACCAGAGGAATGTCTGTTTCATTGACTATGCAAAGGCATTTGACGTGTGAATCATAACAAACTGGCTGGCTCTGAGAAGAATGGGAATCCCAGAACACTTGATCATCCTTATGGGAAACCTATACTTGGACCAGAAGGCAGTCATCAGAACAGAGCAAGGAAACACTTCATGGTTCAAAATTGGGAAGGGATGAGTCCTATCTCCATTTCAACCTATATGCAGAACAGATTATCCAGGAGGCTGGGCTCTATGAAGAGAAGTGTAGCATCATTATTGGGGGTAGAGTCATCAACAGTCTTAATTATGCAGATGACACAACCCTGCTTGCTGAAACTGAAGAGGACCTGAAGCATTTGCTGCAGAAGGTCAAAGACTGCGGCCTGGGACAATTGGCAGCATCAGGATGGATGGTGAAGAGTTTGGGATTGTTAACAGCTTTAGTTAGCTCGGCTTTACAATCGACACTCTTGGCACCAGCAGCCAAGAAATTAATTAAAAGACATATTGTGATGGGAAAGTCTGCTGTTATGGACCTCTCCAGAGTACTGAAGAGCAATGGTATCACTCTGGTGACTTATGATCAGATGCTCCTGATACAGGCTATGGTCATGGCCATTATTTGCCATGTATCAGAGAGCTGGACAATGACTAGGGATGATAAAAGGAGAATTGATGCGTTTGAGCTGTGGTGCTGGAGAAGAGTATTTGAATATATTAAATAATGCTAAGAAAATAAACAAATTCATCCTGATAGGGTTAAAACAGGCTGCTCCTTGGAAGCAAGGATTCTGAGGCTTCATCTGACATACTTTGGACATGTTGTAAGGAGGGACCGGTCGTTGGAGTGGAACATCATGCTTGGGAGGGTAGAGGGACTGCGCAAGAAGGGAAGACCTTCTATGAGGTGGATTGATTCAGTGAGTATGTCGGGACAGTGAGATTGGCACAGGATAGAGTAGAGTTTAGAGCTGTTGTATATTCAGTTGCTATGAGTTGCAGGCCACTCGACAGCACAGAACAGTAACAACAAGAATAAATATTATCAATGTGAAATGCCATGATATACTGCTCATGTTGTTATTGTTAGGTACTGTCGAGTTGAGTATGACTTGTTGTGACCCTATGACTAATGCATCTGAACCACATATACTGTGCTATCTTCATGTTTGACACGTTTGACCTCATTGTTTCAGCTGTTGTGTCAATCTGTCTCATGAGGGTTGTCTTCTCTTTTGTTGACCCTCCACCTTTCCAAGAATAGTGTCCTTTTCCAAATAATAGCTGCTCCTACCAACAGGCACCAAGTATATAAGACAAAGTTTCATCATCCTTGCCTCCAAGTAGCACTCTGGCTGAACTTTCCCCAAGACATATCTGTTCTTTTAGGAGTCTGTGGGATATTCCGTACTCTTCTCCAACACCACAAATCACAAGTATTCATTTTGCAGCTGTCAGCAGCATAGCAAGTGACTGAAAAGATCATGGTCTGAATCAGACACATTTTAGTCTTTAAAATGACATCATTGCTCCTCTGTACTTTGGAGAGGTCCCTGACAGCAGATTTGCCCAATACGATCTCCTGGTTTCCTGACTGCTGGTGCTGAGGGTGTGGATTGTGGATTCAAGAAAGACAAAACCATTGACTATTTCAGTCTTTCCTCCATCTATCATAGTGTTTCTTATTGGTCTGGTGGTGAGGTGCTTTGGTTGTTTTGGTGGGGTTTTTTTCTTCTTTATATTGGGGTATTGCACTGGTATATGCATTGCTGTACAGAGGTAACTTGTGGTTGCTGTGATGCTAAACACTGTGACACTGATGTGCCAAATGTGATAATGGTTACCCATGGTGGACAGTGTTTGGTGGAGCTTCCTGATTAAAACAAGCTTAGAAGAAGGAGTGCCATCCACTTCCGAAATGGCTTGTCTCCGAAAACTCTATGAACACGGAGAAAGGACCAAAGTTATACAAGTGTTCAGGTCTTTCATTCATAGGGTCACTATGAGTTGTCTATAACTCACAGCACTTAACAACAACAATCTTGATATTGAGATAAATTTCATGTTAAAGATTGTAATATTTTATCTCTACATAAGCATTTAAAGACCTCCTGACTTTCAACAAACCAGGTTGTCTTGTCTACATAATGTAGCTTGCTGAAGAAGCTTCCTTCAATCCTGAAGCCACATTGTTTTTCATAGAGTACAGCTTCTTGAATTATTTGCTTAGGAGACAGATTGGATAGGTGCAAAGAAAGAAGCCAATAGTGAGGCACACTATTTTTTTTTAATTTCTATTCATGCATTCATTGTTGCACTTTTCTCCCTGGCCACCATCTGCTCCAGCTCCTTCTTCTCTCTGAAAAGTAAAAGAAAAATTATTTCATTGTAATACAATCCCTCAACCCAAGTCCACTCCCTATGCTGCCTTTCTTCTGGGCTCATGTCATGACAATAATACGTAATCATAGATACCTTTTAAACAGCTCTCTCCCTCATCTGTCTCAATGCAGTACATATATTCTATCCCATCAATCTCAGTAGCCACCCAAACCCTATGTCACTCTCTTTTTACAACAGTGGCCTTTTGTGGCTGATACTATTTTTTATTTTTAACCAAGCACTTTTCCCTTGCGCTGATCAGACAGTATATCCTACAATATACTGCTGATAGTATGTAAAATCCAAAAGTAATGCAACCCTGAGTTCGCTGTGTTTTAATGAATGAGTCTATCCGTGTTCACCAATGTATCTGT
Source organism: Elephantulus edwardii (assembly GCF_000299155.1). Lineage (NCBI taxonomy): Eukaryota > Metazoa > Chordata > Mammalia > Macroscelidea > Macroscelididae > Elephantulus > Elephantulus edwardii. Next base: position 16,562,349 of record NW_006399785.1, on the reverse strand, counting down.
GTTCATCAATGTATCTCCTGTAAATTATCTGACCTTGTCTTTGGGACATTTACCTATTTGTGCTCCAATCTCATTTGTGTCCATCTGTGTTGTTGTTGTTGTTTTCAGTTATGCCCAGCATGATGCCTATAATTCACAACAACCCTGTGGACAACAGATCTCAGCCTTACCGTATCCTGCACCAGCCTCACAATATATACTCAGGTCCATTAATGCACTCACCGTGTTTCTTAAGAGATGTCCTGTCTGTCTCTGACCCTCCATATTTTCCTGTATGATTGGGTTTTACCAGGAGTTGACCCCTCCTAAGAGCATGCTCAGTGAATGTGAGATGATCTTTTATTATCTTTGCTATATGCACTGTGACACTGATGTGTCAAATGTGAGAATGGTTACCCATGGTGGACAGTGTTTGGTGGAGCTCCCCGACTAAAACAAGCTTGGAAGCAGGAATGGTATCCGCTTCCTAAATACCTTACCTCCAGAAACTATATCCTAAATACCTTGCCTCCAGAAACTATATGAACGTGGAGAAAAAAA
>NW_006399785.1:16555240-16561544 GCF_000299155.1 Elephantulus edwardii | reverse complement strand
TCTTTTGGCAGTTCATTAGATATTCAGTATTCTTTTCCTACATCACAATTCAAAGACATCAATTCTTTTGTAACTCCTATTCATTATCCAACTTTCAGATGCAAAAGAAACAACCTGGATCGGGTGCATCCTACATCATCTGCATCAGTTCTTCGTAACCCAGAAAAAACAAAACTCACTGCCATCTTGACAATTCCAACTTCATATCATAGTGATAAGGCCTGTGGCCTGTGCTTGACAACATGTTTTGTTAGGTGCTGTAGTTATGTGCCATCAGGTTGGTTATGACATATCATTTACTGAGTGCAGCCGACCACTGACCAGTCCTGCACCATCTTAACAATTGTTGCTACATTCCCATCTATTTTCATAGCCACGGTGCCAATCTGTATTCTTAAAGATGATGCTCTTTTTCACTAACCCTCCTTCTTCTTTACCAAGCATTTTGTCTTTTTCCAGGGAGTATTTCCTCCTGATAATATGTCTAAAAGAAGAAAGAGTTCCTCCATCCTTGTTTCTAAGGAGTATTTTGGCTATTCTTCTTCCAAGCCAAGTACGTTCACTCTTCTCTAAGCCCAAGATGTAGTTAATATTCTTCATCAACAACAGAATCCCAATGCATTAACTAAACTCAACATCAAGAAAACCAAGATTCTCATTTTGTCCAAGAGGAAAGATAACTGAATAAAGTTATAAAGTATGAGACTGGGAATATTTGTTGGGTAGATTGTCAACAGATTTGTTTCACAGCTGAAGTCAGTGAAAAAATAAAAGGTCTGTGGTCTACTTGATGAGAAGGAAGATGAGGAAAATTGGAAGAATCTGTTTTAGAAAACAATGTATTCAAATTTTTTAAATAAGCTAGTATAATAATTAAAAAGTTAAAAATGTAAGCCAGAGCTAAAAACAAAATTAAAATATATTTCATCTTAAAATAAAAGAAAGAAAACCAAGATTCTCACCATCAGGCCAATTGGCAGTATCATGATAGATGGAGCAAAGATTGAGGATTTTGACAATTTCAGCTTGTTCAGATCCACAATCAACACTCTTGCCAACAGTTAGGAAATCAAAAGATGAGTTATTTTGGGGAAGCCTGTTGTCAGAGACCTCTCCAGAGTGCTAAAGAGCAATAAAGTCAGTCTAGAGACTAAGGGGTGCCTGATCCAGGCCGTGGACTTCTCAACTGATTGCTATGCATCTGAGAGCTGAACAGCAATTAAGGATGATAGCAGAAGAATCGATGCCTTCTAGTTGTAGTGTAGTATTGCACATACTATGGCAAGAGAACAAACAGGTCTAGCCTAGAGAAGGTGAAACCAGGTTGTTCCTTAGTGACAAGGTTTTGAAACTTCATCTCACATACTTTAGGCTTGCTGAAAAGAGAGACCAGTTCTTGAAGAATAAAATAATGCTTGGAAGGGCACGGGGTCAGTGCAGGAAAGGAAGACCCTGGATGACATAGACTGATTCAGTGACTGTGGCAATGGAGGCAAGTGTGTCCACGATGGTGAGGATAGGACAAGGTTCAGAAGTATCGTTCATCGGTTCTCTATGAGTCATAGTCAATTTACACAACAAAACATAGCACATAAAATAACATGTTGTTGTTATGTGCCATTGAGTTGCTTGTGACTCAAAGCGACCCTATGTACAACAGCCATAAACTCTGCTCTTTCCTGTGCCAATAGCACTGTCTCCGAGACTCCCATCCCGATTACCCAAGTCACCGAATCAATCCACCTCATAGAGGCCTTCCCCTCCTGTGCTGTCCCTCCACCCTTCCCAAGCATGATGTCCCTTTCCGAGGACCGGTCCCTCCTTACAACATGTCCCAAGTATGTCAGACTAAGCCTCAGGATCCTTGCCTCCAAGGAGCAGCCTGGTTTAAACCTCTCCAGGATGAACCTGTTTGTTTTCTTAGCAGTCCATTGTATATTTAACACTCTTCTCCAGCACCACCACTCAAAGGCATCAATTCTCCTTCTATCCTCCCTAGTCATTGTCCAACTCTCTGATGCATAACAAGTAATTGCAAAGACCATAGCCTGTATCAAACACATCTTAGTCTTCAGAGAGACACCATTGCTCTTCAGAACTTTGGAAAGGTCCCTAATAGCAGACTTTCCTATGGCAATATGTCTTTTAATTTCCTAGTTACTGGTGCCAAGAGTGTTGACTGTTGAGCCAAGCAAACTGCTAACCCTAAACTCATTTCACTCATTATACACATTAAAGTGAAGTATCAAAAAGTCAAGAAAGCAAATTATTTTCATTGCACAAATCTGTTGTCAAGGATTTCTTTAAAATGTTACAAAGCAAGAATGCCAGTTTAAAGAATGAGTGACTGATTCAAGCCTTGATATTTTCAGATTTTTTATATTCTTATGAAAGTTGGACAAAAAGAAAATTTTAAAAAATTTTGATTACTTTAAAATTTAAAAAAAATATTGACTAGTGTTGACAAAGAGTATTAAATGCATCATAGAATGCTAAAAGAACAAACAAATCTGTCTTGGAGAAAAAGCAAAAGAGGTGTTTCTTAAAAGTAAACACGGTAAATCTTTGTCTCATCACCAACTTTAGACATGTTGTTGTTGTTGTGTGATGTCAAGTTGCTTGTAACTCATAGCAACCCTAAGTATTACAGCCGTGAACCCTGCTCTATCCTATGTCAACTTTATTGTCTCTGACACCCCTACCCCCATTACGCCAGTCAGTGAGTCAATCCATCTCATTGAGGGTCTTCCTTCTCTTGTGCTGTCCCTCTACCCTCTCAAGCATGACGTCCCTCTCCCAGGACTGTTCCCTCCTTGCAACATGTCTGAAGTATGTCAGATAAAGCTTCAGAATCCTTCCCTCCAAGAAGAAGCCTGGTTTCACCCTCTCTAGGATGAACCTGTTTGTTCTACTAGCTATCCACAGTATATTCAATACTCTTCTCCAGCACCACAGCTCAAAGACATCAACTCTCCTTCTATCATCCCTAGTCATTGTCCGACTCTCTGATGCATATCAAGTGTGATTGCAAAGAGCATGGCCTGGACCAGGCTCACCTTGGTTTCCAGACTTACATCGTTGCTCTTCAGTACTCCAGAGAGGTCTCTAACAGCAGACTTTTCCAATGCAATTAGTCTTTTGATTTCTTGGCTGCTGGTACTTGGAGTGTTGATTGTGAAGCCAAGCAACCTGAAGCTGTTAACAATCTCAATGTGTTCACCATCCATTGTGATGCTGCCAATCATCCCAGTGGTGGGAATAGGAGCCAATTCTCCATAAAAGCCATTGTGTCTGAGAAAAGTAGAGGGCCAGCAAAAGAGAGGAAGGCCCTTCACAAGATGAGCTGCCACAGCTGAGTATGAAATGCTTTGAGGGTTGCTTAGAGTCGGAGTTGAGTAGATGACACCTAAAAATAGGTTTCAGATGAGATGAAAAGTCCTGCTGATGTAGTGACTAAACTGTTAAGCTGTTAACCAAAAAGTCAGGTGTTCAAATCTGCAAGCTGAAGAGAAGGCATTCATTTCAGTGAAGGTGTACAGCCTAGGAAATACTACAGCACAATCAGAACTGACCTGATGGCACTGGTTGGTTTTGGTTTTAGGCAAATTCATGGTCATCCATTATGGGTGACTGTGTTAACACTGGGACACATAAATAAAAAAAAAAAAGCACAACTCGAAAAATTCAGAGGCTGCAAAGAATTCACAACCCTATTGAGTACACTCTGAATATCAACAAGATGAGAACTTCTCTAGTCAATGTAGAGAAATGGAGCACGAAATGGTAATACCATTTCTGGGAGCAGTGAGCATAGAAAGAGAGTTCTAGGGCTTCAGAGGAGACAGAGAATGGAGTACAGTATTCTGGTGTCTTCATGGAAGCTGTGAGGTTTAAGCTGGGCCAGAGGGATAGTGATACTTCAGAGGAGATGAGAGGTAGAATTCCTGAACATTGAGTGTTGTGAGTCAAAGCCCAAAGCTACTAGTACAGCTGCAAAAGCAAGTAATGCAAACTTAAGGGTGTCTAGCTCGTCTGAGAAACATTTTCTGTATAAAGATTCATGAGACAATTGGTTGTTGAGCAGTTTGGGTTTTAGCATGGAAATCCAGGAAAACAAGACCACTCAGATAAAAGTGGACATCTCCTTTCCAGAAGTTTCTCCTTGCCAAACACGGCTAAAAAGATGGGAAAAGGCCCTACTTTAACTATCCTGTAAGGGACTTGTTAAATTTTGAGTTTTAAAGTTCTTCTTGTTGTTTCTGTTAGGAGCCACTCAACTGACTACAACTCATAGTGACCCTGTGAAGAGCAGATCTGAATCTTAGCTGGCTGTGGAGAACCGAAGAATGGAAAGGACTGCATCCTTAGAATATGGCTGTGGGCCTTGCACACAGAAGGTGTCTTCAGAAAGAAGATTGCAAGCAGAGCTCACAAGGCGCTCTGACAAGGAAGATTGCAAGCGGTTCTCATACATCTTTAGACACTGACTTTCATTATTATTCCTGCTCTGGATAAGGTTGTTGCAAGATGAGAGAAAGCACAGTTTATGAATACAAAGAAGTTTTGGTTGAATGCATCTAAGTATGTACTCAGCCCATCAGAGCCCTATGATAATCTTAATGATTCTACCTGTACCTGGCCAGCCTGGGTTCTATGATGTAACCCTTAAAGTTTCTATTTCCCTGTGAACCATCTCTTTGTTTTAAAAAGGTATAAAAATAAAGACAGCACAGCTGTCCAGGGCCAGTCCAGTCCTGTCCTGTGCTGTTTTGTCTCTGTAAGTTGTTTGTCTCTTGTGCCTTTATTTACTCATTTCTTCAGGCATAATTTCCCTGTGAGAAACAGAGTAAGTGGTCCCCAACACCCTGTCCTACATCATATGCTCAAGTCTATTATTTTCTATTTTTTATTTAAATGATATTTTAATTTTATATTGGTTTACTTACAAAGTTTGTATACACTGTTTTTCACATCAGTTCTTTCCCAGGGTGGGCTGGGTAAAGTCTGTTTTTACAGCCTTCATGTTGATTCATTTTCCTTGGCTTGAAGATCTACCTTTCTTTCACTAACCCTGTACCTTCCCCAGCATAATATCTCTTTCCAAGGACTGGTGCCTCATGATGACATTCCCAAAGTACATGAGGCAAATTTTCACCATCCTTGTCTCGACGAAGCACATCAGTTGTACTTTCTCCAAGAGAGATTTGTTCATTTTTTTTGGCAGCCCATGGAATATTCGACACTCTTCTAGAACACCCCAATTCAAAGGCATCAATTCTCCTTCTGTCATCCTTATTCACTTACCAACTTTCAAATTCATAGGAAGCATTGAAATGGTCATGGCTTGGATCAGGCACATCTTATTGTTTAAAGTGATATCTTTGCTCCCTAACAAAGATCCTTGACAGCAGATTTTCCTAATGTATCATGGCTTTCATTTTCTTGACTTCTGTTACCGTGGATGTTGATTGTGGATCCAAATAAAGTTAAATTGTTGACAATTTTAATCTTTTCTTCATCTATCATGGTATTGACTATTGGTAAAGTTGTGAGAATTTTTGTTTTCTTTATGTTGGTATGTAGTCTGTATTGAACGCTGTGGTCTTGATCTTCTTAAGTAACTGCTTCAAGTCTTCTTCACTTGCCGAAAGCGAGGTGGTTCCATCTAAATAAAGTTCTTGATGCAGCGAATATACCATTTTCCCCAAGACCTGTTTGCTTTGACTGAGGAACTAAAAAGATGGAGTTTTAGAAACAGGCAAGAATAGTCCACAACTGTTAAAGTTACATCTCAGTTTCATACACACTGATGAATTACTCACTTTATGAAACCAGCAGAAGGTCTCCACTGAATATTAGATTCAGTTAAATAATCCTGAGACATTTTGAAGTGAATCTGAGTACCCAAACGATTGGTTGAACTTTCCTTAATGCCCATCTGAGACTCTACCACAGCCCTCTGAGAGTTCTTATTGTTCTTGTTTACCATCGAGTCAGAACTGACCCATAGTTGGTCCTCCAGCGGATTTTCAGAGGCATTAAATCACTCAGGAGGAAATTGTCTGTGCTTCTATTGTGGAGCAGCTGGTGGATTCAAACCACATGCCTTTGAACCTGCAGCACAGCATCTTACCAAGAAGTCACCAGAGCTCCCTAGTGAACCTTCTGTGGAGGGCTGTTGTTGTGGTGGTGTACCATCAAGTCTGAACCAACCCACAGGTGACCCTCCAGCAAGTTTTCAGAGACAGTCAATCTTATAGGAGAGGATTTTCCATCCTTCTCCTGTGGAGCAGCTGGTGACTCA
>NW_006399785.1:16540258-16554860 GCF_000299155.1 Elephantulus edwardii | reverse complement strand
GCAGTATACACAATTTATCCAGTTTTTTTCAGTCTTACCCCCACCCTGATATCAGTCCCATTTTACAGCAGTGGCACCATGCAGTATTTGTCCTTTTGGGACTGAGATATTTCACTCAGAATAATGTCCTCCAGGCTCACCCATTTTGAATATTATTGAATGAGTTCTTTGTTTTTCAATGCAGCATAGTATTCCATCGTGTGAATATACCACAGCTTCTCTACCCATTCGTTTGTTGATGGGACAATTAGGTATTATTGTCATGACAGGAGTCCAGAATAAAGGCTTCATGCTGGAATAGACTTGGGGGGGAGGGATTGTATAACAATTAAAGACTTTTTCTTTTACTTCTCGAAGAAAAGAATGGACTGGAGGGGAGGAGTGGGCAGGGGGAAGAGTGCAACAATGAATGAATGGAAATCCAAGATCTCTGTAAATTTTCATTAAAATTAATAATAAAAAATGGGGGAAAAAACCCCAAAACTGAAGAGATCCTAAAACCAGGTATCCTTACAACGTCCATGGTGATTAATACCAAATGATTATCCAACAGTGATGTTGCTAAACTCTCTAGAATTGAGCTACCGAAACATGGTTTCAGGGAAACCAAAGTAGAGTTTTAACAGGAGAGATGACCAGCCTTCAATAGAATGCCAGTGATTGCCCTGATGGACTCAGGGAATCTAAAGCCAGAAGAGCCCTCACCTATAACTGCCTCCAGGCCGTAGTGCCAAGGGTTGAGTAGGAAACATCTTATCTGCTTTCTTAGAATATACACTCCTGCTTCACCCCAGAACCATGAATACAGTGTCCAGGGGTCGGGTCCGAGAGTGCCCCATTTCTCCAGCTCCAGCTATCTTGGTCTTCTTTGTGTTTCCTCCCCATCTCAAAGCCTTTGTTTGCACTCTCTGTTCTCCCCACTGGAATGTTCCTTCCCTAGACTCGTTCTCTCCTTACAGGAGCATTCTTTGACCACATCGCATAGAATTCCCTGCCTTCACTGTCTCTTTCTCCTGTTAGCATGCTTGACTTCTTTTGAGAGAACTTTTAAAATTGAGTCAGCTCATACTCATGGGGACCCCATGTGTGTCAAAATGAACTGTACTCCACAGGCTTCTCAAGAACGAATTTTTCTTGAAAACAGATCACCAGACTTTTCTTCCATGAAGCCTCTGAAAAGACTCAAACATTCAGCCATTGATTCAGCAGATGTGAATGTCATTCATTGCTAGGAACCAGGGATCTTGGGATAGCAAATATGACCAATTAAAATAGTAACTATGAATAAGCCCCATAACAATAAGGATTTGTCTTGTCTGTCCTCTGTACACCAAGTGCATGGAGGAGAGCCTGGTATGTGGACAGTATGCCTTAATTTGTTGTTGTTAAGTGCCATCAAGTTGTAGGCAACTCATAGTGACCCTATGAATGAAAGCCCTTGACACTTGCGTGACTTTTATCCTTTCTCCAGGTTGATAGGGTTTCTGGAGGCAAGCTATTATGGAAGTAGATGCCACTCCTGCTTCCAAGCTTGTTTTAATTGTGGAGATCCACCAAACACTGTCCACCATGGGTAACTATTACCACATTTGACACATCAGTGTCACAGTGTTCAGCTTCACAGCAACCACAAGTTACCGCTGTATCAGGGCTATATGACCCAGAAGAATGTTTGACCAAAAACAATTAAAAATAATTAATAATTGAATAAAATAGTACATTGTGAGCAAGAGCTCTAGTGAGTCACATGAAAGTCATTCTTGAATCCTGTTTCCTGGTCTCTTGACCTCAGATGCTCAAGACAGATTTACCATCTTTTAACCTCCTTCTCACATCATCAAAACAGTCTGTCCTAGCAGTTTCACTGGCTGCTGTCTTTCCTCTTCTCTACTCAATCATGATTGGAGCCACAGTGCCTGATTAATATGTGTTATAGATCTAGGGGAAAGGTATAATAATCATACTCAAATTTCTCATAAAGATGAGCTGCAGAAATTAAGGATTTTGCCCAACATCAGATAAGCATGAATTGAGTGGCCAAGCTGAGTCCTGATTCTACCATCTGTCTGCCAGTTTATTGTCCTGTGATGGCTTTTATCTTGATTTGAATTGGTGATTGTGTCATTAGTATTTCAAATACCAGCTCAGTTAGTCATGGTGGGCAAGTTTCAAGAGCTTCCATTAATCAAACAAAATATTATTTACTATGGTGCTGAGAGAGGATGAAAGGCACCCAAGTGTCGAGGACTCTCCTTCATAGGGTCTCTATGAGTCACCTGCGACTCGATGATACTTAATAACAATAACAGCAACATAGAGAGAGAGAGAGATCAGCTGGCTCAGGGAGCAGTAAGTGATGCTACCAAGCCAGAGGTGGGTGACTTTTAATCCGCAGCCCTCTGGCCTGTCTCTCATTGTTTTTGTTCAGACATTCCTCTAGGTCGTATAGCCCTGGTGTACAAGTTGCCATACAGTGGTAACTTGTGGTTGCTGTGAGGCTGAACACTGTGACACTAATGTGTCAAATGCATTAATGGCTGGTTACCCATTTCCAACAGAGAGTGGGGTGGAGCTCCCCGATTAAAACAAGTTTGGAAGGAGTGGCATCCACTTCCGTAATAGCTTGTCTCTGGAAACCCTATGAACCTGGAGAGAGGATGAAAGGCACCCAAGCATCAAGGACTCTCCTTCATAGGGTCGCTATGAGTCGCCTGCAACTCGACGGCACTTAACAACAACAACAAGGTACTATCAAATGAGTTCTCTGGGTTGGAAGGCACTTCACAGTAGCCCCAGCAAGATACTCCAAGGTACTAATGATTTTGAAGATGGCTTCACACTAGGTGATGCTTCATTTTGGTGGATGTGAGTTAAGGTCCACTTGAGAGCAACAACAGCAACAACATTCTAATTCTCAATATATTATTCCTCCCACCACACCATCTCACACCATCCTTTCTTCTTCAGCTGGAGTCTTGATCATGTTTTAAGCCGAAAGGAGTATATACTTGTTAAAGGGGGGGGGGGGGAAAGACCCAGACAAAATAGAAGAGGAACACCACAAATTGAACTAGGCAGAAGTGCAAGCTGTCGCAAGTGCAATCATTGTAGAATGGATGTCCTGGTAATGGAGAGATTCAAGTGGTCCAATCTTTACAACTCCAGGCTGTCAGTCCAAGGCCTCGCCAACCTCAGGGCACCACAAGTAAACCACAGTAACTCAGGCCAATTAAACCAACCACATCCGACTCCATCACGGGTCTGAACAAGTGCGGTGGGACTCAAAAGAATAATGCTAAGGAGAGTCGGGGTAAGAAAAGAAAAAGGGCTCAGAGCTAGAGGGAGGCCATAGAGGAAATCTGCCAAGTACATGATGGACACAAGAAAACATAATGGACATGAAATCCTGGCAAGGGGGGAGAAAAAAGGGCAAAGAAAAGCAAGTCGGTGAAAAATAAACGCCATCCAAAAACACAACAAAACAGGTTTAAAAAGTTTATTTTACCTAGAATTAATGACAGGAAAACCCCATAAATGCGGCACAAAATGTTTAATGCCCCATTGAATGCCAACATTATGCCATTCATCTGTCCTTGCACGTGTATTATTTCTAGTCCTCAGGATGAAAAGCAAAGTTGCTTTCCACATCTTTTATAGTACTTAAAAATACATATTTCCAGGGCTTTATTGCCAAAAAGTCCCGTTTTCTTCCAGAGCCCACAAGAGCTAATCATGTTACTGCCACCGAGCCCAGGAATTGGGATGAATTGCTGGTGGGAGGGGGTACTTCATCCCGTGAAGGATCTTGGCTTTAACCGCCCTTAGTGATTTTTCCTAAATATTTATTTCTCCCTGAGGGAAAGATTTCTCTAAGAACTTTCTCTCTCCCCTAAATATCCACAATTCTTGATCTGTTTTTCTTCTATTTGTCCACTTAAAGTTTTTGCTGGAATCAATTTTATTAATTTCCTTCTGGAAATTAGCAAGTCAGAGTAAATCCCAGGGAACGTTTTCCTCTCTACCATGTGAATCAAGCACCCTCTACTTTGTGGGTCTTTCTCTCAATACTATTTCACCAGGGTGTAGATTTACTCTACTTTCTCTCTAAACTTCTCTTCAAATGAAAATAATAATAATAATATCATAAAATAAGTAATAATACGAAATTTAAACAGAACTTAATAATCCTTGCCATGCTGCACTGGGCTCTTGTGTGTCAGGAAGTACGAAGATGGCACAGGACTGAACAGGGTTCAGATCTTTTGTTCATAGGGTTGCTATGAGTCATGCTCAACTTGAAGGCACCTAACAACAACAACATGTAAGCATTATGGTCAAGAGCTAGTCCTCCACCAGTTTTCTGAAAAGTGATGCCTGCGAATATAAAGTATGTCCTAGCAAAATGTAGTATTCAATCAGAGTTTTGATGTTCATAAAAACCAGTTGTCATACAAAATTTCCCAAATTGTCAACCTACTTAAAGGATTCTTAACAAAATTTTTGAAGTAACTAAGCTACCATCCAAATTGGGCTCCAAAGACGACAGCTGTCCCAAACAGGACCCACGACTCCGTGTGCTTGGAGAAGTCATTGAAACTTTCTGCATCGAAATGTTGTTCTGCAAAATGGAAAGACTCAACCAAACATTCTGCAGGTAGACTGTCTCTCAGAGAAACTATTTTCATTTTGTTCTCTAAGAGTACCATGCTCATTGGTCACCCAGAGGCCCTAGTTAACAATTCAAAAAAGTTAAAAAGAAAGGCATTACTATTAACTCTGCTGTTTTCAGAACCTCAAACCTGGAGATTCACTTTGAGGCATTCTGTAGCTTTGTGTTTTCCCAATGGCAGCTCTGGTGACAGTCTCTTTGCTAACTGACTTTATCACTTATATTCAAGGCAACTTTGAGACGCCTTCAAGCGTATTGCAATAGCAAAGCATTTTATCCTGTTGGTAGTCAGGAAATCCAGATCTCGGGCCTCAGAGGAATGGTTCCAGTCTGATGATGAGGAAAAAAAGTCATCAGAAGGTTAAGTGACTTATGCAACTGGGGGGACCAAGCCAGCATCTGCGACAGCATCCTGGAGGCTAAGTCCTCTCTTCTCCGGACACAGTTTTTCAGTTCTCCCAGCCTCACTGCCTCCCCAAATGCTTTTTAATCTTGCATGATCCACAAATAAAGGAAATTGTGGTTTTCACATCATGATCAACGTTATTTTTCCGCTGTGAATAATAAAAGTAGAATGACCCATTTGTAGCCTCGAAACAGTCCCCATCCAGCCTGTGTTGTTTATTCCGCAGCCTTTCAACAGTTTTTTATTTCAAGATGTCAGTTTTTAGCACGTTTGCATAATTCTGCATTTTATTTCAAGAGTCTCTGTCATAACCATTCATTTCCCCCCACCGGCAAAGTTGTTGAAAAAGAAAACTGTGTTCGCGGGCCAGTCCAATTCTACAATTTAAAAGCTGGCAGGACCTGTCTTCCTTTTCCCCTGGGAGGATTAATTTGCTTCTTTTTTATTCTCAGAGTTTTATGATTCCAAATAAAGGCTATAATGGCGCCATTGAGAGTTGGGGAAATGTGGAAGATAAATAGTCTATGTGGAGCAGCTTAAAATGAGAATCGAATTTGGGGATAAAGGTGGGAGGGGTGAGAAGGTTTTTATCATGTGAGTGAGACCTATTAATGATAAAGGAAATTTCCTCCTTCTAATGAGTCTTGCCTTTATAGACTGGAGTGAGGGTGAATGGTTCCACTCATGTCATAAATGTAAAGAAGCTGAAATCGTACTCCCAAGAATGTATTATGTTTAATTTTGAATGTGGAGGAGTAGTTGTTAAAATGGGCATTATTTCTGGGTCCTGCAACACGCTGTCTGGACTTTTAATCTAGAGTTCATTGCCTGAATGCTGACACGTTTAAGAAACATGGTAAAAATCATCTGCAGGAAAGTCACTGATGAAGGGAAGTAATTTGAACAAATTCCTTTGGTCTAGTTAACCTTAATTAGCTCTGGGCTTGGTAGAAGCCACCTGTGGGAGGATCCACCCACAGCAAGAGTGAGATTTCTCGTCAAAGAGGGGTTCTTCAGGGCCCTTTGGAATGCGACAAAACTCATTAAGCAAATGTTAATGACATCCAGAGTTTATAATCAAGGTCAATGTGGGAGACATTATGGAGTCGTCGCTAAATGCAAAGCACTACCGAGGAGTAGAAATGACACGGGCATGATCCCTGTCCTCCTGAAGCTCCCAGGCAATGGGATGAGAGACAGTCTTCTCACAAAGTGTGGGGCAGAAAATCACACGCCAGACCAGCCTACAGCTCAACTGAGTCTAGGCCTGAAGGATGATTCCTTCTATATACAAAAAGCCACAGAACTTTAATAGCACTCGATGAGATTTGAGCAGAGTCTTACAAAGACAAGAGCTACAGTGGGATTGCAATGCATACAAGACCATTCTCTAATTACATGCAGCGCCCCTTTCATGACCGGCAAAGCCCTGGATAGTGTGGATTTTTATTTTGTCTCCCACGTGCCCCGTTAACTTACAGGCTTCCCATTTCCCTTGCCACCTGGTGCTTGTCCAACCCGCCAAACCCTTTCCTGGCCTCTGTACTCCCGGCCCTCTCTTTCACTATTCCAGTCTCATCTCAGCAAAGCTTCACTAACCATGCACCTTTCTTTCCACTGCCCCTCTCTTCCACGTTGCCCTGTTTCTTGTTTTCAGAGCACTTACTTTGGCTTTTTGTTGTTGTTAGATATCATCAAGTTGACTACCACCCATAGCACCCTATAAATAATGGGTATGAACCCCCACCCTCTTCTGCACAGCACTCACCTCCTTAACATACTCAAACTCATTGCTCTAGTTGCTATCTTGACCCATCATGTTAACGGTCATCCTCTCTTTCACTGACCTTCCACTCTTGCATGATGCCTGTTTCCAAGGACTGGCCCCTCCTAACATCATGTTCAGTGTATGTGAGAAGAAGTTTCACCATTATTGCCTCGTTGAAGCATCCTAGCCACCCTTTCTCTGAGACCTGTTTGCTTATAATTTTGGTCAGTCTGTGTGACATTCAGTACTCTTCTTCAGCTGCATGATTCAAAGGTATCAAGTCTTCTGTCATCCTTGTTCATTGTCCAACTTTCAGATACATAGGAATTAACCAAAAAGGCCATGACTTGTATCAGGTGCACCTTAGTCTTTAAAGTGACATTGCTACTCCTCAGGACATTGGAGAGGTCTTTGACAACAGATTTCTCCAATGCAAAACAACGTTGATTTCTCGACTTAAAGGATGTTGTTTATTATGGATCTAAGTAAGATGAAAATGTAAATAATTTAAATCTTCTCTACAAGTATCATAATAATTTTGTGTATTGCCTCAGTCGTGAGGATTTTTGTTCTCCTGATTTTGAAGTGTGGTCCATCATACAGACTGACTTTCTGCAGCAAATGTCTCAAGTCTTTCTTGCTCCTCTGCATAATGTAGGTAGTTGAGAAGTCTACTTCTGATCCTAACACCCCATTTTACTTCATATAGTCCAGGTTCCTGAGCTATTTGCTCTGCAAATAAATTAAGCAGATATGGAGAAAGGACACTTTTGGAAAATCAGAGGAAAACTTATTGACAACCTTTGACATGCAGATAATACCACCTTGCTTGCTGAAAGCCAAGAGGATTGAAGCCATTACTGATGAAGATGTAGCACTATACAGCTTTCCGCCTGGGTGCTAACTCAACATAAACAAAAAATCCTCACAACTGACCAAATAAAGAAGATGATACACAGAGAAAAGACACGCTGTCCAGGATTTCATTTTACTAGGATTCAACATCAAGAAAACAAAGATTCTCACCACTGGGTCAATTGGCAGCATCAGTATGGATGGTGAAGAGATTGAGATAGTTAACAGTTTTAGTCTGGTTGGCTCCACAATCAACACTCTTGGTAACAGCAGCCAGGAAATCAGGAGACAAATCACACTGGGAAATTCAGCTGTGAGGGACCTCTCAAGAGTACTGAAGAGCAACGACGTCAGGCTGGAGACTAAGGTGCATCTGATCAGGGCTATAGTCTTCGCAATTATGTGTTATGCATCAGAGAGTTAGACAGTGAATAGGGTTGACAGAAAGAGAATTGATACCTTTGGGCTGTGCTAGAGAAGAGTGTTGGATAGACCATGGACTGCTAGAAGAACAAACAGGTTTGTCCTGGAGAAGGTGAAGCCGGAATGCTCCTTGAAGTCAAGGATTCTGAAGCTTTGTCTGACATACTTTGGCCATGTTGCACGGAGGGACTGGTCCTTGGAGAGGGACATCATGTTTGGCAGAGTGGAGAGGAGGCAAAGGAGAGAAAGACCTTCGATAAGATGGATCGATTCTGTGACTAGAGTGGTGGGAATAAGTGCATTTGAAATCACTAGGTTGGCACAGGATAGAAGAGCATTTACAGCTTTTGTACATAGGGTCGCTATGAGTCGTAAGCGACTCGATGGCACATAACAACAACAACAACAGGATTCAAAATCAGTAACAGAAAAAGCAGCAGCAGTGTAAAAATAAAATAATATATTTTTGTTGTTACGTATTGTCCAGTTGTCTGTGATTCATAACGACCCTATGCGTAAAAGCGCTGAATCTTGGCCTATCCTGAGCCAATCTCACTATCTCAAACTCACCTGCCCCTATTACCCCAGCTACAGGGTCAATCTCATTCAGGGTCTTCCTCTCTTGCACTGTCCCTCCACCCTTCAATGCATAATGTCCCTCTCCAAGGACTGGTCCTTCCTGGCAACATAACCAAAGTATGTGAGATAAAGCTTCGAATTCCTTGCCTCCAAAGAGCAACTTGGCTTCACTCTCTCCAGGAAAAACCTGTTTTCTCCCTTTGCAGTCCGTGTTCTGTTCAAGACTCTTCTCCAGCTCTAAAACACAAAGGCATAGATTCTTCTTCCACCACACTTAGTCGTGGTCCAGCTCTCTAGTGCACAGCAAGTAATTGTGAAAACCATAGCCTGAGTCAGATAAAGCTTAATCTCTAGACTGACATCATTGCTCCTTAGCACTTTGGGGAGATCACTGACAGCAGATTTTCTCAACCCATTTATACTTTTGATTTCTTGACTATGGGTGCCAAGAGTGTTGATTGTGGAGCTAAGCAAGCTGAAATTGTTAACATCCTCAATCTCTTCTCTATCTCTCATAGCGCTGTCAACTGACCCAGTGGTGAAAATCTTTGTAATTCTTGATGTTGAACTTCAATCCATACTGAAGGCTGCAGTCCTTGACCTTCTGCAGCAAGCTCTTCAGGTCCTTCTCTGTTTCAGCAAGTAAGTTTGTGTCATTTGCATAACGTAGGTTGTCGATAAGTCTTCCTCCAATATTGATGCCACATTCCTCCTTATAAAGCCCCCTGAATGATCTGTTGAGTATATAGATTAAAAAGATATGGAGACAGGACATATCCCTGACATAATCTTCCTAATTTTGAATAATGCAGTGTTTCCCACCTTTGCTTTGATGACTGCTGCTTCCTGGTCCAAGTATAGGTTTCACATAACCACAGTCAAGTGTTCGGAGATTCCCGTTCTTCTCAGAGTCAGCCAGTTTGTTGTGAGCCACACAGTCAAAACCATTTCTATAGTCAATAAAACACAGATAGACATTCCTCTGGTACTCTTTTCTTTAAGCCAAGATCCATCTGGTGTTGGCCATGATATTTCTATTCCCCTGGAGCAGGCTCCACCCTTTATTTATCCTTACTCTAAGGCCCTTACTCTAAGGTCCAGGGCCTCCCACCCACTTTCAAAGGGCAAAAAGAACAGTGACACACAAGAAGGACTCCAGCAACTTCCCTTGCCTGACTGCCACCAAGACAAGCTGCCATCAAGATGCCAGCCATCCCACCAGTTACCCGGACAACTTCCAGAGTGCAGGGAGACTCCTGTCCCCAAACCTCATGAAGGCCTACCAGAAAGATATGGCAGTCGGCTTCCATAAATCTCATGAAACCCTAGGAAATCTCGAGAACCCTAGGTCAAAATTCCACTCTGTCCCGTAAGGTCCTGTGAGTCAGAAGCGACCTGACAGCAGTGCCTTATGGATCTTACCTCCTTATTCTGCAAAATGGAGATGACTGTGCAAGTTCACATATTCTATTGTTCCCCTGTACATATACACAAAGGATTTGTAGAAATGTTCCTCTCCTTTCAACAACAGTTACTCAATCCCCATAGACAAGTTTAACATTATTCTCACAGTAACAGGAGGCTGAAAGTGGAAAGAAGTTCCACAGAGAGCAGAAGTCCGGCTCCTCAGCACACGTAACAACAGCTGCTACTTGAAAATGTGTCCTTTCTGCCCTCTGCACTGTGGTGGACCAGCCCAACTTTAAGTTCGCTTAAAAATGTCAGCTGTCACTGTGGAGGCCAGATATCAACTCTGGCAGCACCCTTCCCAGGTTGGTGTTATCAGAGGCCATCACGGGGCACTTAATGGACCTGCACTCCAAAATGAACCCCAAGGGGTGTGCTGCAGCCTCACCTCCTGGTTGTTTGTGTGTGCCTGTCAGATGCATTCATTTCATTGGCATTCAATGTTACATTTGCTCCCTGGAGTATGAGATTTCACAGAGCTGCCTTCACAGGGCATGGGTAACTAAGCTGGGAGCAGTTTAATGACTCTCTAGTCATATCCTGTATATAAAGTCCACATCACCAGGAGGTGGCCAGGCCTCTGCCCGGCACAGAGAAGATTTATCTTCCTGGGTTAGCTCCCAATCTGTGCTTCCTCAGTCTCCTTTCACACCAATAGCCATCTTTTCTCCTTCCCAAAGGGGCTTGTGAGGTCTTGTTTGAGACCCTTTCAAGCCTGAAACCAAGTGTGTAAATGACGTTTTAATTGACTGGTCAACCAAAGGAGTCACTTAACTCTTTCAGGGAAAAGTGGATCATTCCACAAACACAGACTGAAATAGGAAGAACACACAGTCATTGTGCCTACCTCCCAATTTCAAATGTTTGGCCAGACTAAGTCTAAGACAAACTGAGAATAAGGACCTGGAAATCTACTTTTGAAAATTTTTGCCAGTGAAAACTTCACAAATAGCAACAGAGCTCTGCCTGATAGAATGCCAGAAGGTGAGCACCTTAAGATGAAAGGAACTCAAAATAGAGTAAGGAAAACTTGCCTCCTCAAAGGAGAGTCAACCTAATGTCGATGGCATGCAGCTATTAACACCTTTGTTTGCTAATGTCACATGACTCAAAATGAGGGGGGAAAACCTGCACTCATCTCTTAGTAATTGGAATGTGAGCTATGTGAAGTATAATTCTAAGAAAATAATGAGTTGTCAAAAAATGAAACGGAACTCTTGAAGCTAGATATCCTGTTAAAAAAAACTCCCTTAAGCCATTCTTAATTGGGCAATCATGTGATCTATTCAACAAGAAACCACAGATTAAAGAAGGATGCCGTATTAATTGTCAAAAAGATTTCAAGATATATCCTGAAGTGCCATTCTATCTGTAATAGGAAAAATATTCACATAATAACAACAAAATCAATTTGACTATTACTTAAATTTACACATCAATCATAAATTTTAAAGAATTTTTTAGGGAAAAAACTGTTGATATTCTTATTAGCTTTAGTAATTCAAATACCCATCAACAAATAAATGGATCGATAAATTGTGTTTCATTCACACAATGGAGCCCTAAGGAGGAATGATTTTGTAAAATATTATATAACATGAGTCTGGAAAACGTTATGTTGTTGTTGATATGTGCTGTCAAGTGACCTGCAACTCGTAGCGACCCTATGTACAATAGCCCTAAACTCTGCTCTATCCTGTGCCATTCTTAATGTCTCTGACACACCTACCCCCATTTTCCCACTCATTGAATTAATCCATCTCATCGAGGGTCTTCCTCTCTTGCACTGTCCCTCCACACTCCCAAGCATGACGGCCCTCTCCAAGTGCTAGCACTGCCTTATAACCTGTCCAAAGTATGTCAGACATACTTCAGAATCCCTGCCTTCAAGGAGCAGCCTGGTCTTACCCTCTCTAGGATGAACTTGTTTGTTTGTTCTCCTAGAAGTCTATGGTATATTCAATACTCTTCTCCATCACCAAAGCTCAAAGGCATCAATTCTCCTTCTATCATCGCTAGTCATTGTCCAGCTCTCTGATGCATAGCAAGTGATTACAATGATCCTGGCCTGTTTCAGGTACACCTGTTTCAGGTAGTCTACAAACAGATATGATCTTCAGGACTCTGGAGAGGTATCTGACAGCAGACTTTCCCAGTGCAATCCATCTTTTTTATTTTTTGGCTGATGATATTAAGAGTGTTGATTGTAGAGTAAGCAAACTGAAGCTGTCAGCAATCTCAATCTCTTCACCATCTACTATGATGCTGCCAACTGGCCCAGGGGTGAGAATATTCATTTTCTTGCTATTGAGTGTCCATCCATGTTGAAGGCTGCAGTCCTTGACCTTCTGCAGCAAGCGCTTCAGGTCCTTCTCAGTTTCAGCAAACAGGGTTGTGTCATCTGTGTAACACTGACTGTTGATGAGTCTTCTTCTAATCTTGATGCCACATTTCGCCCTCTAGAGCTCAGCCTCCCAGATAATCTGTTCCATATATAGATTGAAAAGATATGGAGATAGGCCACATCCGTGGCATACATCCTTCCCAATTTTGGGCCATACAGTGTTTCCTTGCTCTGTTCTGACAACTTCCTCCTCATCCAAGTATAGGCTTCACATTAGGACAATCAAGTGTTCTTAGATTCCCATTCTCCTCAGAGTCAGCCATGGTTTATGTGATCCACACAGTCAAATGCCTTTGCATAGTCAATGAAACACAGTGAAATATCTCAGTCACAATATGACAAATACTGCATAACATCACTATTATAAAATAGGACAAACATTGAATGAGGGGTTAGAGAGAAAATGGGAAAGGAGTAGATAGATAAAACAAATCTGTCTTGGAAGAAACACAACCAGAAAGCTCCTTACTTGCAAGGATGGTTAAACTTTGTCTCATGTATTTAGGGCATGTTGTCTGAAAAAGCCAATATTTAGAAAAAGACATCATGCTGGAAAAGGTAGAGGGTCACCGAATGAGAAGAAGGTCTTCAAGGATTTGGATTGACACTTTGACTACAGCTATAGGCTTTAATATGGTGGAGACTGAGGTTTACTCATGGTAGGACAATGTCTGATCTCTTCACAGGGTTACTGATTCTTAGTCTACTACACAGCATCCATCAGTAACAAATTCAGTATTTAGGCTGAGCAAATAATCAAAGAAACTAGACTATATTATAAAAACCTGGTCATCAGGGGTGGAGGAATACTCATCAACAACATTCCATAATTCACATGACACAACCTTGTTTGCAACAAGAGCTTGAAATATGTATAGGAAAAAAAACCAAAGACTAGAGCTTTCAGTATGGGCTACAACTCAACATAAAGAAAACATAAACCATCACAACTGGACCAATAAGCGGTATCATAATAAATGAAGGAAATATTTACGTTGTCAGGAGTTTCATTCTACCTGGATCTACAGTCAAGAGTTTAGGCTATCAAGGTTTGATTTTACTTGAATTTACAGTCAACATTAATCCATCCAGGCAATAGTTTAAAAATCAAATGACATTTTGTCATGGGCAAATCTGCTTCTGAGGACCTCTAGAAAGTCCTTGGCAGCAAATGGATGAGTAGGGAGAAGGGAAAAAAAGTATACACTGAAGATTTGATAAGAGCATGTAAATAATGGCATTGTACAATTGCTATCAATGTTATAAGACGTGATGTATGTGAATGACTGAATTAAAACAATAAAAGCATAATAAAGTTATAGGCAGCAAATACCATTTTAAAAGCTAAAGTGAATCTAACTCAAGCCACACTAATTTCTATTGCCTTTTGCACATGTGAAATCAGGTCATGAATGAGAAAAGGTGAAGGTGTGATGGTTTTGAATGGGAGAAGAATGAGTAATCTTTTCCTCTGTGATTATTGCTTTTGAAAACCCACTGGAATGTCAGCTATGGCTCAGTTTCAACTCAGTGGTGCACAACATCATGCCATGGACTATGAGAAGGTGTTGGTCCCACCTGCCACCCCTTTAGACACATGAGTCTTGTTCCCACCCCCACCTCTGCTCTGCTAGCCTCCATCTTAGTTTCCACTCCTTGCCCCTCCAGCACCTCCCACCTTGACCCCAGCCAATCCTGGTTCGATGGCGCAGGCTTCCACCCACTTCCTCTCCATTCCCCTGCAATGCTAGTGTTCCTATGCAGTGCTAACAGGATATTCTCCTGATGACTTCATCTCTCCTGAAGTCTACTGTCCTTTGTCTCAGAAGTGGTGTGAGACAAGGGAAACCAATGTAAGCAGTTTTCTTTTGTCTACTGTCTATGGTCTGTGGAGTAGCATGGCTAGGATCCTCAACTCTCTTCTCTACTTCATTATAGTTCAGCAGCAGGTCCTTAACTTGTACTAGGTGAAGGTGATGTTTTGACAGGATCTTGTATATTGGTAATCCCTGTTTTTAACCCCAAGGCCAG
>NW_006399785.1:16510327-16538824 GCF_000299155.1 Elephantulus edwardii | reverse complement strand
TGAGCACATCCAGGGCAACATCTGTTATCTGAAATACTTCAATTGGTATACCATCTATTCCTGGGGCCTTATTTTTTTTTTTTTGCTATGTACAGTAGAGCACGTTTAAATTAGACTAGCAGATATGGCACCAGAGGCAGAGCCTTTCTACTGGTAATCACGAAAGAAGAGGAGCAGTTGCAAACAGACTGCTGATTGGACTGTGGAATGTGATAAATATGAATGCAGGAAATTTGGAAATTGTTATGGAAGAAATGGAAGGCTTAAATATTGATGGACTAGACCTTGTCAAAATGAAATGGGTTGGCATGGGACATTTTGAAACAGACAATGATATGATCTACTACACTAGAAATGAAAAGGTGAGGGAAAATGGGGTCATGTTCAAAGTTTAAAAGGCCATTTCTAGATCCATCTTGAAATAGAAAGTTATGAATAACAGGATAACAACCATATGCGTACAAGGAAGACTTGTTAATACCACTATCATTCAAATTTATGCACCAACCTTCAGAGCCAAAAAAAGGAGGAAATAGAAGACTTCTACCAACTTTAGCAGTCAGAAATCAACTGAACATGCAACTAAGGTACTTTGAAAATAATAGGTGGCTGGAATGCAAAATTTGGAAACAAAGAAGGATCAGTATAGTCAGAAAGCAAAGACTAGGTGACAGAAATAAGGCTGGAGATAAAATAATAGAATTCTGTGTAATCAACAACCTATTCATTGCATATACCTTTTATAAGAAATATATATGTCAACTCTGTGGACTATATGGGCTTCACCTGATGGGCTACTGTCATGAGCCTTGAGCCTTAATTACTTACTCATAGAAATATTACAAAAGCAAATTACAATTTATTGATTCATTAATTCATAGCAACAAATGCAATTTATCTATATTGCAATTCATAAATTCACCATAACATATTGATTAATCAATTCATAGTAAGCATTAAATGGTTAATTGCAATTTATCCACATTGCAATTCGTAAGTTCATCATAATATATTGATTCATTAATTCACAGTAAGCATTAAACAGTTAATTACAATTTATCTTCATTGCAATTCATAAATTCATCATAACATATTGATTGATCAACAGCGGAGAACACGCACTCACCCTGGGATCCCAACCCATCTCCTTCTTTTGCCTCTCATGGTCATTGGTGCAGTCGGGGTGGGGCTGGGAGGGGGCGGGTTGGGGGTTATTCTCCACTAGTTCAGCAGTTCAATGTAGCCAGGGTCCGTTAGTGTGGGCAGAATCCTCCACTGTCTCAGTAACTCATGTCCATCAGTGTAGGCCAGAGTTCTTGGCTCTAAAAAGAGCCTCTGGGTCTACAGTGTTCAGCTCATTGTGAAGGGCAAAGAGAGATTTGCTGGGCAGAACCAGAGATTATCTACTCTGGCTTCCCCACTTTACATTATGGTGAGGCAAGTGGGGCATGCTAAGACATGTTGAATAACAATATGGGTTTGACCAATCATGTTCAATACTAGTTGTGTTTCCTGGGCAACATGGCAGTAACCAGTCATATTACCTTATCAAGGGTTCATGTCTGTTGTGGTCAATGGGGCTCCAGAGTCACTAAGAGTATGTTTTCACAAATATTCTTAACATAATTTCTAAGAGCAAATTCCTAACATACTTCTTATTTTATTTCTAACATATAATATAGCAAGTTCTTAACGTATTTCTTATTTCTAACATATAGCAGATTCCCAATATATTTCTTATTCTTATATTTACAAGTTACTTTCTCTTAGCAACATGGGCAGTAACAAGTTACAGTCCCTAATCAGGATTCACACATACAAAGGTCAATAGCTTTATAGCAGGTTGTTCTCAGTTACTTTCCCTTATCAAGGGTTTGCACCTACTGTGGTCAGAGGGGCTTTCAGCCTCTGAGAGGCCTATTTAGACATGTGAAACTGCTAGTATAGTTTTTACAAATATTCTTATTTCTATACTTAAGCAGGGGATCCGTCAGGGATGTATTTTATCTCCATACCTTTTCAATCTGTATGTTGAACAGATCATCTGAGATGCTGGACTGTACGAGGAGGAATGTATCATCAGAATTGGTGGAAGAATCGTCATGAACTTGTGTTATGCAGATGACACAACCCTGCTTGCTGAAACTGAGGAGGTTCTGAAGCACTTGCTGCAGAAGGTCAAGGACTGCAGTCCTCAATATGTACTGAAGCTCAATATCAAGAAAACGAAGATTCTCACCACTGGGCCAATTGGCAGCATCAGTGTGGATGTTGAAGAGATTGAGATAGTTAACAGTTTTAGTTTACTTGGTTCCACTATCAACACTCTTGGTAACAGCAGCCAGGAAATCAGGAGACAAATTTCATTGGGAAAGTCAGCTGTGAGGGACCTCTCAAGAGTACTGAAGTGCAAAGACGTCAGGCGGGAGACTAAGGTGCGCTTGATCCAGGCTATAGTCTTCGGAATTACGTGCTATGCATCGGAGAGTTGGACAGTGAATAGGGATGATAGAAAGAGAATTGATGCCTTTGAGTTGTGCTGGAGAAGAGTGTTGAATATACCACGGACTGCTAGAACAAACAGGTTTCTTCTGGAGAGGATGAAGTCAGAGTGCTCCTTGGAGTCGAGGATTCTGAAGCTTTGTCTGACATAATTTGGGTAAGTTCCAAGGAGGGACCTGGTCCTTGAGAGGGACATCATGTTTGGGAGAGTGGAGGGATGCCACAGAAGAGGAAGACCCTGGATGAGATGGATCGATTCTGTGAGTGGAGTAGTGGGAATCAGTGTGTTTGAGACGGTAATGTTGGCACAGGATAGAACGTTGTTTAGGGTTCTTGTACATAGGGTCACTATGAGTCACAAGCAATTCGATGGCACATAACAACAACATACTTAAGCATCAAATTCACTATAATATTTTTCCACAACAAACACATTTCTTAATATGTTTTATAGAAATATATTGTATTTCATAATATGTGTTACAGCAAAATTAATATATTTTCCTTATATTTAAACTGCTTATGACAGCCTACAGAGGAATCAGATTGGTTACATCTGTGGAAGAAATTCCAGGAGAAGCTCAATATTAGCTGTGAAAACTAGGCCAGGAGCTGATTGTGGAACAGATCATCAACTACTCATATGCAAGTTCAAGAATCTAAAGAAAATAAAAGGAAATCTGTAAGTTTGACCTAGAGTCTATCCCACCAAAATTTAAAGACTATCTTAGGAGCAGGTTTTAGGCCTTGAACACTAAGAAATGAAGACTGGATGAGCTGTGGAAGGATATAAAGAATGTCATTCATGAAAAATGCAAAAAGAAAAAAAAAGTCATTACAAAGAGGAGGAAGAGACGCTGAATATTGCACTAGAACACCAAGAATTCAAAGCAAACAGGAAAATTAGTAAGTTAAGGAGTGAAACATAAAATTTCAAAGGGCAGCTCTGGAAGAAGTAATGAAATGTGTAAGGAACTCAAGATGGAAAGTCAGAAGGGTTGAACTCACTGAGGATTTTAGGTTATATTATCTAGTAATTGATATATTTAAACAAACAGATGCTGTCCTAGATATGCTCACTAACTTGTGCCAACAAATCCGGAGGACAACCATCTGGCCAACTGATTGGAAGAGTTCTGTATTTGTTCCCATTACAAAGAAAACTGATCTGAGAGTTGGAATTATCGAACAATATCATTAATATCACATGCAAGCAAGATTCTGCTGAAGATTATCCAAAATTGACTGGAACAGCGCATCAACAGAGAATTGCCTAAAGTGCAGGCTGGGTTTAGAAGAGGCCATAGTACTAAGGATATTATAGCTTATGTTAGATGGATCTTGCCTGAAAGCAGAGTACCAGAGGAATGTCTATCTGTGCTTCATTGATTATGCAAAGGCATTTGACTGTGTGGATCATAACAAACTGTGGCTGACTCTGAGAAGAATGGGAATCCCAGAACACTTGATCGTGCTTATGTGAAACCTATACTTAGACCAGAAGGCAGTCATCAGAACAAAGCAAGGGAACACTGCATGGTTCATACTTGGAAAGGGCGTATGCCAGGGATATGTCCTATCTCCATACCTTTTTAATATTTATGCAGAACAGATTATTCAGGAGGCTGGTCTCCATAAGGAGAAATGTGGCATCAGGATTGGAAGAAGACTCAAGAACAATCTGTATTATGCAAATGATATATATAACCTTGCTTGGGGACACTGGGGAGGACCTTAAACGCTTGCTGCAGAAGGTCAATGACTGCAGCCTTCAGTATGGATTGAGGCTCAATATCAAGAAAACAAAGATTCTCACCACTTGGCGGATTGGCAGCACCATAATGGATAGTGAAGAGATTGAGACTGTAAACCACTTTAGTGTGCTTTACCAGAAATAATTTCCTGACAGAAGAATTTAACGAAACAACATATGACCAAGAGGCAATAGTGATGAAAGAGGAAGTTCAAGCTTCTCTGAAGGAATTGAGAAAAAGCAAGACCGCATGAATTGATGGAATACCAATATTTCAACAAACAGATGCAGACCTCCACATGCTCCTCAGGCTGTGTCAAGAAATAGAGGACAACTACCTGGCCAACTGACTGAAAGAGATCTATATTATGCCCATTCCAAAGAAAGAAGGTAGCCTGACAGAGTGTGGAACTTATTGAACCATAACACTAATATTGCACACAAGCAAAATCCTGCTGAAGAACTTACAAAAATGATTGAAACAGTAAATTGACAGAGAATCACCAGAAACACAAGGTGGGTTTAGAAGAGGGTGGGGTACTAAGGATATCATTGAATACGGCTGAACACAAAGAATACCAGAAGAATGTCTCTCTGTGTTTCGTTGACTATGCAAAGGTATTTGACTGTGTGGATCACAACAAATTGTGGCTAACCTTGAGAAAAATGGGTATCTCAGAACATCTGATAGTACACAATAACAAGAACATCAGTTTATATGATGAACAAACAATTCCACAAACTGGAATTTATTAAGAAGAATTTGACATAAAGATTGGAGGAAGACACATCAAGCCCTGCGTTACTTAGATGACACAAACTTTTCTGCTGAACGATGAAATGACTCAAAGTGCTTTCGCAGAAAATCTAGGACTATAGTCTTCAGTATAAATTATATATATATATATAGTCACTATTGGGCCAAAAGGCAACATCATAGTAGATGGAGAATAGATTGAAGTTGACTTCATTTCACTTGGATCCATATCAACACCCTTGTTACCAGCAGCCAAGTAATCAAAAGATGAGGTGCTCTGGGAAAATGAGCTTTCAGGGACCTCTCCAGGGTCAATGATAACAAAGGGCAATGATGTCAGTTTAAAGATTAAGATGAACCTGATGCAAAACATGATCTTCTACATTGCTTCCTATGCAACTGAAAGATGGGCAATGATTAAAGAGGAAAGAACAAGATTTGATGCCTTTGATTTGTGGTGTTGGAAAAGAGTCCTAAATATCCTATGAATTTCCAAGAGAACAAACGGGAATGACCTGAAGAAAGTGAAACCAGGGTGCCCCTTGGAGGCAAGGGTGGCAAAAGTCTATGTCACGAACTTTGAATATGTTGTAAGAGTCTCATAACAAAAGTTTACAGAATACTCCTGGGCTTCCACAAGAAAAAGACTAATACTCAATTACACAATGGACAAATGGCATGGAAAGAATTTTCACAGAGGAAGATATTCAAATGGCAAACAGGCACATGAAGAAATGTTCCAAATCACTGGCAATAAGAGAGATGAAAATCAAACCACAATGAGGTACCATCTCACTCCAATTACAGTGGCAAAGTTTAACAGGGTAGCAAGTAATAAATGTTGGTGAGGATGTGGCGGGAAATGAACTCTTATACATTGTCGGTGGGATTGTAAAATGGTACAATCATTCTGGAAGGAAATTTGATGCTTCTTCAAAAAGCTGAACATAGAAATTCCCTATGACCCCGCTATTGAAATATACCCTGATGAAATGAGAACTGAGGCACAAACAGAGATTTGTACACCAGTGTTCAAAGCAGCATTATTCTCCATCACAAGAACATGGAAACAGTCCAGATGCCCAACCACAAATGAATTAATTGAGAAATTTTGGTACATTTACACAATGGAATACTAAGCAGCGTACAGGAGAAATGATTTTGTAAATTATTACCTAACTTGGGAGGGACGGAAGGGCATTATGCTGAGTGAACTAGCGCAGTTCCACAACGACAAATAGTATGTAAAACCATTATTGTAGAATGAGTATAAGGATCCAAGGGGGTAGGGAATGGTGGAAGCAGAGGGATAAGGATGTGCAGGGTGAAGGAGAATTAATAATGGAGTTGTATAATTTGATGGGTGGGAGGTGAGGGAAATTGGCAGAATCTGCTCTGGAAAAATATATTTGAATTTTGTAAATAAATTGGTAAAAAAAAAAAAGAAGAGGCCAGTTGTTGGATAAGAACAACATACTTAGAAATGTAGAAGATCGGCGTACGAAAAGAAGACCTTCAACTACACATTAACTGTAGCAATGGTCTCATGTGCTGGAGATGGCTGAGGATGACACAGGACAGAACAGGGTTCAAATCCATTGTTCATGGGTCACTATGAGTCGCAGTTGTCTAGATGACACATCCCAACAATGGCAACAACACTAGCTAAAGCAGGAAGCTCTTGAGGCCTGCTACCGAGAGGTCTGTGCTGCTCATCCAAAAACAATGCCTCTCTAAGCAGTTCCAACCCATCGACGACTCCTGGGAGAACAGTGAGCAACCTCTTACCACTTGATTTACTGCCATTGAAACACATGGTAAGGTCACCTAAGAGTCAGTTCCATTTCCAACTTCTTGAGAAAGCACCATACTGCCTTCCATAGTGGTTGCACCATTTAACACTCCCACAAACAGTGAATAAGGGTTGCAGTTTCTCCACAACCTTGCCAGCATTTGTTTGTTGTTCTGTTGAATCTTGCCATTGTTACTGGGGTGAGATGATACCTCATAGTTGTCTTGATTTGCTTCTTTCTTAGGGATAGAGATTTTGAACATTTCTTCATGTGTTTGTTCGCCATCTGTATGTCTTCTTTGCTTAAGTGTCTGTTCATATCCTGTGCCCATTTTGCAACTGGGTTGTTTACCACAAATGGGTAGAGAAGCTGTGGTATATTCACACAACGGAATACTACGCAGCACTGAAAAACAAGGAAATCATTAAATATTATAAAAAATGGGTGACCCTGGAGGACATTATGCTGAGTGAAATATCTTAGTCACAAACGGACAAATACTGCATAATGCCACTGTTATAAAACAGGACTGACATCAGCTTGTGCAAAAACTAAGAAAAGAGGGGTAAATAATGTACATGGCATTGAAACAGATGAGTGAGAGAACTGTTTAAAAGGGATATATGATCAGATATTATTTGCATGACAAGAGTCCAGAATAAGAGTTGCATAGTAAAGTGGACTGGGAAGGGATGAGAGTGTACAACTATGAGAGAATTTTTTTTTAAAAAAAGTCAGTTCCAACTCAATGAGCTTGACGCTTCTTAATAGCGAAAGACCTTGAAAACTTTCTTATATGTTTATTGCCTATCTAAATGTCTTTTTTTGGTGAAGTATTCTTTCATCTTTTCTATCCATTTTGTTACTAATTTGTTTGTCTTTTTCTTATTGGGTTGTTGAAGTTTTCTATAAACTTTAGAGACTAGTCTCCTGTCAAAGTTGTCATTGCCAAGTATGTTTTCCCAGTCTGTGGATTCTCTTTTTTATTTTTTTGTAGAAATTTGTTGATGCACGTAAGAATTTCATTGTTAGAAAAACCCAATTGTCTAGCTCATCCTTGGATGTTTGTGAGTGTGTTGTATATTTCATGTGTTTTTCACCTTGAAGACCTCAAAAACGCATGGCCCTGGAGTTGGTCTGACTTCTAGGCCCAACACCAGGTTTCAGAGGCTGCAAACCTCAACGTGATGGGAGCTCATCTCCTTCCTATTGAGCCACTGGGGAATTCAAACCACTAGAGGCAAACAACATTTTGATTAGCAGTGTATCATACGATGCTCTACCACCTCATATGTATACTAATTTACATATATATATATACATATATATATACACACACACACACACACACACACACACATATATATATATATATATATATATATATATATATATATATATATTAGAACACATTTTCTACTCATGGAAAAGTTGCAAAGGTAGAAACAGAGTATTTCCACACGTTTCTCATTCAGTTTGTCCTACTTTTGCCTTCTTTGCAAACACAGCACGTTTGTCAGAATTGAGTCATTGGAATAATAATATGCACTAAATTGCAGAGTCTGTTTGGATTCCACCAACTTTTTTGTTTGTTTCCTCTTAGATTTCCATAATGCCTACTTTTTCTACTTCAGGAGGACATCCAAGGGACCAATTGCATTTAGCTATCCTGTCTCCTTAGTCTCCTCCATTCTGTGACAAATTCAGACTTTTCTTATTTTCTTTGACCTTGGCAATTTCAAAGAGAACTAGTCAAGTATTTTTGGCATGTTCCTCAATTATGGTTTGTCTTATTTCACTTCAATTTTTTCCTATGACTTCATTGGGGTTATTATGTGTTTGAGGGAAGAATCCTGAAGAGGTGAAGTCATTTCCAATCACAACCTATCAGAGGTACAATACTTATCACTGGTGACGTCAACTGGTAGCTAGGTTAAGATAGTGCCAGCTGCTTTCTCTAGTATAAGATTACTACTTATCCCTTTATATATTTTATTTTTGGAAGTGAGTCACTAAGTTTATTTCACTCATAAGGGAAAAGAACTAAGCTCAAATTATTGGTAAGGGGAGTATCAACACATAATATTTGGAATTCCTCTATAAGGAAGATTCTAAATAATGCATGTTTTTGCTTTTTAAATTGAGGTATTTTCAGAGTAGAGTCCTTGTATAATCACAACATCATTGTTTAGGAGAAAATGATATTAAATTGTTAGTACAATAATTTAAAAAATAATTCCACTTACCATGGAGTCAGTTTCAACTCAGTTTGATCCCAGGTATGTCAGAGTAGAACTACACTCCATCAGACGTTCAATTGCTAATTTTTGGTAAGTGAATTCCCAAGTCATTCTTCTGCAGTTCCTCTGAATATACTTTTCATTCCAAACTTTTCATTAGCAGCCAAGAGTATTGACCATTTAAATCATCCAGGGTCTCCACAGTAGTTATACACCTTCTTTTCCTTCAACTACACCTGGAGAACAGGTACTTCGTTTAGATTTGTAAGTACATCGTGCCTCAATACAAGGTATCAATTGATGACTTCTTGAATCCTTAGAGTCACCAAGGCAGGTGCCTAAACTGGAGCTTTTAGCCTGTGAGAAAGAGCTAGACATGAAGTACAATTGCCAATGTCTCCATGGAAACTGGAGCACAAAAAGGCTGTTTGCCCAGAGAAGTCTGTTTATTTTTGCTTTAGCTATCAAGAATAACCCTGGGAGATGTGGCAGTCTGTTTTCACAAGCACTCTCAGGTGTCAGACAGAGCCCAATTTTCTATGCCTTGAAAATAGAGGGCACTCAAGTGTTTGCTGGCCTTTTCCACATGTCACTTTCAACCAATTTTATGTACAAATGGGTTACAGTCCCATAAAAATATCCAGAAAAAAAGAGGAAACTGTTTCAAAAAAAAAAAGGAGTATTAAGTGTTATTACATTGAAAGTTTTTCAGAATGGAAACCCTTCCCATCTGGCTTCCAACCTTCAGAGAACCAAGGAACTTGAGTGTTTCTATAAAATGAGAGAGACCTCCATCTCTAAGGACTGGAGTTTAAAGAGATGACGCTTTCTAGTTCACCTGATCTTTTTCCCTCCCTAAGAATCACACTCATTTCTGTTGTGATCTTGCTGTCACTTGCTAAGACATCCTACAGATCTACTGTCCAGATTGCCTTTTTCAATTCTTTCAATATGGTTCCAGGGCTCCCATTCTAACTCTAAGCCTAGGTCTTCAAACTTGGGCGAATTCATTACATGAAATATATTAACAAGTGTGAGATTATGAGACATTGCTGAAATCTTTTCCATCTTTGATACAATGTCTTCGTTTAGAGAAATTCAGACTAGTTTCCAAGTTTTGTCATTCTGTAATATGTCCTCTCCACTATGAATGCAGGTATGATGAACAGAGAAGGCTTTCAAGGTCATGTCAAGACAGAAGTAGGGATAATTTAAGACAACAGTGTCAATTTTGAAACAGAAGACCACTGTTCCTTATCATAAGACTGGCCTCAAAATGGGTTCTTCAAGGCATTCATGCTTCTGAAAGAGTATCTTGGGCTTCACTCTCTATTCCTAGAAAAATGAAGTTTTCTTCTACCAGTTCAGATGGAATCTTGGTGCAGAGCAAGTTTCAGAGATATAAAAGTTGAGGACTGCTATGTGAATTAAATTTCACTTTTGTGCATCCTTATTTTTCTGTTCTTGAAAAAAAATCTGTTAGCATTGTAAATATTTTGTACATATATATTCTGCACCACAAATATTTTGCACTTTAAAATAAAATTCTTCTAGCATTTACTCTTTCTCTCTTGCTGAAGTGACAATAAGAAAGTAGGGCAATGAGGCAAACTCTTGTTTTCCCACATGTGAACCCACGTGTTTTCCTTGCCCTACCATTCAGGTGTAGGATCCTCTAGTGAAGTAGGTCATATAGCAGACCAAAGACTTTATCTCCAAGCTCTCAGTACCTGTAAATGTGAAATGGTTTGGAAACTGGGTCTTTGTAGATATAGTGAAATTAAAGATCTCAAAATATTGTCACTCTGGTTTAAACAAAACTGAAAACCCACTGCAACCGAGTCAAAACCAACTCATAGTAGCCCTATATGACAAAGCAGAACTGCTATATAGAGTTTCAAGGTTATAACTCTATGCAGGAGCACACTGCTTCATCCACTGGTAGATTCAAACAACTAATCTTTCAGTTAGTGGTCTAATGTTTAACTTATAGTGCAAAAAGAGCAAGAGCCATGTAGGGATGACCATTTCTGACCTTTATCAGCTTCACAAAGGGGAATTGTCTGCATCCGCAGCATCGGTAACACCAAACCAATTTCCATGAGGTTGGACATGTCCTTCACAATCCCATACCTCTTTCTACTTATCTCAACACCAATCCTATTGCTTTGCTGGGTCCAAAATCTGATGTGATGCCTTACAGACCACACAGAGAATTATATTTTGGAAGTCAAAATGTTATAATCCAAATTATAACAGAATACAGACAAGACAGCTTCTGAAATGTGCATGTAGGCACCTCAGTCTCAAGCCTTCAGGACAGTGGTTCACAAGTTCTAAGTCCTACCAATATTGGCTCTCCCCTCACTGCTGGCTGTCCAACAAAGTTCTCAGTCCTACCAATATTGGCTCTTCCTACACCTCCCCACCCCAAGGTCCCATTTAACATCAAGTCTCCATTTCAGCCATGGCTACTATTTTCCTAGTTGTGAGATTTCTTTGCTGGTGGTGGCAGGATGTCTCTTTCCTCTTCACTTGTGGGGGAAGATCTGTCTCTCACTGTGGCCTGTTCAATTCAATGTCAAGACTAACCAGTCCCCAAGTAGAATGTTGAGACCGGCCAATCCCCTTGTGGAATGGTAGATAGCCAATCCATTTTGGAAAATCTAACGCATTCCATTCACATATTCTTTCTAAGCCATGTGGTTTGGTCAGATTTTGATGGCTACTCAGCCATATTGAAATATAAACTTCACATATAGTGTCATGAGGGTTATTTTGGATTAGCCAAGTAAGCCTTAAATACAGTGATATTGTATTTATTGTTGTTCTTAGGTACCATCGAGTCAACTACAAATCACAGCGACCTTCTGAACAACATAACTGAACCTTGTCCTACCCTGTACCACCCCCACAATCTGTGTCACGCTTAAACCCATTGCGGTAGTCACAATGTCAATCCATCTTGTTGACAATCTTCTTCTCTTTCATTGACCTTCAATGCTTCCCAGCAAAATGTCACTCTCTAAGGAATGGTTCCTTCTGAGAATATGCCCAAAGTGAGATAAAGTTTCACCATCCTTGACTCTAAGGAACACTCAAGTTACACCTCCTTCAAGACATATTTATTTGTTCTTTTGGAAATCCATGCTATATTCATTACTCTTTTGCCAAAACTGGACATTGTAATTCAGGTGGGTTAAAACAGCCAGTTTTTCCATTGGAAACCTACTGAATCCACCAGGGCTCTTTCAGTTTAGCCAAGTAAGCCTTAATAACAGTGATACATGTCTTAGGAGGGAGAGAAAGGGAGAAGACTGAGACATAGATATCGAGAAGGCCATGTGCAGACCCAACTGTAGGGAGGGAAAAAGACTGGAGTGATACTTCCAATAAACCAAAGAATGGCTGGAGCCTTCAGAAACTAACAGAGACAAGGAATGATTCTCCCTCAGAGACTACAATAAAGTAACGAACTTCCTTTCCTCTCCCCCTGACACCTTATTGGACCCGTGGTCCAAAAGAATACATTTCTGCTGTTCTTAACCACAATTTATGATGATAGCCCCAGGAAACGAATGTACTTGTGTTCTCTGCTTCATTTCTACCCATGGTTCCTTGAATAACTTTATTGCTTTATATATCACTTGCAACAGTCTGGGCACCTGAAATATGTTGTTGTTGTTATTGTTGTTGTTGTTGTTGTTGTTAAGTGCCATCGAGTCATATACAACTCAGCAACCCTATGAACGAAAGACCTGAAAACTTGTATAGCTTTCATCATTTCTCCAAGTTCATAGTTTCCAGAGGCGAGCTCTTTCGGAAGGGGATGCCACACTCCTGCTTCCAAGCTTGCTTTAATCAGGGAGAACCACCAAACACTGTGCACCATGGGTAACCATTATTGCTTTTGACACATCAGTGTCACAGTGTTTAGCATCACAGCAACCACAAGTTATCTCTGGACAGTAAATGGACAGATGAGTACTATACCACTTAGAAAAATGTTTGACCAACAACAATTAAAACCATGCCTGAAGACTGCAGATTAAAATCACCCACCTTTGACTTGGTAGCATAACTTTTTATCCACTAGGCCAACAGAGCTCTCTCTCATTGTTGTTGTTGTTGTTAAGTGCTCATAGTCATAGACAACTCATAGTGACCCTATGAACAAAAGACCTGAACACTTTTAAAATTTATAATATACATACCACTAAAACAGGCCAGGTAGGGAGTTCTGGTGGTCTAGTCAGAAAGCACAGTGGTTTACGTCCACCAGCTGCATTGAGGTAGAAAGATAGGCAATCTTTTCCCGTATTATTTATTGTCTCTGAAAACCTCTTGGAGTCTCAACTCAATGGCACATAATAGTATAACAAGTCAATATGTCTTGAAAAGTTTATAACCTGAGATCAGTGAGTAGAGGGAACAGCACTGAGCTGTATACTAGGTTGCCCATGTCTTCATAGCTCTGGACTGTTTATGGTAGGATTTCCCAACCTGCTAGTATTAGAATAAAATGATAATTCTTTGTTGTGAGGTTATTCTGTGTGTTGAAGGATGTTTAGCAGCAACCCTGGCCTTGACGAACTAGATGTTCCTGGCCTACAACTACTAGCAACTCCTCCTAACATTAGTTGGGACAATTAAAAAAAAAAGAAAGAAAAACAAAAAAGAAAACCCAGACATTGCCACGTAACACTCAGCTTCAAATCATTAGCGTGCGGCATTTCCTCTGCCTGTCATAATTTCCTGCCATTGACTATCAGGCAAGTTCTTAGAGTTTTTCCTCTTTCTTTAATATTCTTTTGCTGTTCAAAAACGCATAGCAAACACACATCAACTCAATCATGTCTATATGTATTATGATTCAGGAACATTAACTATGTTTTTCTAATGGTTCCTGCCCCATTGGCATAATCTAACTCATCTCTCTGTTCTCTAAGCTTCCTACTTAACCTTTCAAGTTATTGTCAATTTGATCCCAAATAGATGGTTCTTCTGAGATGTATAATGCCTGAGACAGACATTCTTTATTACTTAAGCTAAACCATCTTTTGGGTTAAAGAAGATATCAACAGGCTATTTTGGGTTTAAAATTGAAATCTCAACTTTAAAAAATCTCAAGAGTTCTTCTGGCCTCTGTAGGTTGAGAAAATCTGGATTTTATGATGACTTTAAATCTTTTTCGGATCTGTACTGAAGCCAGTCTTTATTCTTACTACTATATGTTCCCTTCCCTTCCTTTATATGGATCCCTGGACAAAACTTGGTTAAAGTAACTCTCTGGCCTTCCTTCATTTCTGTCTGCATTGGTCTTCATGCAAAACTTGAAATTTATCACCAAGAAGGTATGATTCTTTTTACCTGTGTCTTCTTCCACACCATGTCTGCTTAAGAAGGAGGAAAGACCTACTGTGGTTTTACCAGGAGGCCCTCCAAGGAGGTAGACAGGCAAGATTCTGCAAAGAAACACTTATTGCAAGAAAGAGCTTTGTCCTCACACCTCACCGTAGCCTCCTGGTGAGCTGGGCCCAGCCTGGT
The DNA here is from genome assembly GCF_000299155.1 of Elephantulus edwardii. Lineage (NCBI taxonomy): Eukaryota > Metazoa > Chordata > Mammalia > Macroscelidea > Macroscelididae > Elephantulus > Elephantulus edwardii. The sequence continues at coordinate 16,524,232 of NW_006399785.1, read as the reverse complement.
GTGGACCACAAAGACTCTTTTTGTGCTTCTGGCCTGAAGCCAGTAATTCAAGCAGCCTGGTCAGTTTTTTAGATACTTTCCCCTGGACCAGAATTCCCCAAGCTTGCCTGGAGCTCTGTTGTCCCTTGAGATTGTCCTTGAAGAATGGACCTCACAGTCAAAAATATACGTAAAACTAGTCTTATCTCTCAGAAATTCACAGTGCACACAGAGCAGACTAATATTTCTGTCTGACAAAGAACTTGATTTGGCCTTTATTCCAGTTTCCTAAAAATAACACTTGAAATTTGTCAGCAATGGAAGTTTCATTGTGTATAATTGTAGTAGGATCCACAAAGCCCATATCCAATAAGGAAGGAGAATATGACACAATCAGTCATGCATATTCATTTATTTATCAGTCACACATATGGAATGAGGCCCTAACACTGACCATGCATGAGCTAATACATGTCTAGCACACAAAAATTTCTTGGACTTTCCAGATTGATAATGAGTTTGGGGAGCTCATATGCCTCTAAGTACATGACACTCCTGGGGACAGAAAGATCCATATGGAAATTACCACCTGCTTTTGTCTGTGCATCTCTTCTAGTATTTTCTTTTATTTTTATCTTTTTTCCTGATGAATTAAGTATTATCTTTTTCCAGGAGTTATGCTATTCCAATATTGCACTGGGAAAGTCTTCAGTCAGGGACCTCTCCAAATTATTGCGGCACAATGAATGTAATTATGAGGACTAAGGTAGCTCTGATTCAGGCCATGGTCTTTCTGATCCCTTGATATACATCTGAGAGCTGAACAATTAATAAAGATCACAGAAGAAGAATTGATGCCTTAGAGTTGTTGTATTGGAGAAGAGTACTGAGTATCCCATGGACTTCCAAAAATAACCAAAACCAAAACATCAACAACAACAACAACAAAAAAAAACAAACCCAAACAAACCAAAGACAAAAAAAAAATCTTGGAGAAAGTGCAGCCAGAGTGCTCCTTGGATGCAAAGATATTAAAGCTTCATCTCATATACTCCCAGCATATTGCTAGGAGGGGATATTCTTTGGAGAGGGCATCACATTTGGAAAGATGGAGTGTCACTGAAAGAGAGGAAGACCCTCAATGACAGATAAACACAATGACTTCTCTAATGGGCTATAGCATGTCAGGAAGTATTAGTATGGCACACGTTAGGATAGGGTTCAGATCTGTTGTTCATAGGGTCCTCATAGATCATACTCGACTTGACAGCCAGCACCTGACAACCAACAACAAGGAGGTAGGCAGTGTGGTTGACTCGTGTAAAGTGGAGGACATTGTACGAACTTTCTAATTTGAGATTGGTCTTGAGTTGGAGGTGTCATGTGGAATCCCTAACTTGTGGCTAGAGTGACTCACTTAATGATGGTGAGAGAAAGGATAGTGTGAAGGTGCAGAGGTATGACCTGACCAGGGATGGGAAGATAAAATGCTCCTATGTGAAATTTATATTAATAAGTTCAAGGCCACAGACTCCCAACTAATGGAAACATGGAGTTTAAGGAAGAAAAGATAAATGAATGAGAAATTCTAGATGGTTACTTTGGTCTTTATGTTTACATTATGCAGATGACACAACCTTTGCTGAAAGTGAAGAGGACCTGAAAAGCTTGCCACAGGCCACACAAAAGCAACAGGTTCCCTCAAGGTGACTCTAAAGTACTGAACAGTCCTTAACCCATCCTCATAGTAGTAGGTATGTCTGAGGCCAGTTTTGCAACATATGTGTCTTAGAGAAGGTGCAGCAGGAGGGGCTCCTTAGAGACAAGGATGGCTTCATCTCACATACTTTGGTCATGTTGTTAGGTGAGACTATTATTGGAGAGGGACATCATGTTTGGAAAAGTGGAGGGTCAGCCAAAGAGAGGAAGACCCTTAACCTGGTGGATTGACATAGTGACCTCAGCAATTGGCTCAAGTGTGTCAGAGCTGGTGAGGAAGGCACAGGACAGGAGAGGGTTCAGATCTGTTCTTCATAGAGTCGCTGTGAATCATACATAGCAACTAACAACAACAAGAAGCTACTGCAGCTCTTCAAAAGACTGATTTTTCTTAATATCCTGTAGTTTGTGAGAGGAAAGCTGCAATTCTTCCAAGACAGATTTGTTTGTTCTTTTGGAATTTCACGGTATTTTAAAAACTCTTTCCCAACTCCATAGCTCAGTGGCATCAATTCTTCTTTGGATTTCCTTATCCATTGTTTAACTTTCACAAGCATATGGAGCAATTTAAAATACCATAGCTTGTCTTTAAATTTATATCTTTGCTCTTTATTACTTAAAAGAAGTTCTTTGGAAGCAGTTTTTGAGAACCTCACTAGTTTCTACGATCTGAAATAAAGTGCTTTGGATATTGGGGGGGGGGAGTTCTTGACAGGAGATTTGCCCAATGCAATAGGTATTTCCATAGGTGTTGATTGTGCATCCAAGTAAAATGAAATCTTTCACAATTTCTGTCATTTCTCCATTTATTATGATGCTGTCTATTGGTCTGAGAATTTTTGTTTTCTTGATGCTATTGTATAAAAGGCTGTACTCTTTAAACTTCAACAGTCAATGATTCAAGTCCTCCCCATTTCGACAAGTAACATCGTGCTATTTAAATAGTTCAGGTTGTTAATATTGTTGTTGTTATTGTTTTTATGAGCCATCGAGCCCAGTGATGAGAATCTTTCTTTTCTTGATGTTGAGCTTCAATCCATATTGAAGGCTGCCGTTCTTGACCTTCTTCAGCAAGTCCTCCAAGTCCTCCTCAGTTTCAGCAAGCAGGGTTGTGTCATCTGCACAACACAGGTTGTTGATAAGTTTACTTCCAGTCCTGATGCCACACTTCTCCTCAAAGAGCCATTATTGTTACATTGACTTTTGTTCAACATTTATCTCCCACTCTATTCAGGACTTTCTCTTGTGATTTTTTTTTTCAGAAGATTTAACTGTGGCATCCAGGCTCCACCTAATTCGTCTGCTCTCAGACTTGTGAAAATTGAAGATCATAAGGTCTATTAGTGCTTTGACTAATTACTCCCGTATGTCTTTTATTTTCTCTCCTTACTCCAGACAGAGAGAGATTGAGGGTTATGTTCTTAGATGCCTATTCAAAAACATTTAAATCTCCACTCACCACTCACTAATGTAGGGTGCAGAACATTGTCTTTATGGATTATATTATGCCAATTGACATTGATGGCTCCAGGAACTATGGTTCTCAGGCCCTACATAAAAACAAAACAAAACAAAACAACCCATAAAATTTAGCCACAAGTTTGCAGTAGGATGTTATGGAGGGGGGGTACTGAAAGTTAATAAAACCACAAAGGGAAGCAAGCATACCTTGGTAGTGCAATGTCTAAATGCTTAGTTACTAAAGTCACATCCGGGCTCCATGGAAGAAAGACTGAGTAATCAAAATAAAAGATTCCAGCCTAGAAAACCCTATGGGGCAATTCTGCCCTGTTTCATGTAATCAGCATGAATTCAACAGATGCGAAAACCCGAACAAACAAAATGGGCAATATAGAGGCAGAAGAAAGAGAGTGACACCTACGGTAGGAAAAGGGGTTGGGGGAGAAGTTCTATGGGGACTGGAAAACTCAGTTTCAGGAACAAAGTTGGGGAAAGGAGGAGTTTAGATACTTGGCCAGGGCCCACTGCATGAGAAATGTTCTGGGCTGTGTGGAAGAAATCATGTCTAAACCTGAGAACCATCACAAAGCATTGGAGAGACCATCCAAAGAACGCATGAGAAGAGTATGGACAGATTCTCCCCAAAAGCAAGAGAAAGAATCTGAGAAATGCATCAAGAGATTTGTGTTATGCAAAACTTCTGCAAAAAGAACTCTTTAAACTGTCAACAGGCAAAGGTGTCTATTTGAGCACTGAGGTGCACCTGATGCAAGCCATGGTATTCAACAATCACCTCAAATGCACGAAGAAGTTGGACAATGAATAAGGAAGCCAGATAAAGAACTGAAACCCTGGAATCGTGGTGATGATGGCACTTGTGAAACATACCTCGCTTTGTGTGGATGGGAAAGTTGACAACCATGATTGTTAATGGTTGCACAACCTGATTTACATAATTACTGTCCCTACAGTGTTATGTCTAAAGAAACGTTGCATTAGTAGGACATTGTGTTGGATCTTTCTTTTTCCCCCTTTTTTTATTATTAATTTTAGTGAAAGTTTACAGAGACTTGGGGTTTCCAGTCATTCATTGTTGTACTTTTCTCCCTGCCCCCACCTCCGAATTCACTCTGGATCTTTCTTGAAGTAATTAAAAGAAAATAAATGCTTCAGTGAAGGTGTAAAGTGAGGCTGAAATAAGTGTCCTGAAACAGACAGATGGTGCTGTAAATCCCACATGTTCGCCTGAAGTGTGTGGGCAAGCAGGGCTGCTTTGGGGTTAGTCTGAGCTGAGGAGCTGAGAAGGAAAAGATCAACCAAGTTAACAAGGCAGAATGCAGTTCCTCGAGGGGCCAGCTCATGTTTCTTTGGTTTTGTTTTATCAAAATATACAACAGAGAGGTGGCAGAAGGACTTCCATGCATCCATAAAGACTTAATAACGAGGGTTGTAGAACTGAGATTTCTTGTTCTAAACCATGCCCCTGAGTTTCCCTTTTTTAAAACCATGCAACATGTTCTTAGGGGATTATATGTTACCACACTTTCTACAAATGGAGAAAATTTACAGCTATTAACTGAGAACTGCCAGTTCTACCATTACTGCAATATTAGTGCAGATTAGTAACAATTCAGCGAATCTGACTCTGAAGACAAGGAAAATGGGGAAAACCTTCTGTACTGTAAGAACCTGGTTCTGCCATTCTCATTATCTTGTGTGACGTACCAGGTAATTTTCCATGGCGATTTGGCCTGAAATTCCGAGGGATAAGTTCAAACAGGGACACAACGTCTCTTTGGCCTAACCCTGCTGGGATATTTGCCTTGACCATACATTTTTTATTGTCCAGTTAAGTTTTGAGTAATTCAGCTGATGGGACTTTCAGCCTTGTCCATGGGCCATGACTCACTCCACAGTCAAATTAACAGCTCTTTTGGAAAATGTTTTTGCATGACTTGGCCAAAAATTTCCATGGCTTAATTTCATCTCTTTCTTCCCAGAGAAACTCTTTGAACAAGGCCGGTGATTGCACACTTCAGAAGAGCCTTTATTCCTCGCCATGGCAAATGCCTGAACAATCTATCGCTTGTCATCAACTCTCAGCACCACTCCCCAACACCCGTCACCATTTCTCCGTATCTGCTTGCAGCTCTTTCTCTGTTACTAAACATAGATCCACAATATCTTGAAACATACCATCCCATTCATGAAACTAAGAGGCATTTGGCAATGGGACAAGATGCATCAAAAGACAGGATGATGGACTCTCCCTTCTCTAAGAGATAATGCAAATTCAGACAAATTATTTTTGTCTTAGAGTCTTCATCTGTAAAGTAAGAAGACTAGATGGGATGATTTTTAAGGTAACTTCTACCTAAGAGAAAAGCTCCCCAATTCTTTTAAGCCTTGTAGGTGTTATTTTTAATATATCAGGCTGCTAATCAAAAAACCAATAGTTCAAATCCACCAAGCCCACCATAGGCAGAAAAAAGGGAAGTTCTCCTCTCAAAAAGATTTACAGCATTAGAAACTTAAAGGAGAATTGTATGAGTTGGAACTAACTTTATGGCAGTTAGTTTTGAGTCTGGAGAAGAGTCTTGAACATACCATGAGTAGCCAAGAGAACAAACAGGTTTCTCTTTGAGAGGGTGAAACCAGGTTTCTCCTTGGAGGTTAGGATTTTGAAGCTTCATCTCACATATTTTGGGCACATGGCTAGGATGGACCAGTCCTTGGAAAAGGGCATCATCGCTTTTGGAAGTGTGGAAGGAGGTTGAAACCAAGTTTCTCCTTGGAGGTTAGGATTATGAAGTTCCATCTCACATACTTGGGCACGTGGCCATGAAGGACAAATCCTTGGAGAAGGACATTATACTCGGAAGGATGGACGGACAACGCAGGAGAGGAAGACCCTGGATGAGATGGATTGACACAGTAACTGGGGCAACGGAGGTTGGTGTGTTGGAGTCAGTGAGACTGGATCAGGACAGGACAGCCTTCAGGGCTGCTGTACATAGAGACACTATGTGTCACAGGTAACTCCACAATACATGACAACAATATATTAGGTAGCCATAAGCAGAAGTCAACTCAATGGCAATAGAAACAACAAATACACTCACGAATACATTCATTGATTTGAAAGAAAGTCAAATAGATTCTGTTTCTAAGATGTACATTTGGGGATGGAAGAAACATTTAAAAGATAAAATACTAATACTCAGAATTTTCATGAGAGCAAGATAAAATGATTTGCTATGAATAATTACATGACTATAGTAGTTAGGCTGTGAGTACTGGACATGTGCAAAGTATTATTCCAGGTTTATTTCTTTCACTACATGGTGACAAACAGAAATTAAGCTGGAGATAGAATGATAGAAATTTGTACAATCAACAAAATTATTATTATTTTTATTAATAATAATAATAATTTTAATGAAAATTCACAGATATTTTGGATTTCCATTCATTCATTGTTGCACTTTTCTCCCTGCCCACCCCTCCCCCAAGTTCTCTCTTCTCTTTGAAAAGTAAAAGAAAAATTACTTCATTGTCAGACAATCCCTCCCCCCAAATCCCCTTCACTATGCATCCTTCATTCTGGACTCCTGTCATGACAATAATACCTAATGACATATCCCTTTTAAACAGTTCTCATTCTCATCTGTTTCAATGCTTAACTTCATAACTTATCCCGTCTTTCTCAATCTCCCCAATATCAGTCCCATTTTACAACAGTGTCACTATGCAGCATTTGTCCATTTGTGACTGAGATATTTCACTAAGCATAATGTCTTCCAGGGTCTTTTTATAAGAAACATAAATGCAGGCTATACACATGGATTTCATTGGATGGTATACATAGGAATCAGATTGATTACATCTGTGGAATTGCTGGAGAAGCTCAATATCAGCTGTGAAAACTAGGCCAGGTGCTGATTGTTGAACAAACCATCAACTACTCACATTCAAGTTCAAGATGAAGCCAAAGAAAATTAAATCAAATCTATGGAAACCAAAATTTGGCATTGAGTCTATCCCACCTGAATTTCAAAACCATATCAGGAACAGTTTTGAGGCCTTAAACTAATGAACAAAGACCAGATGAGTCATGAGAGGATATATTTGGACCAGGACGCAGTCATCAGGACAGAGCAAGGAAACACTGCATGGTTCAAAATTGGGAAAGGTGTATGTCAGGGATGTGTCCTGTCTCCATACATTTTCAGTCTATATGCAAAACAGATTGTCCAGGAAGGTGGGCTCTATGAGGAGAAATATGGCATCATCATTGGAGAAAGACTCATCAACAATATGTGTTGTGCAGATGACATAACTCTGCTTGCTGAAACTGAGGAGGACCTGAAGCACTTGCAGCCTTATGGATTGAAGCTCAACATCAAGAAAACAAAGATTCTCACCACAGGGCTGATGGGAGCCTCATAATAGTCAATGAAGAGATTGAGATTAAGAGTATCTTCAGTTTGCTTGGCCCCACAATCATCATTCTTGGTACCAGCAACCAGAAAATTAAAAGACAAATTATGTTTGCAAAGTCTGCTCTCAGAGACCTCTCCACCGTACTGAAGAGCAGCGATTTTAGTCTGGAGATTAAGGTGCACCTTTTCCAGAGCATAGTCTTTGCAATCAGTTATGCATCAGAAAGCTGGTCAATAACTAGGGATGATAGAAGGAGAATTGATGCCTTTGAGCTATGGTGCTGGAGAAGTGTATTGAATATACCATGGAGCTAGGAGAGCAAACAGGTTCATCCTAGAGAGAGTAAGACCAGGCTTCTTCTTGGAAGCAAGGATTCTGAAGCTTCGTCTGACATATTTTGGGCATGTTGCAAGGAGAGACAAGTCCTTGGAGAGGGACATCAGGCTTGGGAGCGTGGAGAGACAGCGCAGGAGAGGAAGACCCTCGATGAGATTGATTGACTCATTGACTGGAGTAATGGAGGTAGGAGTGTCAGAAGCAATAAGATTGGCACAGGATAGAGCAGGGTTTAAGGCTGTTGTACATAGGATTGCTATGCGTCACAAGTGACTCGACAGCACATAACAACAACTTTTTAGAATTGAACTATTATTTAAGCAGTGAGTTCTGGTGATGTTGTCTTAGAGAGTATACTGCTAACCCAAAGACCACATCTTCCTGGAAGTCTTAACCCACCAACAGCTCATGGGAGAAAGATAGACAATCTCTGCCTGATTGTTTACTGTACTAGAAACAACATGTTCATTCCAACTTCTCAGCTATGAGCCCATTCTGGCTTGACAGCACTGAGTAAGTGATCATTTGAAATATGGATGTCTTTTCCCCTTGTGAACCAGGCAAGGATGCCCACTCTCACCACTCCTTTTCAATATTGCACTGGAAGTTCTAGCTGGTCAATAAGGCAAGAGAAGGAAAGAAGAGACATTTAAATAGTAAACAATTGGTGAAACTGTTGCTACAAGCAGATGTTATGATTGTGTATATACAGAAAACCCCAAAGACTCAACCAAAATAGAACCTGTTAGACATAGTAGACAGGTTTAGTAGAGTCACAAGTTATAAGATCAACATACAAAAATCAGTTTGATTTCTCTACAGCAAAGGAGAAAACACGGAAAACGAAACTAGAAAAGGAATACCATTTACAATAACGAACCACAAGATGAAATACTTATAATTAAACAACTAGAGACACAAAAGGAAAACTAAAAAACACTACTCTAAGAAACAATAGAAGATCTAGTGAAATGGAAACTTATTCCCTGTTCATGGATAAGAAAACTGAACATTGTGAAAATGCCAGTCTTACCAAAAGCAATCTACTGGTTTAATGTAATCCAACACAGATACCACATTCATTCTTCAAAGAGATAGAAAAAACAAACCTCCAGTTTCATTTGGAAAGAATAAAGTCCTACAATAAGCAAAGGTCTCTTGGGGGGGGAAGTAAAGTAGAAGGAATCTCACTCCCGAACTCAATGCCTCACACCATACACAAAACTCAACTCAATATGGATCACAGACCTGGGAGTAAAACCCAAAACTTTAAGTTCATAAGAGACAAAATGAGAACAAATTTAGAAGCCTTAGCCTACAGCATAAGTAAGTTTGCAACTATAGCAAAAAAAATGTGCAACCACGAAATGATAAAATCAACAAATGAGATCTTCTTAAAATCCAGTCTCTGTGTGCATTAAAAACTTTCTCCAACAGGGCAGGAAAAAGCCTGTACACCGAGAAAAACACGTGGCAATGACGTTTCAGACTAGGGTCTCATACCTAATATTTACAGAAGACTACAAAGTCTCTTTGAGAAAAAGGCTGATAACCCAATCACAAAATGGGCGAAAGACATGAAAAGACCCTTCACAAAGGAGGGCATTTGATGGCTAACAAACACATTTCAAAAGCTCTAGCAATAAGAGAGATGCAAATCAAAAAACAATGAGATACCATCTCATTCCAGCAGCAGTAGTTAAGTCTAACAACAAAGCAAACAGTAAGTGTTCTAAAGGATGCAGAGAAGTAAGGATTCTAATACAGTCTTTCTTGGTGGGACTGTGAAATACTACAGCCACCAAAAAGGCAGTTTGGCATTTCCTCAGAAAGTTGAGCATAGAAATCCTATATGACCCAGTTATCCCACTGCTAAGATTATATTCCAAAGGAAATCAGAACTGGCATGAATGGAGTTATATGCACCTGCGTTCATAGCAGCATTATTCACAATAGCAAGAAAATGGAAACCGCTCAAATGCCCATCAACAACTGAATGCATTGAGAAAGTGTGGTACATCCACACAACGCAATACGATGCCACACTTCTGAAAATACTGTATAGCGTGGGAGAGACGAGAGAGCATCATGCTGAGTAAAAGAACTCAGTCACATAAGGACAAATGCTGCATAAGATCAGTACTGGGGAAATAGGAGGATAACTGAGAAAGATGTGTATTAATGTTCAAAAGGGGGTGGGAGGAGGAGGATAGATGAACGAGAAGGAGGGAAAGTCACTCGGATAGTAGAGGTTTGTGGATGGAGCAGGGACAGGCGGAAGGGATAGGAAAGGTTCCATGAGGACTTGAAGAGAAGGCAAGATAATAGGCATAGATCAATAACAAATGCTTATAAAAATACAATATATATGAGTGATTATATAAAACACAATGTATATGATTTACTGTAAACGGGAGAAGGATGGGCAGTCCCAAAGCTCAGATGGCCTATGCTATGAAGAGAAAGCCAAACTGGACTTCCACCTGCAGAAAGCTGAAACAGGACCCACATCTCACACCCTACACAAAAAATCAACTTAAGGTGGATCAGAGAACTGGGAATAAAGCCAGGCCTTGAAGAGAAGGGGAGTTAATAGGCATGTTGTTGTTATGTGCCATTGAGTTGTCTGGGACCCATGGCAACCCTATGTACGGCAGGCAGCTCTGAAGCCTTCCCTGTCCTGAGCTAGTCTCACTAACTCCAACAAACCTACCCTCACTGTCCCAGTGACTGTATTGGACCATCTCATCCAGATTCTTCCTCTTCTGTGCTGTCCCACTGCCCTTCCGAGCACGGTGTCCTTCTCCAAGGATCAGTCCCTTCTGGCTATGTGCCCAAATATGTGAGACAGAGATTCAAAATCTTAGTCCCCAAGAAGAAAGTTCATTTCACCCTCTCCAATCCAGACCTATTTGTTTTCTTGGTGGTCATTGGTATGTTCAAGTCTCCTCTCCAGCATCACAACAAAAAGACATCAACTCTTCTGGCATCCTTAGTCATTGTCCAGTCTCTGACACATAGACAGTAATTATGAAGATCATGGCCTGGATTAGGCACACCTTCGTCTCTAGACTGACATCATTGTTTTTCAACACTCTGGAGAGATTCCTGACAGCAGATTTTCCCAATGGAATTTGTTTTTTGAATACCTGACTGCTAGTGCCAAGAGTAGACATAGATCATGAATAGTAATTATTGCTAAAAAGATGACGAAGAGATTGAGAGTGTTCACAGCTTCACTTTGCTCGGCTCCACAGTCAACACTCATGGTACCAGCAGTCAGGAAATCAAAAAGCGTATCACGATGGGAAAGTCTGCCGTTAGGGACCTCTCAAAGGTACTCAGGAGCAACAGTGTCTCTCTGGAGACTAAGGTGCGCCTGATACAGGTCATGGTATTTGCAATCGCTTGTTATGCATCAGAGAGTTGGACAATGACTAGGGAGGACAGAAGGAGAGTGGATGCTTTTGAGCTGTGGTGCTGGAGAAGGGTACTGAATGTACCATGTACTGCCAGGAAAACAAACAGATTCATCTTGGAGAGGATTAAACCAAGCTGCTCCTTGGAGGCAAGGATTCTGGGGCTTCGTCTGACATACTTTGGACATGTTGCCAGGAGGGACGGGTCCTTGGAGAGGGACATCATGCTTGGGAGGGTTGAGGGACAGCGCAGGAGGGGAAGACCCTCTATGAGATGGATTGATTCGGTGACTGGGGTAATCGGGATGGGTGTGTCAGAGGCGGTGCGGTTGGCGCAGGATAGAACAGGGTTTAGAACTGTTGTGCATAGGGGTCGCTATGAGTCGGAAACGACTCGATGGCACATAACAACAACAACAACATATGAGTGATTGTATAAAACATAATGTATATGAATTATTGTAAGGAAATCAATAAAAAATTAGATAAGGAACGAAGAATAGACATTTGAGCAACTATGGGAAACTCAGCTTTGAACATACTATATTTGAAATGCTTAGGGAGCATTTTTGAACTGATGATACCAAGTACACATGAGTGTACAAACAACAACAACACTTGGTGTTTTTAATGACAGTTTTAGAGAAGAGTTCTGATTATCCCTTTATAACCAAGTTTGTTATGCTTCAGAGAGTTGGACAATGACTAGGGAGCATAGAAGGAGAATTGATGCCTTTGAGCTGTGGTGCTGGAGAAGAGTATTGAATGTACCATGGACTGCTAAGAAAACAAACAGATTTATCCTGGAGAGGATTAAACCAGGCTGCTCATTGGAGGCAAGGATTCTGGGGCTTCGTCTGACATACTTTGGACATGTTGTAAGGAGGGAGAGGTCCTTGGAGAGGGACATCATGCTTGGGAGGGTGGAGGGACAGTACAGGACGGGAAGACCCTCTCTGAGGTGGATTGATTCAGTGACTGGGGTAATCGGGATGGGTGTGTCAGAGGCAATGAGATTGGCACAGGATAGAGCAGGGTTTAGGGCTGTTGTACATAGGGTCGCTATGAGTCGCAAATGACTCGACGGCACATAACAACAACAACAACAACAACAATCAAGTTTGTCAGGAGACAAATAAATCCATCCTGGAAGAAACATAACTAGGGTGCTTATTGGAGTTCAATATGGTGAAAAGTCATGTCACAAAAATTGAACATGTAGTCAGGAGCAGCAAATCTTTGAGAAAAATACATCATGCTACGGAAGATCCTCGGTGGACTGACACAGTAACACAGGATAGGGCAAGGCTCGGATCTGTTGTTCATAGAGTCTCTATGTGACATAGTCACAATAGCAACAGTTTGCTTTCTTACCTCTTATAGAATACCTGAATAGATTTAGTCTTGGAAAAACTATATCCACTTTAACCACTCACAAATTGTTTAAAAGCATTCTTTTCTTTTTTTCTTGTTTTTTTTTTTTTAATTCAGCTAGTCAGTAGTTGGTGAAGCTCCCAGATTAAAACAAGCTTGGAAGCAAGAGTGGCATCCACTTCCACAATAGCTTGCCTCTGGAAACTCTATGAACCTGGCGAAAGGACGAAAGTTATACAGGTGTCCAGGACTTTCATTCATAGGGTCACTATGAGTCGCCTGCAACTCGACGGCATTTAACAATATAACAACAGACAGCAGTTGTGGTGGTTAGGTACTGTCAAGTTGACTGCAATTCGCAGTAACCCTTTGAACCACAGAGCTGAACCCTGTTTTATCTTGTATCATCCTTATAATCTCTGTCATGTCAGAGCCCATTGTGACAGTCACTGTGTCAATTCAACTTGTTAAAGATCTTCCTTTCTTTCTCTGAAATCTCTCTTCAAATATACTTCCTCCTGAAAAGACACCCAAAGCCTATGTGATGAAGTTTCACCATCCTTGGCTCTCCTGCAAAACCTCCTCATAGACCAAGAAGCAGCTCCATGAGCAGAGCAGGGGAACACTGCATAGCTTAAAATCTGATACAGTGTGCGTCGGGGTTGTATCCTTTCTCCATGCCCATTCCATCTGGATGATGAACAAATAATCAAAGACACTGGACAATGTGACAAAGAATGAGATGTTAGAGTAAAAACCATTGGCTTTAACAACCTATTACAATGTGCATGTGACACAATTTTGCTTACTGAAAATTAGGAGGACTTGAGCACTTGCTACAGAAGACCTAAACCTATCTCTCCAGGAGTTCTACACGGGTTGTGTCTCAACATCAAGAAAACAAAAAGGCAGACTCTTTATGTGCACTGAGAGTCCATCAGGAAGAGGTTTGTTGTTGTTGTGGTTATGTGCCATCGAGTCACTTGTGACTCATAGTGACCCTGTGTACAACAGGCCTGAACCCTACTCTGTCCTGTGCCAGTCACACTGCCTCTGACACACCCATCCTGATTACTCCAGTCACTGAATCAATCCACCTCATAGAGGGTCTTCTGCTCTTGTGCTGTCCCTCCACCCTCCCAAGCATTATGTCTCTCTCCAAGGACTAGTCAGT
>NW_006399785.1:16503950-16509702 GCF_000299155.1 Elephantulus edwardii | reverse complement strand
CTGACCCCACATTTCTCCTCATAGAGCCCAGCCTCCCAGATAATCTGTTCTGCATACAGGTTGAAAAGGTATGGAGATAGGACACATCCCTGGAGTACACCTTTCCCAATAAAAACGGAGCTGAGTTAAAAGTTTATGAAGCTCATCACTGTATGCAAATCATCCCCAAACCCGTATCTTAGCCTTTATGCCCAAGTTCATGAGCCCTAGTGGGTCAGTGGCTTACACAGTTGCCTGCTAATTTAAAAGTCAGTGGTTCCAACCTGCTAGCAGCTTCATGGGAGAAATTGTAGAAGGTTCACTCCCCTAAAGATCAACAGCCTTGGAACCTTGTAGTGAAGTTCAACTCAAAGACAGCAGGTTTGGGTTTGAAGTTTGTTTTGTTTTCTTTTTGCCGTGCTCAAGGCCCTGGACAATTTGGTTGCAATGAATTTTCCATCTGCATCCCTTCACCTTCCCTTTATTTCATCATCAGTCTGCTATGAGCACCATTTCCTCTCCTTATAGTTCACCCTCTCGCCCATTGTACCTGGCAAAGTTATTTCTCATTCTTCTAAGTCCAATGCATTGACTTAGTATTGACTCCTCAGAATCTTTCCTCAGATTTCCTCAGACGACTGAGTCGTCTTCCTAAAAGTTAGTAGCTGAAACCCACACAGTGAAAAACCATGGAGAAAGGCTTGGCTTCTGTTAAGATGACAACAAAGGAAATCCAATGGAGACGTTCTATCCCGTCACATGTCACATGGGCTCAACATGAGCCTGAACTGACTCAAAGAAAGTAGGTTTAGTTGTTTTAGAATTCTGAATATAGTGTGATCTGCTAAAAGCACAAACAATTCTGTCTTGGATAAACTGCTACTAGAATGTTTCTTAGGAGCAAGTGTTGTGAAACTTTTGTCTAAGGCACCTCAGACACGTTATCAGGAGAGGCCAGTTCCTGGAGAAAGACAGCATGCTTGTTGAAGCAGCAGCACACTGCTTTCAAACTGAATTAACTCATACCTGACCTGCCAGCAGGTTGGTTTTTTTTGTTTTTGGGTTTTTTTCCCTTTTAAAAAAAAAGATTTTAATTTATTTATTTTTCATTTCAATGAACATCTACAGAGATTTTGGAATTACCCTTCTCCCCACCCACCTCACCTCACCACCTCACACCCCCCCCCCCGTTTGCTCCTCTCCTTGAAAAGCAAAAGAAAAACTCCCTCATTGGTACACAATCCTCCCCCGCATCTCCCCCAATCCCACCCCCTACCCCCAAATACAATCCACTCTGCAACCCTCATTGTGTACTCCTATGATAAACATAATGCCCTAAAATATAATACTTTTAAACTATTCTCTCCCCCATAGACTTCAATGCCTTAAACATATTTCATCCAGTTTTTCTCAGCCTTACCCCCACCCCGATGGCAGCCTCATTCTACAACAGTGGCACCATATAGCATTTGTCCCAGAAGGTTTTCAAGTTCCCGAGAGAAGATGATCCATCTTTCTGTCTCAGAGTGGCTGGGAGATTCAAACCAACAGAGAGGTCTAGCCTTTGGATTAGCAGTTCGCTAAACCACCAGAATCAGAGGAATGAAGTGACACAGGGAGTGTAACAATGTGCTTTAAAACAGCAGAGATTGTAAGGGTGGCTGAGGCCCAGGCAATGTTTCATCCTGTTGTTCAAGAGCCACAATAAGTCATAGGCTATGCGGCACCTCCCACTATCAACACATTGTTGTTGTTATGTGCTATCGAGTCACCCACAACTCATAATGACCCTATATGTACAACAGCCCTCAACCCTGCTCTAGCCTGTGCCAATCTCATTGTCTCAAACACACCTAATCACATTACCCCAATAACTGAATCAATCCATCTCATCAGATTTTTCCTCTCCTGCGCTGTTCCTCCAGCCTCCCAAGCTTGACGCCCCTCTCCAAGGACCAGTCCCTCCTTGCAACATATCCAAAGCATGTCAGATGAAGCTTCAGAATCCTTGACTCCAAGGAGCATTCCGGCTTCACCTTCTCCAGGACAAACCTGTTTGTTCTCCTAGCAGTCCATGGTATATTTAATACTCTTCTCCAGCACCACAGCTCAAAGGAATCAATTCTGTTTTTATCATCTCTAGTCATGGGTCAGTTCTCAGATGCAGAACAAGTTGCAAAGATCGTGGCCTGTATCAGATGCACCTTAGGCTCCAGACTGACATTGTTGCTCTTTAATACTTTGGAGAGGTCTCTGATGGTAGACTCCCAATGCAAAAAATACATCTTTGTGTTTCCTGGCTGCTGGTACCAAGAGTGTTAATTGTGGAGCCAAGCAAACTAAAGCTGTTTACAATCTCGGTCTCTTCACCGTCTGTCTTGATGCTACCAATCAGCCCAGTGGTGAGAATCTTTGTCTTCTTGATATTGAACTCCAATGTACATTGAAGGCTGCAGTCCTTGACCTTCTGCAGCAAGAGCTTCAGGTCCTCCTCAGTTTCAGCAAGCAGGATTGAGTCACCTGCATAATGCAGACTGTTGATGAGTCTTCCTCCAATCCTGATGCCACATTTCTCCTCATAGAGCCCAGTCTCCCAGATAACCTGTTCTGTATATAGATTAAAACGGTATAGAGATAGGACTCATCCATGGAGTACAGCCTTTCCAATTTTGAACCATGTAGTGTTCCCTTGCTCTGTTCTGACGACTGCCTCCTGGTCCAAGTATAGGTTTGGCATAAGCACGATCAAGTGTTCTGGGATTCCCATTCTTCTCAGAGTCAGCCACAGTTTGTTGTGATCCATAGAGTCAAAAGCCTTTGCATAGTCAATGAAACACAGGTTCTCCCTGCTTTCAACCAATATCCATCTAACATTAGCTACAATATCCCTAGTACCACGACCCCTTCTAAACCCAGCCTGCACTTCTCTGCTGATTTCATCTTTGGATAATCTTTAGCAGATTAGGTAAATATTTATTAAAGCAAGTATCTCAGTTCCTTATAACCACTCGCGTCTATCCTTCTTTCCCATCTCTGTGTGTGGTGGTGATTCTATCAGTTTTCCTTTCATATTTCCAGCACTTAATATGACACAAAAATAGGCTTTTGGTGAAGAGAAAAACTGCAGCCCATTGTCATTGCGTGGTTTTCAAGCCTTGATTGGGCTCCCAAAGCTATCTATCTGTTGCTGTGGGTGGGGACAACTTCAACTTTTCCCCCCAGTGACTGGCGGATCCGAATCAATGACCCACACTTAACACACTATTCCACTAGGGAAGGAAAGGAGGGATAAAAAAAGGAAAAGAAGGGAAAAATTCACAGAAGAATCTGGAGAGGGAAGTGAAGAAGGGAGGAGAGGTCTTATCTGAAGAATGGGGTTTCAAGCTCAATATTGAGAGATTATATCGGCTATCTCCATCCAGAAATCAAAGTGTGACATTCCCTTTAACCAGCTGGCTCTTATAACACTGAGGAAGGAAGGCTTGAATCCAGGCACCTGAGAGTTCCACGAAGCTCTGTGTGATGCTTATAAACATTACAGGCCTTCTGGCCCCTATGAATTGCCTCCATTTAAACTCCAAAGCACCATGACATGGTTCCCAGAGCCTATAAACTCTGTGACACCAGCCCTTATGACTCCCCTGGCAAGAAGTACGTTTCCCCTCCCCCAGCTTATAAAGAACCTGGTCTGACCTTTAATATCAGTCACAGATATCATAAGGCTGCTAAAACTAAAGCCCACTTGGACTCTGGGGAAAACCACAGTTCTAATGGCAGTGGGTAAACAGCCCTACTCCACCACAGAAATTCTGTACTCCTCAATTTGCTTATTTCTAGGGAAGAGAAAAGCCCACCTGCTCTACGAACTGGCGAGACTTAAGAAGGTTCAACATTGTTGTTTGGCTCCATCAAGGGAATTGACTCATAACATTGCCATGGACAGCAGCTCAGAGCCTTGCCTGGTCTGCACCGTCCTCACAAGTCTACAGCACTTACCCACTGTTAACCATCACTGTGTCAATCTCACTGTTGATCTTTGTCTCCTTCTCTGACTCTTCATTGTTCCAGGAACTGTTTATCCCTGACAACATGTCTAGAGTATGTGGGACAGTATCATCTCTTCACTAGTAAGAGCCATCAATTTCTTTACTCTTCTCGAGACCATCTTGGCACTAACTTTTGTTCTACCCTCTGGGCACTTTGTCAGATGTTAAATCTTCTCTTTCCTCCACAGTGCTGCTAGGCGAGTTTGAAGAACCAACTCTCGGGTTAGTGCCATATTATAAGTCATTTGTGTCAATAAGGGTCCCTTGAACTTACAGAGGCTGCTGATATTTTGCTCTGTCAGCTCAGCTAGGCAATGTTGTTATTAACTGTCAGTGAGTGAACCTCCATTCATGGAGACCCCATTTGTTACAGAGATTTGATACTATGTGGGATTTTTTTATGTAGCTACAGATCACAGGTCTTTTCATTTTGCTTTGTTTTTCTCAGGGGAGCTCCTGGGAGGCTTAAAACTGCTGAATTTTAGGTTACCAGCTGATCACAAACAGTGCCAGCTACACTCTGACTTCCCAGTTAGTCCATCAAATACTAATCTAAGTGTTATTACGAAGGTGTTGGTAGACACATCTAACGCCCATAATCCGTGTAATTTATGTAAAGAAGATTATCCTAGCCAAGGTTGATCTGAGCCAAACAGTCGAAAGGTCTAAAGGGCATAGCTAATGTTTCCTTGGTTAAGGCCACCAGCTTCATTCCATGTGTCAGTCTTAGCCTTCCATTCCTGATGGCTGGCTCTAGGATTTCTTATTTGTCAAGCCAGACTTCAAGACTACGTAAGTAAATTCCTCGCAGCAAATCTCTTCATATTTATTTTCTATTGTGTTGGGGAATGTTGGGGAGGAAGGGAGAGCCTCTGACCAGGACAGATCACCTAGCTCCAGCTAAGTGAAAGCCTCCCAATGACCTTTAATACGGGATAGAGAAAGTTCTCATGTGTTTGGCCATACCGGCTTGAGAAAGCTCGACAACTGGGAAGATGGCTGCTGTGTCTGTTGAGGTGGGAGTGGTCCACATGAGGCTGAGGTTTTCCTATCCAATCTGCATGTCTCACGTCTGCAAGCCCACCCTATCCTGTCTTCCTGTTTACTTGCTCGTATATAAGTGCACTGCAGCCCCCAATAAAGTTGAGCTGGATTGACTCTCTGAACGTGCTCCCAGAGTGGTGTGTCTCCATCATGCTTACCCCCATCATGGTGTTGCTGTTCATTGCCGACAAACAGACAGTGACACTATTGGTGTTATTTGTGGATCCAAGCAAGATGAAATAATTGACAACTTCAACTTTTTGCCATCTATCATAGCATTTCCTTGTGGACTAGTAGTGAGTATTTTTGTTTTCTTGATAGTGATGTTATTGTTGTTAAGTGTCATTGAGTCTACTCGTACTCATAGTAAATGTGCATGCAATAGCTCTGAGCCCTGCTCTATCCTGAGGCATTCTCACTGCCTCTAACACACCCCCTATCCCCCGGTTACTGTGTCAGTCCATATCATTAGGGGTCTTCCTCTTCTGCATTGTGTCTCCACCCATCCAAGTATGATGATGTTCCCTAAGGACTGGCCCCTCTTGACAACATGCCCAAAGTATGAGAGACAGAGCTTCAAAATCCCTGCCTCCCAATGCTGCATTGAAAAACAAGGAACTCATGCAATATTATTCAAAATGGGTGACCCTGGAGGACATTATGCTGAGTGAGGTATCTCAGTC
>NW_006399785.1:16487374-16503605 GCF_000299155.1 Elephantulus edwardii | reverse complement strand
CAATGAATGAATGGAATTCCAAAATCTCTGTAGATGTTCATTGAAATGAAAAATAAACAATCTAAATTAAAAAAAAATCCCTGCCTGCAAGGACCAGCTTGGTTTTACCCTCTCCAGGAAAAACCTGTTTGTTCTCTTGGCAATCTATGGTATGATCAATATACTTCTTCACTACTACAACTCAAAGACTTCAATTTTTCTTTTGTCACCTTTGGTCATTGTCCAGCTCTCTGATGTATAGCAAGTAATTGCAAAGACTTTGACTTGATGCCAATAGATAGCCCATATTGTAGTCTTTATCTTCCACAGTAAGCCTTTCAAGTCATCCTTCTTTAATTTTAGCAAGCAAGTTTGTGTTATCTGTATGTTGCAGGTTGAAGATATGTCTTCCTCCTATTCTGATACCACATTGTCCTTCTTATAGTCCAGCTTTTCAAATGACTTGCTCAAGGTACAGGTTTAACAGGTGTGGTAAAAGATAGAGCTCTGGCACACATCTTCCTTGATTTTAAAGCATAAAATGTTCTTTGTGCTGGTCACACATCAGCTACTTGATCTAGATATAGATTTCAGATGAACACAATTAAGTGCTCTGGGATTCTCATTCTTCTCTATGTTAACCATAATCCATGCAGTCAAATGCTTTTACATACTCAATAAAACACAAATAGACATCCTTCTGGTATTCTCTGCTTTCTGCCAAGATCCCTAATATCAGCAATAATACCTCTGGTGGCACGGTCCTTTCTGAATCACACTTAAATTTCTGACAGTTCTGTTGATTTACAGTTCTAGTCATTTTTTTATAATCTCCAACCTTTGCAAGTGATATCGATAATTACTGCATTATGTTGTGATATAATTACCACATTATTACCTTTTTAGGGAATTAAAATAGAAATCTCTTCCAGTTAATTGGCCAGATACTTGTTTTCTAGATTTTGTGGCATAGACTGGTGAGCAAATTCAGGGCTACATCTGTTTGTTGAAAGCTATCAAATGGTATGGATCTCATCAGTCCCAGGGGCCTTATTTTTTGCCAATGTCTTCTGTAATGTAAGAAAGAGGATCCAACTCTAATTCACAGTTTTCCTAATTTTAAACAATGTAGTATTTCCTTTCCTTTTTTTTTGTACAATAGCTTCTTAGTCTAAGTTTGTTGGAACATGAGCACAACCAAGTGCTCTGGGATTCTCCTTCTTCTCAAAGTTAGTCATAACTTGGTACAATCCACAGAGTCAAATGCCTTTACATAGTCAATAAACTACAAATAGAGACTTTTCTGGTATTATTTGCTTTCATCCGGGATCCATCAGACACCAACAATTATATTACTGGTGCTACAGTCTCTTCGAAATCCAGCTTGAACTACTGAAAGTTCTCTATGTACTGTTTTGGCCATTTTTAAATTATATTCAGATCATTTTGAACAATTAAAGACAATTGTGGAATGGCATCAAGGATATTATCCATTTCAAGAAAAAAAAAAAAACATAAGAGAGGACAGAGGAGGAAGAAATACACCAAAATCTAATGGTCATTGTATGAGTTAAATGTTTTGCATATTGCTAATAACGAAGAAAAGGCATTTGAGTGTATGGATCATAACAAATCGTAGCTAACATTGAGAGGAATGGGAACCCCAGAATACCTAATTATGCTCATTTGAAACCTACACCTAGACCAATCAGAGCAGGGAAACACTGCGTGCTTTAAAACTGGGGAAGGTGTGTATTAGGGTTTTAACCTTTCTCCATACCTATTCAATCTGTATTCTAAGAAAATTATTTGAGAAACTGGACTCTCTGAAAAAGAATGTGGCATCAGGATTGGAGGAAGACTCACAATAACCTGTGTTATGCAGATGACCAACATTTCTAAAAATGAGGAGGACTTGATGACTTGCTACAGAAGATCAAAGAATTCAGCCTTCAATATGGATACCATCTCAATGTCAAGAAAACAAAAATTCTCACTATTGGACCAATAAGTAACACCGTGATAGATGGAGAAAAGATTGAAATGGTTAACAAC
Organism: Elephantulus edwardii; assembly: GCF_000299155.1. NCBI lineage: Eukaryota > Metazoa > Chordata > Mammalia > Macroscelidea > Macroscelididae > Elephantulus > Elephantulus edwardii. The sequence goes on along the minus strand of NW_006399785.1, from coordinate 16,501,571 downwards.
TTCATTTTACTTGAATCCAAAATCAAGACAGTTGATACCAGCAATCAGGAGATCAGAAGACATATAGCACTTAGGAAAGTCTGTAGTCAGGGTCCTCCCCAAATAATTGAGGAGCAATAATGTCAGTTTGAGGACTAGGGCACACCTGATTCAGGCTGTAGTCTTTTCAGCCACTTGCGATGCATCTGAGAGCTGGACAATGAATACGGATGACAGAAGAAAAATGGATTTCTTTGAGTTGTAGTGTTGGAGAAGAGCACTAAATAGCCCATGGACTTCCAAAAGAAAAGTAAATATGTGTTGGAGAAAGTGCAGCCACAGTGTTTCTGAAGGCAAAGATGGTAAATGTGCATCTCACATAATTGGGGCATGTTGCTAGGAGAATTTCTTGGAGAGGGACATCATGCTTGGAATGGTGAAAGAGAAGGAAAGAGAGCAAGACACTTAGCCAGACAGAATGACACAGTGACTGCAGTAATGGGCTCAAGTAAGTCAGAAATTGTGAAGATGGCATACGTTAGAATATGGTTCATATCTATTGTTTGTAAGGTCACTATGAGCCATACTCTACTTGATAGCATCTAACAACAATTACTTTTTAGTTTGGGTATCTATGTTTTTGCTTGTTTATCTGCCAGTTTGTTATATTCGGGTATGATCTGCATATTTCTAATTACTCTATAGCTTGGGTCTGTATACTTGCTTTTTTTAATCATTGTTCTAATTAGTACAGCACTTGCCTATCAGTTTGCTGCATTGAGGTAACTTGTAGGTGCTGTGAAAGCTGTGCCACTGGTGTGTCTAAGGCCAGAGATACCACGCATGGATGAGAGGTTTTAGTGGAGCTCCCATATTAATAGAGACTAAGAAGCAAGATTTGTCATCTACTTCTGAAATAACAGGCCTCTGAAGCTCCTATGAACAATATAGGAACATAGACAGTTATATTATTAGAGGTGGTTACTGTTGTTCTGTGCCATCAAGTTGCCTACAATCTATAGCAATCTTATGTACAGCAGCTCTGAACTCTGCCCTGTTCTGAGCCAGTCTCACTAACTCAGACACACCAACCCTCATTGCCCCAGTTACTGTATCAATTCATCTCATCCGCGGTCCTCCTCTCTTGTGCTGTCCCTCCACCCACCCGAGCATGATGTCCTTCTCCAACGACATGCCCAAGGTATGTGAAATGGAGCTTCAAAATCTTAACCTCGTAAGAGAAACTTGGTTTCACTTTTCCTAAGACAGACCTATTTGTTTGCTTGGTGGTCTGTGGTATGTTCAAGATTCTTCTCCAGCACCACAATTTGAAGGCATAGCTTCTTCTTCTGTCATCCTTAGTCATTGTCTATCTTTCTAAGACATAACAAGTATTAGGGGTATAGTATTTGTTACACAGTAATGAATTAACACTCTTCAGTACATACTCTGCCGAAGTCATAGATCTAAGACACAAATCTAACACAAATATTTTTCAATGTCGCAGAAATTCTTTAATGGTATTGATTACAATCATGTGGCAAAGTCCACATTGCTGTTATTGTTGATGTTGTTGTTGTGAGCCACCAAGCTGGAACTGACCTATAGTTGACCCTCTAGCCAATTTTCAAAGGCAGTAAATTGCAAAGGGATGAGATTGTTCATCCTTCTTCCGCAGAGCAGATGGCAAATTTGAATCATGTGCCTTTGGGATTACAGCACACTTGCTTACCACTAGGCCACCAGAACTCCCTGGAGACAGCAACTTTTTAATGGTCTTGATGACTATCACATGACACAGTCCATAGGGAGCTGCATTGTTAGGTCATCTCTATTTAGAAGTTTGAATTTAAAATCAGTTCTGTGGAAATAAGATGGACATTCTCCTTCTGTGTGATTTGCAACCTCAGAAACCCAGTAGAGGATCAACTATGAGTTGATGCCTACTCAATGACAAGGCGTTTGAGTTTTCAACCATACATTCATATATACATAGTAACCCACTTAATCGGGAACATTTATCCCCCTTTATAGATGAGAATATGGAAAGATTAAGTGGAGCAGTTGCTACTTAGTTCATTCTGAAGCGTTGCATGAGTCCAAGCAGGACTGTGTGCCTTGGAGTTTTCAATAGTTGATTTCTCAGAAGTAAATCACGAAGTCTTTCTTCCAAGGTCACTTCAGGCAGACTCAAACTTCCAAGCTCTGGGTTAGGAAGCAAGCACTCTACCCATTTGTACCACCCGAGGACTCAGCACCTGCCTCAAAATAACCAAGTTGAGGGATAACTATGACAGTACTAGGACCAAAACGATTCTGACTTCAAAATCCTTTCTGCTACACCCCGTGTCCATAAACCCCAAAGCATATAGTGAGGATTAGAGAGATGCCAAAAACAGATGCACTGGGGCAGATCACCCTTGAGGTCTGAGAATGAGGAGGTCAGCAACATGAGGGAAAGTAGAAAGTCGGAATGTTTCTGCACAATGTCTGAGTCAGAAAAATTTTATTGTACGTCTTGTAAAAAATGGAAGAGAGACAAAGATAAGCTTGTTTACTAGAAATTCCAGGCTCTGAACATTAGTGGACTCTGTGTGAGGTGTTTGAAACTTAGAGATAAAACCCCAGAGTCAATAGTTTGTGAACTCCTTGACATAAAGCTCCACCATTGGGCAACTGCCTAAAAGAGATAAACTTAATGTAGAAAACAGTTCAGACCTTTATTCTGCCCCACCTCTCCTTAAAGCATCCTCTTGTAACAATCATTTCACTCACAACCTCCTAGAAGTATCATGTGAACCAAATCCCTACATACCAGAAGCTGCACTGGCCTTTAGAAATGAAGAGGGCAGAGGTGAAAAGCTCACAGAAACCTTACGAGGACTTTGAGGCATTACAGGCGTGTTCTTAGAGAGGAGGCCTTTGATAAATTGCACATGAGTCTCTCAGAGAGAGAAGAGCCAACGAGTCAACCTCTTCCTCCCATGAGATTTATGAACCTTCCAGCCAGAGGCAAAAGCGTCCCTCCTGTGAGATCAAAGCTCAAAGAGGTGAGAAGAAAAGCGAGAAGACCAGAGATCCCCTTGGGATGGAAATATGTCTGCTTTATGTAACATACATGATCTGTGTTCAAGAAAGGACATTGCATAGGAAACCCATTTAATAGTTCCCATAAAAGAAATACTTCCTTTGCATTAAGAATACAAAAAGATGGATATGCTCCTCGCTTGGAATGTAGAAAGCAAAGGTTAAAAGTTCCGTCGTGTTTTCTGTTCATGGAAAATAGCTTTTGATTCATCAGTCCAGAGTCCAGATTATTCTTGGAAGAACTGAACATGGAGACCGGGAGTCTTTGCAATGCTTGGGCTGCCACAGGCTATTGCATTAAGGTACTTTTGCAGTTGCTGAAGTCAAAGCAGGATCCAAAAACTGATTTAAAGATAATAACTACACCAGAGAGCCTTAATAGTTTGCAGAACTCTATGAGATGCGTTCTTGGAAGCGCCTCTACATAAATACCACATGATTCACAAACTCATTGATATTCCCTCTTTAATATTTGCTAGTTGGTGTGATGGTCATTAAAGGAAAACTATTAGGCAATGCCGTGATTGTGGAAAAAGAACAAAGGCTCAGAGAAACCAACTCCTCAGTTCTAAGAAAAGAAATACTGAAAAGGAAATGAAAATATCAAAGGGTTGTGTGTCCCATGATCCACGTTGCAGCCAAATGCAGACATGTGCAAAGGGCTGCTCAGCCCTGTCTGGGTAACACCTCATTCCTCAATGCTTGCAGAATTCACAAAGGCTGAACAAAGACCAAATGAAATATCAACAGCCCGTCAGAGGAAGCACTGACCTAGGAGCCAAAGGGCATTGCTTCTTGCTTCCCATGGAGATCAGCTTCTTCCTGCAAAATGGGAACAATTCTTTCCGTGTCCTCAAAAGAATTGGTGTACTTATCTAATCACCCATTGTTTTCAACTTCTTGAATACAAAGGTGGATGCGTCATGGGCTCCTTCCATGAGAGATTCTCACTCAAGGTGGGAAAATGAGGCATGGAGGAAGAAAAGGGCTTCCTCACTCAGAGCAGAAAGTGCCACATTAAAAAGCCAACCAGAATTTTGTTCTATATATTTTCTTCAACTGATAAAAACCCCTAGACGGTGACCCTTAATAACCTTGTTAATCTGGAACAAAACTCTCCCGCATGGCTCCACTTCCAGCCTATAAATACACAAGCCTATGACGTGAACTATAACACCAGGGAGGCACTTGCTCTTTATAATAACCAACCAAGTAAGGTCGAAAGACCATCATTTACCCTAGACTAAAAAAGCCCAGAAGCCAAAGGGTGGGCTAGGAGGGTTAAGGGAAATGAGGCTTACAGGGAGGAAGGGGGAAAACCTGCAACTACATTATGAGCATTATAAAGAATGTCATTTAGTAGAAAAAGGCATATTAATACTGTAGATAATGTTAACATAATGCAAAAAACATTTCCATTAATGTTGACATAGAATGTAAACATAGAACATGTTTGGAAAAGTAAAGGGTCAGTTAAGGAGAGGAAGAGCCTCAACCTGATGGACTGACACAGTTCTTGTGGTAATGGATTCAAATGTGCCACTGATGATAAGGACGATACGGAATAGAACAAGATTCAGATCTTTTGTGCAAAAGGTCGCTATGAGCCATACTGGGCTCAGTGGCACTTAACAATGACAAAAGATTTTAACAGTGGTCCTAAACTCTAATAAATGGATCTATATGTTGCTAGGGCTTGGTTAACTAACAGCATTTAGGATTTAACCCTGCTTATGGTTGATGGAAACTGCCATTAGAGAAATCCAACTTCGCTCAACACCTACATTTTCTCAGTACAGAAGCTAAGAATTAATCTTTGGTTCCAGACTTGTCTAATAATATCAGATAAGATATTCCTGAAAAGATAAACACACACATCCTCAGACGCTCATGGTCCCCTCCAGATTACTCTGTCTCTGACTGAGTCCAGTCCAAATGCCACATCCCCAAGTCCTGGCAGAATGACTGGTAAACTGTCTTCTCATTGTTCCCTACCTCTATTTCAGGATTGGAGGAAGAATCATCAACACTCTGTGTTATGCAGATGACACAACCCTGCTTGCGGAAACTGAAGAGGACCTGAAGCACTTGCTGTGGAAGGTCAGGGACTGCAGTCTTCAATATGGATTGAGACTCAATATCAAGAAAACAAAGATTCTCACCACTGGGCCAAATGGCAGCATCATAATGGATGGTGAAGAGACTGAGATTGTTCACAGCTTTAGACTGCTTGGCTCCACAGTCAACACTCTTGGCACCAGCAGCCAGGAAATTAAAAGACGTATTGAGATGGGAAAGTCTGTGGTTAGAGACCTCCCTAAAGTGCTGAAGTGCAAAGTTGTCAGTCTGGAGACTTGGAGACTAAGGTGTGCCTGATACAGGCCATGGTCTTTGCAATCACTTGCTATACATCAGAGAGCTGGACAATGACTAGGGATGGTAAAAGGAGAATTGATGCCTTTGAGCTGTGGTGCTGGAGAAAAGTATTGAATATACCATGGACTGCTAGGAGAACAAACAGGTTTGTCCTGGAGAGGGTGAAGCCGGAATGCTCCTTGGAGTCAAGAATTCTGAACCTTCATCTAGCATACTTTGGACATGTTTCAAGGATGGACCAATCCTTGGAGAGGGATGTCATGCTTGGAAAGGTGGAGGGACAGCACAGGAGAGGAAGATCCTCAATGAGATGGATTGATTCAGTGACTGGGGTAATGGGGGCAGGTGTGTCGGAGATGGTGAGATTGGCACATGATAGGGCAGAGTTTAGGGCTATTGTACATAGGGTCGCTATGAGATGCAGGTGACTCGGCGGCAAATAACAACAACAACAACAGTGATTTGACTTAGAGTTAGTGTCCCCCTTACCAGAGTGCATGACAAGTTCCTGGAAACAGAGGCTGTATAAAATCCATTTCACTAATCCCACAACATGCATCAAGCTACAATTCTTCACAGGAAGAAACATCAAAGATATATATGCAAAAAGCAAATCACAGGAGTGTGATGTGGTCTTTCACTAAAAATGGGAACAAAGGCAATAAGTGATCACGATAGAGTGTAAAGAGGAAAACCCACAAAATGGCATCAAATGGATCTGAGTTCAAATCCTGATTCCACCATTTACTATTTGTGTGGTCCTTGAAACGCTCATGAATTTCTCTGTCTCTCAAGTTAGCCGTATGTTAAACTAGACTCCTTGAAGGACAATTCCCAGGGTTGTGGGGAGAGTTCAATGAAAGTAATTCTAGAGTCCCTTTAGACACTAGAGCCAGTTGACACTGAGTCAGTTCTTACTCTGGTGGCTCTGTATGTGTCAGAGTAGGACATGAGGTTTCCAATGGCCAATATGTTTGCGAGTAGATGTCCTTCCCAACAAGGTGCCTTACTAGATGGACTCACCACCAAGGTTTTGGTTATCAGCCAATTGCACTAACTACATATGCACCAACCAGGGCACCTAGCAAACAGTAGTTACCCAATAAATGCAGCTTCCTTCCTTTCTCCACATGAGGAAACCAAAGTAATCCTGTCCTCTTAAGAGAGAAGGGAAAGATATATGGAAAGGTAACCAGGCACCTTTTGTAAAAAGCAAGCGTATTTGTATAAGGGTCCATTCCTACTCATACAGGTATAACTGAATAATTCATGTTTGCACCCAAGGCAATTAAGTGGTCAAGCCCTAAAGACATTCATCTATGCTTTAGACATGGGAATTTATATTAAATTTTTGGTGTGCTCAGGATACATAATTCTAAAGCTAAATAAGATTCAACCAATGATGAAAAGCATACCATATTTTAGCAGTCAAGTTTTGAATGTTTTTCTTAGAGTATTAGTGTAGTTTTCTTTATATATGGGACCTGAACCATCTGCTCTATTTAAAAAAAAAAGACATAATGAAAAGAGGTCCAATCATAATTGGCAGTAAGAAAAATGGCATTCCTCCTGCCCATTTCTCAGGCGTAGAGCCATCAGAGTGCTATGCTGTAAAATTTAATTTTTGAGTTTTGAATGATTTACAGTGAAGCAGAACTTATAAATCAGAACAGTAACCATTGCTATGAATAGAGATGTATGTTTTTCCAAAATGTCTAAATGAAATACTTTGAAACACATTAAAAGGCCTGCTTATTTCTCCAAAGGCAGCCATAATTGAAGTTAATCACACTGGTTGGACTTAAGGAAACTTCTTGACACATAAGGGGACACATCCCCCTTTTTCCAAATGAAGTGATCAAGTCAGCCTCATCTCTTCTTAAGAAAGCACTGGCAATATATCACATTATTACAGTGTTTGCTCTTAACCTTGTCAGTTTAGAAGCCCCTTCTAAAATATTCTCGAATGTGACTTTAATAAGATGCATTTCTTAAAACAGTTAAGAGCCTTGTTGTTATTGTTGCTATATGCTGTCAAGTTGGAGCAAATTCACAGCTGACCCTTCCCTGGAATTTCAGAGGCTGTAAATTATATGGAAGGAAAGTGCTCTTCTTTTTTCTGTGGGGCAGCTGGTGGATTCGAACTGCCTGCTTTTGGGTTAGCACAGTAACTCCTTACCCACTACATCACTGGAGGTCCCAGGAAAAAATAGATGCATAGAGCATTATTAGACAAAACCCTTGTATCCAATCAAGACACAATTTCCCCCTTTCTTTCCAGTCCTGTATTAAGTCCTCCGAACTGTCCTCCAAAGAGTGTCTGGAGTCTGCCACTTCTGTCCATCTCCCTGTCCAGTGTCCTCTGTGTCTTTCACCTGCACTTTTAGGACAGTCTTTTGCTCAGGCTACCATAATGAATGTACCATGGACTGCCAAGAAAACAAACAGATCCATCCTTGAGAGGGTTAAACCAGGCTGCTCCTTGGAGGCAAGGATTCTGGGGCTTTGTCTGACATACTTTGGACATGTTGTAAGGAGGGACCGGTCCTTGGAGAGGGACATCATGCTTGGGAGAATGGAGGGACGACGAAAGAGGGGAAGACCCTCTATGAGATGGATTGATTCAGTGACTGGGGCAATCAGAATGGGTGTGTCAGAGGCAGTGTGACTCGATGGCACATAACAACAACAACCATAACCAATGAACTAAAATGTATAGCTTTAAGGAATATAAATATAGTTCTTCAATTTTCTGGAAGATAGAAGTTCAGAAGAGAATATCAGCTGTGTTGCTTCCTTAAAAGAATATTGAGATTGGAACTTTTGTATGGTTTTGGTGGGATTGTAACATGCTACAGCCATTGTGGAAGGTAGTTTGGCATTTCGTCAAAGTGCTGAACATAGAGATTCCGTATGACCCTGCCATCCCTCTGATAGGAATATACCTCAAGGAAGACAGAACAGAGACACAAATGGCAATTTGTACACAAATGTTCAAAGCAGAGTTATTTGCAGTAACAAGAACATGGAAACAACCCAAATGTCCATCAACAAACAACTGGATTGAGAAATTGTGGTACATTCACACTACGGAATACTATGCAGCACTCAGGAGCAATGATTTTGAAAAATAGTATATAACATGGGAGCAGCTAGGGAGCACTATGCTGAGTGAACTAACTCAGTCTCATAAGGACAAATACTGCATAAGACCATTATTGTAAAAACAGAAGGATAACCAGTAAAACGTGTGTGGAAATCCCAAGATGAATGGGGAGAGTGTTGAGGGGCTGGGAGTGGGAAAGGGAGAGGAATCTGGAGTCATGGAGTTTGGTGAGTGGAAGGATAGGGTGAAGAAAACCAACAAAACAATGTACTTGAATGAAACATAATGTAAACAAATTGTTGCAAACAAATTAATGCAAACCAATATTTTTTTAAAAAGAAAAGAATGTTGAGAGAATAATGCTTCTATGTCTCACTCTTCATTTCTAGTGACAGCTGGCAATCTGTAACATTTCTTCATTGCTTATAAACATATACGATTTTTCTCCAAGGTATGTGCCCTTTCTTTATAGAGGACACCAGCCAGAAGGTGTTTGGATTACGGCACATTCTATTCCAGCATATGGAACTCTGGTGTTCTAGTGAGTAATGAATTGCACTGATAACCCAAAGACAGATAGTTCAAATCCACAAGCTGTTCTGTAGAGAAAAGGTTGGCCATCGTCTCCCATACATATGCGGCCTCTGAAAATCTGAGAGAGGGAGGGAGGAAGGGAGGTCACCATGAGTTTGTTCTGACTTGATTGCAGTGAGTTTGAGTTTATTGCAGGATGGCTTCAGAAGAGGTCAGTCCTCGGAACAAGATGGCATGCTTTGGCAAGCAGAAAGTCAGGAAGGAAGAAGACCCTATAAATCTCTGAACTATGGGTTGACACAGGGACTGCAACCATGCGCTTCTGCACAACGAAGATTGTGAGGATGGCATAGGATTAAGCGAGGTTTTATTCTATTTTATGCAGGGTCCGAAGAAGAATCACCTGAAGGCATCTAAGGACAACAACGGGCTTTTAAAGTTTCTCTTTCTAAAGAAGATCACATCCACACGTACAGGTATCAGGACTTGAATATATCTTTGAGTCTGGGCACATAATTCAATATATAGTAACTATAATCTTCGCAATTGCATGCTAAGCATCAGAGAGTTAGACAATGACTAGTGATGATAGAAAGAGAATTGATGCCTTTGACAGTGGTGCTGGAGCAGATTGTTGAATATACCATGGACTGCTGGGAGAACAAGCAGGTTTGTCCTGAAGAGGGTGAAGCCAGAATGCTCCTTGGAGTCAAGGATTCTGAAGCTTCATCTGACATACTTTGGGCATGTTGCAAGGAGGGATTGGTCCTTGGAGAGGGACATCATATTTGGGAGAGTGGAGGGACGGCACAGGAGAGGAAGACCCTCGATGAGATGGATCGATTCTGTGATTAGTGTGGTGGGAATGAGTGTGTCGGAGACAGCGAGGTTGACACAGGATAGAGCAGCTAGTAGGGATCTTGTACACAGGGTCACTCTGAGTCTCAAGCGACTGGATGGCACATAACAACAACAAGGAGGAACACAGGAGTGGACACTGCAAAATACAAACTTCTTTCTGGCACTCCTTTGTGAAATGACTTCCTCCTGCCTTCCGATCTAGCTCAGAATAAACACCAGCTCTGCTAAGATGATTTATAGGTCTCGCACGAGCCTGTCCTACCCCTCACAGTGCTCATCTCCTCCCCGGCTCACTTCAGTGGGATTCTTCCTGTCCACAAACGTTTTGTACATTCTCCTTGACCTCAAGTTTGTAAAATATTCGAGATAATAGAGACAGATGAGTTTACATACTGCATACCAAAAATACAGGCAGAATAAACACCGATGTATCAATAGCCTTTATCTATGGTGGGTGAGATTATACTGCTGTTAGCTGCAGTCCAGTCGATGTTGATCCACAGTGATCTTCTGTCTGACACAGTAAGACACTGCCCAGTCCTGAACCACTTTCACGATCATTGATGTGTTGGCGTCTATCGTAATTGCTGTGTGAACCCATCTGAATGGAGAGCTTCTCTCCCTGGTGCTGACTCTGTTTTCCCGACCTTGATGCCCTTTGGCTAACAATGGATCTTTCCCAATGATAATGTTCACGAATCAGAATTGTTGCTATTCCCCTACCCCGATTTTTTTTATTGTAGTTTTAACAAAAGTGTCCAGAAAAGTTGCATTTTCTTTATTCATTCATCCATTCATTGTTGCACATTTTACTCCCTCCTTTTCCCCTCCCCCAGTTCACCACTTTTGTTAAAAAATATTCATTCACTATTGCACAATTTCCTCCCTCCTCCTGCTTTCCCCCCTCCCTTACTCCACTTTGCAATGCACTTCTTATTTTGAGCTGTTGTCATGCATATAATGCCTAAGCATATATTTCTTTTAAACAGTTCTTTCCCTTATCTGTTCCTACATTGGAACTGTACTGTGTTCATTTGCTATCCACTCTTTTTCTAGTTTACCCCAAAACTCCCATGTCAGTCCTACTTTATGAAAATGGTGTTAAACAGTATTTGTCCTTTTGGGACTGATCTATTTCCCCCAGCATAATGTCCTTTAGGGTCGGTGTAACATTTTACAAGTTCATTGTTTACTACATAGTATTCCATTGTATGAATATACCATAGTTTTTCCTATATTCTGATTCTATTTTTTCTAAGACTGAGTTGGTTTTAGTTTATTCTTTTGGCAGTTTATAGTTTATTTAATAGTTTTCCAGCATAACAATTTTAAGACATTAATTCCTTATCTGTTTTCATTTTCCTTTGTTCAGATTTTGCTCATATTATGAAGTGATAGAAAAAAAAACCCAAATATGTCTTGTGCCAAGCATACTTTTGTCACCAAAATAATAATTTTCTTAATGAAGAAACTGTTTTAATTTTCTATGCATCTCTAAAGCATCAGTTGTCATCAAGTTGATTCTGTTAATGGCAACCCCAAATCAGAATTGTGCTCCATCGGACTTTCAACGGCAGACTTTTTGCAAATGTATTACCAGATGTTTCTTCTGAGACATATTTGGACAGATTCGAACCCCAAAACACTTGGTTAGCAATCAAGTGCATTACTTGTATGAATCATATAGGAAGCCTCCATCTCTGAATTTGGCTACATTTTTGGGGTCTTGTTGCTTTGTTGTTATTATCATTCTTGTTGTTCTTGTTGTCAGGTTGAGTACAATTCATAGCAACACTATAAAAAGCAGATTTGAACCCTGTCTGATCCTGTGCAAGCCTCACAATCTCTGACACACTCATTGCTGAAATCACTCTGAAATCAATCCATCTGGTTGAGAGTCTTCATTTTTTGACCTTCCGCCTTTGCAATCATGATGTGCCTCTCCAATACCCTTTCCTAGCAACACGCCCAAATGATATAAGACAAAGTTCTGCCATCCTTGCCTCCACATTATATTCTGGCTGCACTTATTTTAAAACATATGTGTTTGCAATAACAAGAAGTTGGAAACAACCTAAGTGCCCATCAACAAATGAATGGATGGAGAAGCTGTGGTATATTCACACAGTGGAATACTACACTGCATTGAAAAACAAGGAACTCATGAAATACTATTCAAAATGGGTGATCCTGGAGGACATTATGCTGAGTGAAATATCTCAGTCACAAAAAGACAAAAATACTGCATAGTGCCACTGTTGTAGAATGGGACTGACATGAGGGTTGGGGTAAGACTGAGAAAAACTGTATAAATTCTTCTGTATACTGCATTGAAACAGATGAGGGAGAGAGCAGTTTCAAAGCGATATATGATAGAGTATTATGGTTATCACAAGACTCCAGAATTAAGGTTGTATAGTGGACTGCACGCGGGACTGCACTCAAGGCAGGGGGATTGTATATCAATGAAGGAATTTTTCTTTTACTTTTCAAAGAGAGGAGCGAACTGGGGTGGGTAGGGAGAAAAGTGCAACAATGAATGAATGGAAATCTCAAATCTCTGTAAATGTTCATTAAAATTAATAAAATAAAATTTAAAAAAATAAATGTTTGTTCTTTTAGCAGTTCATGGAATCTTCAATACTCTGCTCCAACACAACAACTCAAGGGCGTATATTCCTCTGTGATCATTGTTCATTGTTCAGCTTTCTGATATATAGCAAGTGACTGAAAACAGCATGGCCTGAATCAGGCAGACCTTGGTCTTAAAACTGGCATCATTGCTCCTCAAAAATTTGGAGAGGTCCCTGATGGTGAACTTTCCCATGCAATATTGCTGTTGCTGTGTACTGTTGAGTCAGAATCGAACAATAGCTGAGCCTCCAGTGGGTTTTGTGAGGTACTTAATCCAAAGAAGGAGACTGTCCATCTTTCTCCTGAAGAGCAGCTAGCTGGTGGATTCAAACCATGTGCCTTTAGGATTGTGGTACAGCTTCTAGCCACTAGGCCACCAGAGCTCCCTCGTATAATATGTTGCAGAGCTCCAGTGTAATATGTCTTCTTTATCTCCCAATGGCTGGTGCCAAGGGGGTTGATTGTAGTTCCAAGTAAGAAGGAATCATTGGTAATCTCAATCTTTTCTACATCTATCTTGATGCTGCCTATTGCCCAATGAGGAGGATTTGGGTCTTCTTGATATTGAGGCGCAATTCATATTAAAGGTATTTGTTCTTCTGCAGTAAGCTTTTCAAGTCATCCTCATTTTGAATAGACAAGATTGTGTCATCTGCATAACACAGGTTATTAATGATTCATCCTCCTTTCCTGATGCCACATGGTTCTTCATAGAGTCCAGCTTCTCAAATAATTTGCTAAGCATACAGACTGAATAGATATGGAGAAAAGATATAGCCCTGAATCACACCTTTCCTGATTTTAAACCATGCAGTGTCCCCTTGTCTTGTTTGCACAACAGCCTCTTGGTTGCAGTACAGGTTCTGTACTAGCACAATTAAGTGTCCTGGGATAGTCATACATCTCAGTATTATTCATATTTTGTTATGGTCCACACAGTCAAATACCACTGTATATTCAATAAAACACAATCATTCTTCTGATATCCTCTATTCTCAGGCAAGACCCATCTGACATCAGCAATAACACACCATGTGTTAAACCCAGCTTTAAATTCTGGCAGTTCGCTCTCAGTTACTGGTCTAGCCATTTTTGCACTATCCTCGGCAATATTTTGCTTGCATTTCATATGAATGATATTGTTCAATAATTTACACATTCTGTTGGATCACCTTTATTGGGAATGGGAACAAATTTGGATCTCTCCCAGTCAGTCCATCAGGAAGCTGTCCTCCACTAGTCCTGGTGTAGACTGGTGAGCACATGCAGGGTTGCACTTGTTCGTTGAAACATGTCGATTGGTGTCCCATCAATTCCTGGGCTCTTAATTTTGGCCAATGCCTTTAGGAGATGATTATCTATTAATAAACATATTTCAAGGGAAAGAGATGTCAGGCATATTTTTCAAATTTCTGGGAGGCAAAACTATGATTCTTAGGCACAAACTCACAAAGAACACTACGATGGCTTTTTAAAATTATTTTTTATTTCTTGCAATTCTTTTTTTTTTACTTTATCTTCACAATCACTTGTTATGCATCAGAGAGTTGGACAATGACCAAGGAGGATGGAAGGAGAACTGATGCCTTTGAGCTGTGGTGCTGGAGAAGAGTATTGAGA
>NW_006399785.1:16467554-16486994 GCF_000299155.1 Elephantulus edwardii | reverse complement strand
CCCACTCCCTGTCTACTCATCAAACTGTGCAACCCATGATTACCCCGCTGCCCATGCCCACCTCTTTATTTCCCGCTTCCCCTCTTAGATCCTCATACATATTTTAATAGTTATCTATTCCTACAATAATGGTCTTATAGAGTATTTGTCCTTGTGAGACTGAGCTAGTTCACTCAGCATAATGCTCTCCAGTCCCTCCCAAGTTAGGTAAAATTTACAAAATCATTGTGCTTGTGTGCTGTGCAGTATTCTGTCATATGAATGTACCATAATGTCTCAAGCCATTCCATTTTTGTTGGACATTTGGGTTGTTTCCATGTTCTTGCAATGAATGGGTGACTAATGCTGCTATAAGAATTACTGTATAAGTCTCTGTTTATGCCTCAGTTTCATTCTTCGGGGCATATTGCAAGTAGTGGAATAGCTGGGTGATTCTATGTTCAGCTCTCTGAGGAAGTGCCAAACTGCCTTCCAGAGTGGTTGTCCTATTTTACCTAAGTTCTAGGTCTAATTACCTTCATAATAAGGATGACTTTTTTCCCCTTTATTATCTCAGAAGTCTTTCTCAAAGTTCACAAATCAAAACATTTGTACTTTGCGTTTCACTGCTTGAAATGTGGACAAAGAGCATTTGGAACAATCATGAACCAAGTATCTGCTGAAGACCACATCCTAAGGGAACACTGCTCAGAGAAGTTAGGGAGAGTTTTAAATCAGATATATAGTCAAGCATTTGATAATATTAATAAATATTTAGCCATTTTAGTGCCCAAACCAGACTGTAAGCTCAATAAATGCAGAAATCATATTGATTTAGTTTGTTCAGCAAATATTTACTGAATATCTACCTACTCTATGCAAAGCACTGTCTTAAATGTTGAGAGCACAACAGTTAAAGTTGTTCCCCTTCTAAGACGGCATTTTTAAAGGTGGTTGTTGTTGTTAAGTACCATCGAGTCTTAGATGACTCATAGTGATCCTATGAACGAAAAATCTGAACACTTGAATAACTTTCATCCTTTCTCCAGGTTCATAGGGTTTCCAGAGGCAAGCTATTTCAGAAGTGGATACCACTCCTGCTTCCAAGCTTGTTTTAATTGGGGAGCTCCACCAAACACTGTTCACCATGGGTAACCATTATCACATTAGACACATCAGTGTCACAGTGTTTAGCAACCCAGCAACCACGTACCTCTGTACAGCAAAGTGGACACACCAGCGCTATACTATCTAGAAGAATGTTTGACCAAAAGCAATTAAAAACAGGCCTGAGGCCACAGATTAAAATCACCCCCTTTGTCTTGGTAGCATCACTCTCTGTACACTAGGCTAACTAAGTTGTTGTTTTTGTTGTTAAGTAGTAGTTGTTGTTATGTGCCGTCAAGTTGCCTGCGACTCATAGCGACCCTATGTACAACAGCCCTAAACTCTGCCCGATCATGTGCCAATCTCACCATCTCTTACACGCCAACCCCCATTACCCTAGTAACTGAATCAATCCACCTCATAGAGGGCCTTCACCTCCTTACCTGTCCCTCCACCCTCCCAAGCATGATGTCTTTCTCCAAGGACTGATCCCACCTTGCAACATGTCCAAAGTATGTCAGACAAATCTTCAGAATCCTTGCCTTCAAAGAGCAGACTGGAGAAAATAAACAAAGTACACATGAAACTTCAGATCAATAGGTTATATTCAGGGAAGTTGGATTTTTGCCTCCCCTGTGTGATAATGATGTATGATGCCCAGATGGCGGCTCATCTACTCCCACTAGCCATCTTTCAGTGGAAACTAACATAATGCTATTTTGCTGAACGGGTTCCTTCTGAAATTCCAAACAAAACCAGACTAGACAGAAAGGGCTGGCACTCTACTTCCAAAAATCAGTCAATAACCCAATGGATCACAGAGGCCCAACTTAATAGATACACCAAGGACAGAGCAGTGACTTGTTCCATTGTGCATGTATCATGGTAAATTGGGGGCAAGTTCAACGACAACGAATAAGGACAAATCTGGAGGGGTGAAGAATGGGGACGTTCCTTTACCTAAGATACCAGGAAATGACTATAAATATTTGTCCTAAAAACCAAGACAAGGATTTTAACAAGAATCCAGCCACAAAAGATTGAAAGCACCCGCTTTCCAGGGGTATTCATGGAAACAGGAGGAAAAATCTATGACAAGATAATAATATGTCTTGGAGAAAGTACAGGCAGGGTGGTCTTGGAGGCAAAGATGGTATAACTTTGCCTCACATACTTCAGATAAGTTTTTAGAAAGGGATCTTCCTTGAAGAAAGATGTCATAGTTAGGAAGGTGGAGAAGCAGCAAAAAAGAGGAAACCCTCAACCAGATGGGTTGACAGAGTAACTGCGGCAATGAACTCATGAGTGCCAGGAAGTGTGAGGACTGCACAGGTAGGATGAGGTTCAGATCTGTTGTTCATAGGTTGCCTGTGGGTTGTGCTTGGCTTGACAGCACCTAATAACAACAGAGAGACAATGGAGGCCAGTGGAGTCATGAAGGTGGACAATGCTTTGTTCAACCCTTGGCTCTGATACCTAAAGTCAGTCCTTGCATTGTTTTGTTAACTGTCTGGAACCTTGGTTTCTTCATCTGTAAAATGGGTACAATTGCATTAACTTCATGCAGCCATTCCTGAACACAGTTTCAGTGGCCATGTGTAAGCCACTTAAACATTTGGGACCTTAATTCTCTCATCTGCAGGATAGAGCAAACAATGACTACTCTTTCTCTCTCAGGGCATTGTCTTATTGTTGGGTGTCATCTAATTGAGTACAATTCATAGTGACCCCATCAACAATAGATCTGAACCCTGTCCTAGCCTGTGTTATCCTCATCGTTTCTGACACCCCAGAGCCCATTGCAGTTGTCACTGTGTCAACCCATCTGGCGGAGAGTCATCCTCTCTGTCACTGACCCTCAACCTTCCCAACTGTGATGTCCGTCTCCGAGGAATAGCACCTCCTAGCAACATTCCTGAAGAATGTAAGACAAAGCTTTATCATCCTTGCCTCCAAGGAGCACTCTGACTGCCCTTTCTCCAAGACATATTT
The DNA here is from genome assembly GCF_000299155.1 of Elephantulus edwardii. Taxonomy (NCBI): domain Eukaryota; kingdom Metazoa; phylum Chordata; class Mammalia; order Macroscelidea; family Macroscelididae; genus Elephantulus; species Elephantulus edwardii. The sequence goes on along the minus strand of NW_006399785.1, from coordinate 16,483,916 downwards.
GTTCATCTGGTAGCCCATGGGATATTCACTCTTCTCCAACACCACAGTTCAAAGGCATCAAATCTTCTGTCATCCTTAATCCTTGTCCAGTCTCAGATGCATAGCAAGTGATTGAAAAGATCATGGCCTCAGTCAAGCGCACCTTAATCCTTAAGCTGACATCATTACTCCTCAATAACTTGGAAAAGTCCTCAACTTGAGATTTTCCCAATGTAATATACATCTCCTGATCTCCTGACTATTGGAACGAAGGATGTTGACTGTGGATCCAAGTAAGATGAAGTTGTTGACAACTTCAGTCTGTTCTCCATTTATCTTTTTTCCATTTGCCTATCGGTCCAGTGGTAAGAATTTTTGCTTTCTTGACATTGAGATTCAATTTATATTGGAGGCTGTATTCCTTGATCTTCTGCAAAAAGTGTTTCAAATCCTCCTTATTTTCAACAAGCAAGTTTGCGTCATCTACATATCGCAGGTTAATGATGAGTCTTCCACTGATACAGATGCCATATTTCTCTTCATAAGAGCACAGCTTCTTGGATAATTTGCTCAGCAGGTTGAATAGAAATGGAGAGAAGACAACCGTGACACATTCTTTTCTTAATTTTAAACCAAGTAGTATTCTCTTTCCACGGATGGAATCTATCTAATTCCTATGCATATCATCAGGTGGAATCCATGTGTATAACCTGCATTTATTTCTTAGAAAATGTATTTGCAATGAATAAGTTGCTGATCATGCAAAATTCTACCATTGTATTTTCAGCTTCATTTCTGCCACCAAGTCCATGTTTTCCAACTACTGATCCTCCTTCTCTGTTCCCAACGTTTGCATTCCAGTCACCCATTACAATTAATGCATCTTGATTGCATATTTGATAAATCTCTGACTGCAAATGTTGGTAGAAATCTTATATTTCCTCTTCTATGGCTCTGTTTGTTGGTGCATATATCTGAGTTATAGTGGTATTCACTGGACTTCCTTGTATGCATATGGATATTATCCTGTCGCTCACAACATTGTAGTTCAAGATGGATCTTGAAATGACTTTTTTAACTATGAAAGCAACCCCATTTTTCCTCACCCTTTTGTCTCCAGTGTAGTAGATTATATGATCACCTCACTTAAAATGTTCCATGCCAGTCCATCTCATTTCACTAATACCTAGTATATCAGTATTTATGTGTTCCATTTCTTTCTTAACAATATTCAATTTTTCTACATTCATGGTTCTCACATTCCATGTTCCAATCACTAGTGTCTGCATAAAACTGTCCCTCCTCCCTTGTGTTTCCTTACATGAGGACTCAAACTCAGCTGTCATATCTTCTGGTCTAACGATGCTCTATATGTAGGGTTTTTGAAATCCTGCTATTTCGGAAGTTGGTGGAACCGATCACAAACTACTCATACACAAGTTCAAGCTAAACCTAAAGAAAATTAAATAAAATTCATGAGAACCAAACTTTGGCCTTCAGTCTATCCCACCTGAATTTCAAAACTATCTAAGGAACAGATTTAAGGCCTTGAACACTAATGAGTGAAGAACAGATAGTTATGGGAGGATATCAAGAATATCATCCACAAAAAAATGCTGGGGGTAATTATAAAGACAGAGGATGAAGAAAAGACAAAGATGGTGTCAGAAGGAGTTCTGAATATTACACTAGAATGCCAAGAAGCCAAAGCAAAGGAAAGAAACCAAGATATTAAGGAAATGAACAGAAGGTTTCAAAGGGCAGCATGGGAAGACGGAGTAAATTATTATAATGAAATATAGGTTTCAAAGGGCAGCATGGGAAGATGAAGTAAATTATTATAATGAAATGTACAAAGAGCTGGAGTAAGAAAATCAAGAGGCCAAACTATCTCAGCATGTCTTAAGCTGAAGGAATTGAAGAACAAATTCAAGCCTCAAGTGGTTATACTTAGGGATGCTTTGGACAAAATATTAAATAATCCAGGAAGCATTAAAAGAAGACAGAAAGAATCATTGCACCAAAAGAAATTGGTGGACACAGAATTTCATGAAACAATGTATGAGCAAGAGCCTGTGGTGATGAAGGAAAAAGTTCAAGCTGTTCTGAAAGAATTGGCCCCAAGAATTGACACCATTACCAATTGACATATTTCAACAATCAGATGCTACCATGGATGTGCTCACAAAGTTGTGGCAAGAAATCTGGAGGACAATGACCTGGTCAACTGACCAGAAGACATGTATATTTGTTCCCATTCCAAAGAAAGATGATCCAAAAGAGGGTGGAAATTATCGAACAATATTACTGATACCACATGCAAGCAAGATTCTGCTAAAAATTATCCAAAAACAACTGGAACATCCTATCATCAGAGAGCTGTCAGAAGTGCAGGCTAGGTTTAGAAGAGGCTGTGGTACTAGGGATATTACAGGTAATGTTAGATGGATCTTGACTGAAATCAGAGAGTACCAAAGGAATGTCTATCTGTGTTTCATTGACTATGCAAAGACATTTGACTGTGTGGATGAAAACAAACTGTGACTAACTCTGAGAAGAATGGGAATCCCAGAACATTTGATCAAGTTAATGCAAAACCTATACTTGGACGAAGCGGCAATTGTCCAAACAGAGCAAGGAAACACTACATGGTTCAAAATTGGGAAGGGTGTATGCCAGGGATATGTCCTATCTCCATGTTCTTTCAATCTATATGCAGAACAAATTATTTGGGAGTCTGGGTTCTATGAGGAGAAATGTGGGGTCAGGATTGGTGGAAGATCTATCAGCAATCTGCATATGTAGATGACACAACCCTGCTTGCTGAAACTGAAGAGGACCTGAAGAGCTGGCTGCAGAAGGTCAAAGACTATAGCCTTCAATATGGATTGAAGCTCAACATCAAGAAAACAAAGATTCTTACCACTGGGCGGATTAGCAGCATCATGATGGTGAAGAGATTGAGGTTGTCAACAGCTTTAGTTTGCTTGGTTCCATAGTCAACACTCTTGGTACCAGTAACCAGATAATTAAAAAATGAATTATATTGGGAAAGTCTGCTGTCAGACACCTCTCCAAAGTACTGGCAAATACTGACAAAGAGTGACAATATCTGTCTGGAGACTAACATGTGCCTGATACGGACCATAATCTTTGCAATTACTTGCAATACATCAGAGAGCTGAACAATGACTAGGGATGATAGAGGGAGAATTGATGCCTTTGAGCTGTGATGCTGGAGAAGAGTATTGAATATACCATGGACGGCTAGGAGAACAAGCAGGTTCATCCTAGAGAGTGTGAGACCAGGCTGCTCCTTGGAGGCAAAGATTCTGAAGCTTTGTCTGACATACTTTGGACATAATGCAAGGAGGGATCAGTCATTGGAGAGGGATGTCATGCTGAGAAGGGTGGAGGGACCCTCTATGAGAAGGATTGATTCAGTGACTGAGGTAATGTGGGTAGGTGTGTTGGAGACAATAAGATTGGCAAGGGATAGAGCAGGTTTTAGGGCTATTGTACATATGGTCACTACAAGTCACAAGCAACTTGATGGCATGTAACAATAACAGTATTCCCTTGCTATATTTGCACAACGGTCTCTTGGTCTAGGTATAGGTTTTGCATGAGTCCTACAGAGCAGTAGGGAGGCCAATAAGAAAAGATAGTTCCAAAGTTCCATTGATTTTCACCTTCCAGGCAGTTAGAGACTGAAGTACAACCTCTTAGTCAAGATCTGACTATGTGAAGCCTTGGAGAGAGAAAAGGATGCCTTTGCAACCAAGACAAACTCAGCTCTTGCTGGAAGCATAGTCCCACATTACCATTATCTCTGACTGTAATGGTTCTGACAGGGGCAAGTCCAAGTTCCACAGATGTTGGTAGAAGGTAAACAGAAAAAGTTTAAAAATACCGGAGCGCAGAGTTTTGCCTGCCCGGTGCGGTCTTCAGGCAGCCTGCATGGAGAGCATTGCATTATGGGCTCTCCAGAACTAATTGAGGATGACGGGTTGGATAAATGTATTTATAGCTGGAAAACCCAGAGCTTTCTGGCGTGCACCCCATCCTTCACTAAATGCCCCACACCTGAGGCCCACGGGCAGGCAGAAGAGGAAGGTGCCCGAGAACAGTGAGGGCCAGAGGACCAGATATAAATCCCATCCAGACTTCCTTTTCTAAACCCAGGAAATACCAGTCAATTTATATCTCATCATCTTAACCCTGCAGGTCTGGTTAATGGCTTGACCCGTGTATTCTTTTCTTTTCCAAAATCTTGTCCCGTTCCCTCTTAACTTGATTTACTCTACTTACTCCAGCTGCTGACTTTGGCAGCTGGTCCAGCTCTCAACCGACCACTGCATGAGGGCATCAGCCTGAACAATTTCCACTGCAATGGCTTTCGCGTGAAGCTGGAGAAAGTGCCCACGCTCATAACTCGAGCTGGAAAAACAGCCTGCCCCCAGCCCCACCCCTCTTCACTTTCAGCACACAGGCATACTTTGGGACACAGCATGAAAGACCAGACTAAAAGGGACTTGTATTTTTACACCATATTTGAATTAGCTGTTTTATCTGGACGTGAACCTGAGCAGGGAGACGAGGGGGAGAGAGAGGGGCTTTATGAACTCGAAACCAAAATAGACCGTTTAAGCGGGGCTGGGATGAAGGCACTGAATGTGCTGTGGAAAATCCTTTCATGGTGTTCTAGCCATTTTGCACCCAAAAAAGAGTCTCAGCCAAATTGGACTAGTGGCTTTCAGATACTCAAATCCTCCATTTGCCTTATAGCTTAGGGACTTAAGAAAACAATGCTAACGTGTCCCAAAAAGTTACATGAGCACGTCATGGAAGCTCACTTTCCTACAAATGAGTCACCAAAATTACAACCTCCATGAAAGTGATCCTTTCAGAATTCTCACTCTTTCCTCTTCCCTACCTTCTCTCGCTCCTCTGTTCTTTCGTTCCTTGTTAGCATTGACACTTGAGGTTCATTAGCTTTGAATTGGCCCCAGGCTCATGGAGACTCCATGTACAAATAACAAAATACCACCAGTCCCACGTGGAGCTGGCAGTAAGGAATTATGCGAAGGTCCGTGATTCGATTCCACCAGCTGCTCCATAGGAGGAAAATGGTCAGTCACCCTCTATATGATTTACTGCCTCTGAAAACCCACTGGAGGGGTCACCTATCAGTTCCAACTCGATGGCATTCAAAAATAGCATCATAATAATTTGCAAACCAATGTTATGTTCTATAGGGGTTCCATTGATTGGTTTTTGGAAATCCCTCACCAAGCCTTTCTTGTTAGTCTGTTTTAGCCTTGAAGCTCCAGGGAAATGTGTTCTGCACCCCAGCCACACACAGTGCTCCATTGATAGAGGGATCGTGGCTGAGATTTCAGGGCATTGGTCTGGAATTGAACTCTGGTTATTGTTGTTGTTGATAGGTGTTGTCAAGTTGAGTAAAACTCATAGTGACCCCATAAACAATAGATCTGAACCCTCTCCTATCCTGTGCCAGCCTCACACTTCCTGGCACTTTAGAGCCCATTGTGGCAGTCAGTATCTCAATCCGTCCAGTTGAAGGTCACTTCTTCTCCCTTACTAAGCCTCCACCCTTCCCCGCATCATGTCCCTCTCCAAGGAATAGCTCCTCCTAGCAACATGCACGAAGTATGTGAGAAGCCTCCTCATCCTTGCTGCCAAAATCGACTCTGGCTGCACCCTTTCCAAAGACGTATCTGTTTGTTTGTTCTCTTGGCATCCATGGGATGTTCACTATAACTAAGAGTGCTGAATTTAGGTAGGCAAGGACTAAAAATCTTGGTTTCATATACTTTGGGCATGTTGCCAGGAGGGACAAGTCCTTGGAGAAAGACATCATGCTTACACAGGTGGGAGGTCAGCACAGGAGAGAAAGAACATCAGAGAGATGGGTTGACACAGTGACTGTGGCGATGGGGGCAGGTGTGTCAAGAGTGAGGTTGACTCAGGACTGGGCAGGGTTCAGAGGGTCACTATGAGCCTTAGTAGACTTGATGGTACATAACAACAACCCCAAATGGAAAGTGAGAATGCTGCCACTTACCTGCCACTTGCATCAATAATTAACAAGAAGCAGCCAGTAGGCTCAAGCTTATTAGAGATTGTGAACATGGTATAGGGCAAGGTTCAGATCCGCTGTTCATAAGTTTCCTGTGAGTTATAGACTCAATGGCACCTAACAACAACCAATATTGGAGAAGGGAGATTACAAAGTAATTATAAAGCAGCTATGGTGGTATAGTCTGAGGCAAGTTGCACTGCTAACCCAAAGCCTACTGCTTTAAGGGAGAAAGATGGGTAGTATCGTCCCATATAGATTTACAGTCTCAGAAACCTAATTCAGAGTAACTATGAGTTGAGGTGAGTGAAATGGCAGTGAGGTTTCAGGGTTTCTGTTAAACCACAGCATCAGTTCTTTTTGTCTCTGGGGATGCTGCTTCTACTTACGCTTCTCTGACCAGTTACCAAACTTGGGTCCTTAGTGATTTCTCTAAAAAAGATATAGACTCCAAAACCATCATGAGTTTGCTAGATTTCACTATATACAAACATTTGGCCTCACCTCTCCTACTGCCTTGGTGAGTTCTCTGCCCCAGAAGCCACGTGATGCTGAGTACACGTCTCACCTCCAGGTCTCTGTTCCATCCACAGAGAATGTAAAACTCTTTCCAAGCCTTTCTTTTTTCATTTTAACCAAGCAAGTCTTCATCCCACCATCAGGACTAGCTCAGCACCATTCCCCTGTGACTCCCCAGTCTTGTGACTCTCCTGAGAACTTTATTTGTACTGTTGTTATTGCTGGGTGCTTTGAGTGGGTTCTGACTCATAGTGACCTCATGGATGACAGAACAAAACATCACCTGGGTCCGCTCTATCCTCACTATTGTTACTATGGTTGAATCGGTTGTTGAAGTCATTGCGTCAGTTCGTCTCTTTGGGGATCTTCTCTTTTTCACAGATCCTTAACTTTACCGAACATGTTATTTTACCAAACATGGGACTGGTCTGTCTTCAGCTAATGTGTCTGAAAAATGTAAGTCAAAGTTTTCCTCTCCTCACTTCTAAGGAACATTCTGTGGGTATTCTTCCGGAAATCCATACCAGAGACAATACTCTTCACTAATACCTTAATTCGAAGGTATCGATTGTTCAGTTTTCCTTTCATAATTCCCATCTTTCTCATGTATATGAGACAAATAAAAACACCATGGCTCAGGCCAGATACACTTTAGTCCCAAAATTGGCATCCTTTACATGTAGTATTAAAAAAAAATAAAAATATTAATGTTCTTATTGTTCTGTGTCATCAAGTTGCCTGTGACTCCTAGTGACCCTATATATACAAGAGCCCTAAGTCCTGCTCTATCCTGTGCCAATCTCATTGTCTCTGATGCACCTACCCCCACTACCCTAGTCACTTAATCAATACATCTCATTGAGTGTCTTCCACTCCTCTCCTGCACTGTTCCTCTACCCTCCCAAGCATGATGTCCCTCTCCAAAGACTGGTCCCTCCTTGCAACATGTCCAAAGTCTGTCAGATGGAGGTTTGTTGGTGTTTTGGGGTTTTTTTTCCCCTATGTTAGTTCTCCATTCCAAAGGAAAGTATTGACAGCAGCAGATATTTCCAATGCAATACATTGGTTACTTCCTGGACTGCTGCTTTCACAGATGATGGTTGTAGACCCAGCTGAAACAATGTGCTTGAGGTTTGGAGAAAGATCTATTTGAAAGTGTGCATTATGCAAATGACACAGCCTTGGGGACTGAAATTGAGGAGGACCTGAAGCATTTACTGCTGAGGGTCAAAGAAAGTAGTCTTCAATATAGATTGAAGCTCAACACCAAGAAGACATAGCTACTCACCACTGGGCCAATTGGCAGCTTCAAGATAAATGAAGAGCTTAAGGTTAACAATATTAGCTAGCTTGGTTCCGCAATCAACTCTCCTGGCACCAGCAGTCATACAATGAAAATAAGAATTGCATTAAGAAAATCTGTTGTCAGCATACTCTCCAGAGTGCTAAAGAGCAATGATATTAGGTAAGAGACTAATGTTCGGATTTGTTCTTCAGTTCCTTCAGCTTAAGAAATGCTGACCCAGTTCAGGTCTTTTGATTTTCTCACTCCAGCTCCTTGCTCATTTCATTGTAATATACTTAACTTTGTCTTCATGTGCTGTCCTCTGGAATCTTCTGTTTCACTCCTTAATATCTTGATTTCTTCCCTTTGCTTTGTCTTCTTGGTGCTCCAGTGCAATATTTAGAGTGTCTTCTGACATCCATCTTGGTCTTTTCTTCCTGCTCTGTCTTTGTGATGACTGTTTGCATTTTTCCTGAATAATATTCTTGGTATCCTCCCACAACTCATCTGGTCTTCACTCATTAATGTCCAAGGCCTTAAACCTGTTCCTGAGATGGTTTTGAAATTCAAATGGGATAGACTCAAGATCAAATTTCGGTTCCTGTGGACTTGATTTAATTTTCCTCAGCTTCAGCTTGAACTTCCATATGAGTAGTTGGTGATCTATTCTACAATCATCATCTGGCCTAGTTTTCACAGCTGATATTGAGATTCTCCAGTGGTTCTTTACACAGATGAAATTGATCTGATTCCTATGCATACTATCAGCTGAAATTCACATGTATAATTGCTATTATGTTTCTTATAAAATGTATTAGCAATGAATAAGTCATTGATTGTGAAAAAGGTCTATCATTCTATTTCTGCCTCCATTTCTGTCACCAAGTCCATGTTTTCCAATTTCTGATCCTTCTTATCTGTTCTGAAATTTTGCATTCCAGTCACCCATTGTTATTAATGCATCTTGATTGCATGTTTGATCAATCTCTAACTGCAAAAGTTGGTAAAAATCTTCTATTTCCTCCTATTTGGCTCTGGTTGTGAGGCACAACAAACCTGAACACTGAAGATATAGTGACCCTAGCAATGAGCTTGAGTGTGTCAGAGATCTTGAGAATGGTGATACAAGATAGAATATACTCATCTCACATTGTATCTTCTCTCTGTTCAAACAACGATCTATGCACAGATTCTGCATGAACACAAGTATTCTGGAATTCCCATGCTGCACAATATTATCATTTATGTTAGTTTTACTGAATCAGCCTTTTTAGCTTGAGTAAGTGTGCTGGCTCGTCTCAAGATAACAATTTTCTGTGCCATCTATTAGTTACGTGATCTTAAGCAGATAATTTAATATTCCTTAGTCATGATTTGCACTAAATATATTATAATATATATCTATATCTATATCTATATCTATATCTATATCTATATCTATATCTATATCTATATCTATCTTAAAGTTAGTGTGAAAATTAATGGGACACTATTTGCAACCTCCTCAACATAGTAACTAGTGCATCCTAAGGACTCAGGGAATAGAAGTCATTAATTTTTTATTTCTTGCCTTGTATTGTAAATATTTAGGAAGCTTTGGTGGTCTAGTACTAAGAAGCTACGTTGCAATCCCAAAAGTGTGTGGTTCAAATTCACCAGCTGCTTGGCAGGAAAAAGATAAGTAATATCCTGTCATCCAATTAGCAGCCTTTGAAACCTGCCAGAGGGAAAGCTATGGGTCAGTTTCAACTTGATTGTATACAACAGACAATTGTAGATATTTAAAGGTAACATCACAAGCATCTTAAAGTGAGAAAATTTATATATCATCTTAAAATGAGAATATATATATATATATAGTCATGAGCCTTAAGCCCTAATTAATTACTCATAGACATATTACAAAAGCCAATTATAATTTATTGACCCATTAATTAATTCATAGGAACAATTGCAATTTATCTACATTGCAATTCATAAATTCATCACAATATATTGATTCATCAACAGTGGGGAACACTCACTCACCCTGAGATCCCAACTTGTCTCCTTCTGTTGTCTTTTGCAGTCATTGGTGAAGTCAGGGGTTCTCAGCTAGTTAAGCAGTTGAATGCAGCCAGAGGGTTTTTGGCTAGTTCAGCAGTTCAGTGTGGCCAGGAGGTAGGTTCTCTATTAGTTCAGTAGTTCAATGTAGCCAGGGTCTGTCAGTGTGGGCAGAATCCTCCACTGTCTCAGTAGCTCATATCCATCAGTGTAAGCCAGAGTTCTTTTTTTTTTTTTTTTTTTTAAGCCAGAGTTCTTTGCTCTGAAAAGAGACTTTGGGTCTTTGGCTCTAAAAAGAGCCTTTAAAGTCTTAAAACTTCAGTGTTCAGCTCATTGTGAAGTGCAAAGAGAGATTGGCTGAGCACAGCCAGAGTTCATCTACTCTGGTTTCCTGGGTTTATATTATGGTGAGGCAAGTGGGGCATGCTGGGACATGTAGAATAACAAAATGGGTTTGACCAATCATGTTCAATACTAGTTGTGTTTCCTTGGCAACATGGCAGTAACCAGTCATTTTTCCTTATCAAGGGTCCACACCTGTTGTGGTCAGTGGGCCCCCGAGCCACTAATAGTATGTTTTCACAAATATTCTTAACATGTTTTTTCTAACAGCAAATTCCTAACATATTTCTTGTTTTATTTTTAACCTATAACAAAGCAAGCTCTTAACATATTTCTTATTTCTAACATATAGAAGATCCCCAACATATTTTTTATTCTTAAATTTACAAGTTACATTCTCTTAGCAACACGGGCAGTAACAAGTTACATTCCTTTATCAGGATTCACACATACTGAAGCCAGTATCTTTACAGACAAATTATTATCAGTTACATTCCCTTATCAAGGGTTCACACCTACTGTGATCAGTGGGGCTCTAGGCCTCAAAGGGGCCTATTTTGGCTTGTTAAACTAATAGTATTTTTTTACAAATATTCTTATTTCTATACTTAAGCATCAAATTCATCATAATATTTTTCCACAGCAAACATATTTCATATTTTACAACAAATTAACAGCAACTTAAGGTATCTCATAATATGTTACAGCAAAATTAATATATTTTTCTTACACTAAACTGCAGAGAAAGTGTATCCATTTCCTAAACAACATGTGGTGTGGAAACTCTATGGACTTTGAGAAACAATAGTTCTGGAAAGGTTTCAGTTGTTCTTTTGTTCATGGGGTCACTATGAGTCATACTTGACTCGATGGCAATCTACAACAACAAAATACATATATATATAAACTTTGTATCTCTCACCAACCTAGCTAAAAATAAAAGGACACACATATATATCATGTGTTACGTTCATTGTTTTATTTGTGATAGATCTACATGTTGACTTGGCTAGATGATACTGAGAAATATTCAATATAACACTAATCTAGGTATTGCTAAGAATGTATTTTGTGTATATGATTAAAGTCCAGAATTAATTCATATTAAGGATGTGACATTATACTCGAAAATCTGGGTGTCCTGATTTAGTCATTTTTTTGGTATAAATATAAAGCATAATGTTATTTACTGGTATATTGCTGTCAATTTGACAAATGTGGACAGAAATAGCCAGTTTTATAGGTTAACTTGACTAGGCTATAAATTCATTGCCATCAAGTTAGGATCAATTCCTATTTGATCCTCTTGTGAGTTTCCATAGCTGTAAATCTCACATGGGAGGAGATTGTCTTTGATTCTCTGTGGAGCTGCTGGTGGATTCAAACCTCCAGAAAAAGACAAACGTAGGGTTAATATCACACTACCACACCTTAGTTCTACACAACCAGAGCTCGTTTACACAAACAGGAATCTAGCTGTTACAGGGAAGGTATTTTAAAGAAGTAATTGGGAAGATACTATGCTAAATATCTATCTCAGCCACAAGAAGAGAAATACTGCATAACATCATTGTTATAAAATGGCACTGACATGGAGGGTTGAGGGAAGAATAGAAAAAGAGGGGATAAATAATGAACACTGCATTGGAACAGAGGAGGGAAAGAACTGTCTGAAAGGAATGTGTGATTAGGCGTTGTTTGTATGACAACAATCTGTAACAAGAGGTGCATTTACAAAGTGGACTAGGAGAGGGGGAAAAGAAGGGAGAAAAATGTGCAACATTGAAACATTTTTAAACAGAGGTGATTAAAATCTACAGTCAATGGTGGCTTTTATGTAAAAGAGAAGATTTTAGATGATCTGGGTGGGCCAGGTATAATCAATTGAAAAGAGAGAATTGAGGGCCATTACTGCTTTCTGAAAACCGTCTGGAGAGTCAACTATGGGTCCATTTCTGCTGCACAGTACACAAGAACAACATACTGACCAGTACATAACAGTGCGTGGGTCGGAAACTAAACCTGAGATTCCCGTGAGGAAAGTGGGAATTCCATGACTGAAGCACCAGTGTCTTTGAGTTAGTAACAGTTCAACTCAGCTCATGGTGTCTCATCATTTCCAGCTCAAGGTTACCCTCCTTCGGGATTCTGAGACTGTAAATCACAGTGAGAGAAAGCTACTCATCTTTCTCCTACCGAGCTGCTGATGGATTCAAACAGCTAGAAAAGCACAGCCTTTGAGTTAGCATTTCAGCTACGAACTAAGACCTCCCTTGATTTAGTATCAGCATTTGTAGTATTATGATCCAAACCAGTATTTTACACTTAAAACTGGGCAAATTTAGAGAAGCCAAGTTATTTTGCAAAACCTAAATTCTAATCCCTGTCTGTGAAGTACAAATATCATGGCTTTCCCAATATCCTTTGCCATTTTCCAAGCCTAGGACTCCCACCTGGAACACACTCAGTACATATTTATCCATCCCAAGCTGAGCAAAGAGGAAGATGCAAATACAATTTCTTTGTAGTATAAAAACGTTCAAGGAGACAGACACTTGAGGGACTTTCCTTCAAAGTCTGAGCATTTTAATGAGTCCAAAGAAAGTCCATTAAAATAGTTTGCACTGGAGCAAAGCAAAGACCATGAAGCAGGAGCACATTATAGATGGGAGTCATCACACATATGTGCTGTAGGTTAAGTATTAAGAGGATAAATGTTCTTTGCAGGAAACATCTGAAATGTGTATGTTATGGATGGGCTTCCCTGTAGGTGGACAATCATGACTGGCCTGAAAGATGGCTGTTTTCACCCATTAGAAATAAATAGCCACGGGAGACCTTGCCTGGGATAACAGGGAGGGAGACACCCCGTTCATCTCAAGTCTCATTTTCTCAGTTTGAGGTCACTTGAGTCAGAAACTTCCCTTTTGTGTCAACAAGGCTTATGTGAATGTTTAATTTATTATACACCATCTATGAACCCAAGAGAAAACATTGGGATGATATTTTTTCCATGAAATAATTATATCCTAACTATCAAATTAAATTGAAAATGCAATGTAAGGATAAATAAACCATGACATGATTGATGTTACCCCTGACCACTGACAAACATATCTTTCTTCTGGATGAAAAGAAGGTAAGAAAGGAGAAAGGGGTCACTCCCAAGCACACTGTAAGCATTAGACACTCAGCAAGGTGCCTTGACACAATTAATGTGATTCCCTCCTTTCTCTCAACAAAAAAATTACAAGCCCTGCCATTGTTCCTATGTAGTTTTTTTTAAACCAAGGTCATCACACTCTTCATCTGCCATTCCTATCCTTTTAAGGAAACATATTTTACTTTAAACAGCTGTTGGTGTCAACCATGGCTGCATTCAAATAATCTGAGATTAAGATTCTAGGATTCAGCAATGAAAACAATGGACAGTTAGTTAAATGTGCACAGTGAGGTTTTTGTTTCAGGTTCCGGGCTTTTGTGTTTTATTTTGGGTTTTTCATTGGTTGTTTTTTCTAGTAAAGGGAGGAAGACTTGAAGCATTTACTGAACAATGTCAAAGACAGTAAAGACAATAGTTTTCACAATAGATTGTACTTCAACATAGAGAAAACAAAAATCTTCACCACTGGACCAACAAGCAACATCATGATGCTATTATTGTTGTTATGTGCCTACAAGTCAAGTATGATTCACTGTGAACCTATGAACAGTAATCTGAAACCTGCACTATCCTCATCACCTCTGAGATGCTTGAACTCGCAGTTGGTTACTGCATCTCTTCTATACCTGAACCCGTTGTTACAGTCACCTCGTCAATCCATCTTGTTGACGGTCTTCCTCCCTTTCTCTGACACTCTGCCTTTCAAAGAATGATGTCCTTTTCCAAGGACTGGTCCCTCTTAACACATGCCCAAAGGATGTGAGACAAAGTTTCACCATTCTAGCCTTTTAAGAAAAATGGTGTTTTATTTTATTATTTTGTGTGTGTGTGCTGTCAAATCAGATCTGACTGGTATAGGAGGAGATTGCTCCTCCTTCTCCAGCAGAGTATCTGGTGGATTTGAACCACACACCTCTGGGATTGCAGTGCAGCTTGTTGCCACCAGACCACCAGAGCTCACCATTAAGGACCACCATTGTTGCACTTGCTTAAGTTATATCTGTTTATTCTTTTGACAGTCCAAGCGAGGGACTCCTCTTCAATACAACTCAAAAACATCCATTCTTTTGTCATCCTTATTCATTGTCCAACTTTCAGGTGCGTTGTTGTTGTTGCTAAGTGCCATCGAGTCACAGGCAACTCATAGTGACTCTATGAAGGAGAGTCCTTGGCGCTTGGGTGCCTTTCATCCTCTCTCCAGGTTCATAGGGTTTCCAGAGGCAAGCTATTATGGAAGTGGATGCCACTCCTTCTTCCAGTGCATAGTAAGTAATTTGAAAGACTATGGTTTCAATCAGACTCACCATGGTCTTTACACTGCTATCCCTATTCTTTAGCCTTTTAAAGAGGTCCTTGAGAGCACATTTTCCCAAGGCAACTCATCTTTTGATTTCTTGGCTCCTGAAAGAGTGCTGATTGTGGATCCAAACAAGATAAAATCATTGGAAATTCCAATCTTTTTTCCATCTACGATAATGTTGCCTGTTAGCCCAATGGTGGATATTTTTGTTTTCTTGATGTTAAGATGCAACCCACGTTGAAGTCTTTGATCTTTTGCAGCAAATATTTCAAGGCCTCCTTATTTTCAGCGTGCAAAGTTATGACAGCTGCATAGTACAAGTTGTTGATGAGTCTTCCTCTAATCCTGATGCCACATTTTTCTTCATATAATCCAGTTTGTTGAATAATTTATTCAGCATAAAGAGTTAATGTTTATGAAGAAAGGATGTATCCCTGAGCCACACCTTTCTTGGTTTTAAGTCATATATTACTCCTTTGCTCTGTTTGAACAATTTCTTATTCTAGACATAGGTTTTGTAAGAGCACATTTAAATGTACTGGAATTCCCAAGGCCTCAATGTTAGCCATAATTTGTTATTAGCCACTCAGTCAAATGCTTTTACAGAGTCAATAAAATATAAGTAGACATTCTTCTGGAGTTCTCTGCTTTCAGACAACATCCATTTGACATTAGCAATGGTATCACTGGTGCTGTGACCCCCTTCTCAATCCAGCTTGAATTTCTGGTAAATTTGCCCATGTAAAATGTCATTTGATTTCTTGCCTACTGTTCCCATGAAAACTGATGATAAATTGAAGAAAAAAATTAAATATTTTAAAACTTCAAAAGAATGATAAAAGTATATATAATCCTATTTCTATGAACTCTGTCGAACAGCTAAAGGTACAGTTGTTGGTTGTTAGGTGCTATCGAGTAGGAACCCATTCTTAGCCGACCTTCTAGTGGGTTTTCGGAAGCTGTAGGTCTCAGAAGAGATTGTCTATCTTTCTTCTAGAGAGAAGCTGACGGATTAGAGCTATGTGCCTTTAGGATGGCAGTAGAACTCTCTACCCCCCTTAAGCCTTCATATTTCCCTTGAGTATACAGACAAAAGTTTCATTAATATCTAGATGTAGAGGGATAAGGTGGGAAATTCTTTAGGAAACACTGAGTTTCTTTGAGTATACTCAACAGACAACACCATGAAAGATGGAGAAAAGATTACAACTATTAACAACTTCAACTTGTTTGGATACATTACCAATACCGTTGGTACCAGAAATCAAGACATTAGGAGATGTATTGCACTGAAAAAGTCTACAGTTAGGAACCTCTTCAAATTAATGAGGAGTAGACACTGCCTTGGATGTGTTCACCAAGTTGTGTCAAGAAGTCTGGAGGATAACAACTTGGCCAACTGACTGGAAGAGATCCATATTTATTACCATTCCAAAAAAAGTGACTGGGCAGAGGATGGGAATTATCAAACAATATAATTAATATCACACTCTAGAAAAATCCTGCTGAAAATTATCCAGAAATGACTGAACAGTATATTGACATAGAACTACCATAAATACAAGCTAGATTTAGAAGAGGTTGTGCTACTAGAGACACAACTGTCAATGTCAGATGGATCTTGGCAG
>NW_006399785.1:16445007-16453314 GCF_000299155.1 Elephantulus edwardii | reverse complement strand
TTCTGGGAATATACCCCCAACGAGACCATAACTGACATCCAAGCAGATATATGCACACCCATGTTTATTGCAGCTTTGTTCACAATAGCAAGGACTTGGAAACAACCTAAGTGCCCATCAACAAACAAATGGATAGAGAAGTTGTGGTATATTCACACAATGGAATACTATGCTGCATTGAAAAACAAGGAACACATGCACTATTATTCAAAATGGGTGACCCTGGAGGACATTATGCTGAGTGAAGATCTCAGTCACAAAAGGACAAATACTTCACGGTGCCACTGTTGTAAAGCAGGACTGACCTTGGGGTAGGGGAGAGACTGAGAAGGATGGGTTCAATAATGTATATTGCATTGAAACAGATGAGGGAGAAAACTGCTTAAGAGGGAAAATTATTAGGGATTTTTGTCATGACAGGAGTTCAGAGAGAAGGCTGTATAGTGTAGTGGACTTGGGGGGAGGGATTGTATAACAATGAAGTAATTTTTCTTTTACTTTTCCAAGAGGATAGTGTACTATGGGGAGAGGGTTGGGAGGGGAGAAAAGTGCAACAATGAATGAATGGAAATCCAAAGTCTCTGTAAATTTTCATTGAAATTAATAAGAAATTTTAAAAAATAGAAAACAACAACAACAAAAAAGATACTGCAGAGGCTCAGCTGTATGTAGGAAGCCTAGTTTGAAACTCATATTACGTGGAGCTGACTCTGAATGACCCATAAAATAGCTATCATTTGGTCCTAGTGTTAGTTGTAGAAATATGTGTCAGAGAGATCAGAAAATTAGAAGATAGTCTCTTTTTGAAACTTTATGAACTTTGATAAATGTCAGCAGTTGTAGAGGAGGTTTGCGCCTTTTGCTCACAGGGTGGCTGTGAACCGTGCTCAACTTGAAGGCAATCAACAACAACAACTTTTCAAATGGCCCCAGTAAGCCGGCTGTTGTATTTCTCTATTAAAGTAACATAGTTGGTTATGTTTCAAGTTCCTGCCCTCTGAAACTTCCTTCATCATTGAATTTTGTCCAAGTTTAACTTGTGGCTACAGCATAGAAGTCAGCCATATTGTTTCAAGGATCTAAGATTTAAACTTTCTGTAATTTTAACATGCTGTTTGTCATATTTATTTGTGGAACATTTTCTGACACGTAGTTATACAATTAATCTATAGCATCAATTATATCTTGAGTCCTAAGAGAAAAGTATGAATCATTTGGTTTGAGCCATCTGTGGTACAATGTTCTCTTTGGGGATCCAAGGGGGAAGGGGTGAGAGCAGAGGGGTGAGGAGAAGTAGGGGGGAAATTATAGGGTCTCACAATTTGGTTAATGAAGGAAGAGGGTAAAGAAAATGGAAAAGGTCTGGTGGGGACCTCAAAAGACAGGGTAATGGTGGGCATAGTCCAACTGTGATTACTTTTATGAAACACAATGTATGGAAATAATTGTATAAAACATAATATCAATGAAGAAATGTGTGAAACACACACACACACACACACACACACACACACACATACACACACAGCCCCCACTATATACATCAATGAAACACAATGTATATGACTAATTATACACCTAGCAATAAAAATAAAAACATCAAAAGCCCTTATTTCCTCATAACTCACAGATAACAAGTTTTAAACCAAAGTTCCCATTTAGAGTGAACTTCAAGCCAATCAAGGTAGACTGTATAAAATTATAGAATTGTTTTTCTTAAAAATGTAATTGGTATTATTACTATTATTAGGGAGCTCTGGTGGCCTAGTGACAAGAAGCTGCACTACAATCCCAAAGGCGCACTATTCCAGGCCACCAAGTGCTCTACGGGAGAAGGATGGACAATCGCCTCCAAAGCAATTAACTGCCTCTGAACACCCGCCAGAGGGTCAGCCATGGGTCGGTTCTGACTCTACAGAACAGAACAACAACAACAACAACCATTGTTATTAGTGCCCTTACGTTGTTTCTGACACATAATCGTGGTACGAAGCATCACCGGAAAAAGCAGTAACCAGTCCTGGGTCATCTTCACAATCCTTGCTGCGTGTGAACCCACTATCACCGCCACAATGTAAACCCATTTCATTGAGGGGCTTCATCTTTTTAGCTGAACTTACGCTTTACTAAATATGATGTCCTTCTTCTGAGACTGGTTCCTCAGGACAACATTTCCAAAGTGCATGATACGGATTTCTTCATCTTGGTTCCTTTCCCACCCCCACCCCCCCATTAAACTTTGTTTTAAAGTGTCTCAAAATTCTGTGACATATTTTTGGTCAACTTGTTTCATTTTAAAAAGGACTTCTTTTTAAAACTAATAACTTTAAACAGCCACACGAAAAAGCAAACAAAGTGTTCCTCTCCTTCTGAAGCTTTTACACCTGCCACCTCAGTCTTAATCAGTGCTGGAAGAACGGTCTCAGAACTGTTTGTTTCAATTGGCCCTTTATGTTTAGTTGTAAAAGGCTGGTTAATGATAACAATGGATCCTTGTTCCCAAGAAGAACTCTGGCTGTATGGAGTTGTTCATTCTGGCAATCTACCAAACATCCACTGTTCTTGTCCAACACCATAATCCAAGGTAATCAATTCTTCCTCGGTCTTCTTACTTACTGCCCAGCCTTCACATGCATTGACTTAGATCGGGCATACCTTGGTCCTCACTTTGACATCTGCAGTTTTCAGGGCTTTAAAGAGGCCTCTCATAGCAGACTTTCCAGACGCAATTTGTCATGTCTACTATGGCCATGGATGTGGATGGCGGATCCAAGTAAATGTAAATTCTGAATCACTTCAGTCTTTTCTCTATTGATCAGAGTTTATCATCGTTTGGTTATTGACCTTTTTATGGATTTTTGTGTTATGCTGAGACATATTCCATATGGAAGTCTATAAATACTCTTTGCTCTTCACCAGTAAGTACTTCAAGTTTTCACTTTCAGCAAGCAAGGTTCACATTTGCCAATTGCAGGTTGTTGATGAATCTTCCTCCAATTCTAGTGATAATTTTTCCTTCGTATAGTTCAGTTTATTGAATTATTTTGTTTAGCATACAAATTAAGAAACACAAAATATATATCTAGCCTTGATATATACCTTTCCTGAATTTTAAATTATATTCTTGTCTTGTTCCAACAAGTGCTCTTTTAGTATATGTACAAGTTTCTCTGCACAATTAAATGCTCTGAAATTCTCACTCTGAGCCATGCTATTCATAATATGTTACAATCCATGCAGTTTCTTTGTTGTTGTTATGTGCCATCAAGTTGCTCAAGACTCATAGAGACTCTCTGTTCAATAGCTCTGAAGTATCTCCCTCCTAAGCCAGTCTCACTAACTCCAATACACCTAATCTCATTGCCCCATGTTCCATGTCAATCCATCTCACCTGGAGTCTTCCTCTCCTGCACTGTCCCTCCATCCCTCCAAGTATGATGTCCTTCTCCAAAGACTGGTCCCTTCTGGTCATGTGCCGAAAGTATGTGAGACAGAACTTAAAAAATCCTTGCCTACAAAGAGAAACTTTTGCCCTCTCCAAGAAAGACCTATTTGTTCTCCTGGCTGTCCATGGTATGCTTAACACTCTTCTCCAGCACCACAACTTAAAGGTATCAATTCTTCTGTCATCCTTAGTCATTGCCCAGCTCTCTGATGCATAGCAAGTAAATGTGAAGACCATAGTCTGGATCAGGAGCACCTTAGTCTCTAGACCAGCATCAATGCTATTTAGCACTTTGGAGAGATCCCTGACAGCAGACTTCCCCAACATAGTTTGTCTTATTTCCTGACTGCTGGAGACAAGAGTGTTGATTGTGGAGCTGGATAAACTGAAATTATTAACAACATCAATCTCTTCTCCATCCATCATGGTGCTACCAATTGGTTTAGTGGTTAAGAATCTTTGTATCTTGACGTTAAGTTCAATCTATATTGAAAACTATGGGTCCTTAACTTCTACAGCAAATTCTTCAGGTCGTCCTCAGATTCAGCAAGCAAGGTCTTGTCATCTGCAAAATGCATGTTGTTGATAAATCTTTCTCCAACCCTGATGCCACATTCCTCCTCATAAAATCTGGCCTTCCGAATGAGCTGTTGGACATACATATTGAAAAAGTATGCAGACAGGATTCATCCCTTACAAAATATTGGTAAATATCCTCTGTCTAAACCAAAACCCGTCTAATATTAACAATTATATCTTTCATTCCACATCCTCTTCAGAAAAAAAAGAATCCTCCCAGTGAGATGGATAGATACAGTGACAGCAAAATGGGTTTAGGCACAGCAGAGGTTTAAAAGATAGCACAGAATCAGGTAGTATAGCAGACTCTTATTCAGATAGTCTATGAGTCTGAGCAACCCAATAGCACCCAACAACCCCAGGTTATTTCATGGAAGTCTCATCTCAATAAAATAAGCTTCTCATTTTCTTCAGGTCAAACAAATTTGTTGTTCCCCTTCAGCTAAAAGAACAATGGTTGAACCCCACTGAGAAGTTCCAGGAAAGAAATATCTATATCTGAAAGGTCATAGTCCTGAAAACATTATGAAGAAGATCTACCTTCACAGCAGTCAGGACATCAAGAGATGTATTGCACTGGGTCTGAAGTTAGGGACCTCTCCAAATTATTGAGGAATAATGATGTCAGATTGAGGACTCAGGAACATCTTATTCAGGTTATGGTCTTTCTGGTGACTTGCTATGCATTTGAGAGCTGGACAATGAATAAGCACTACAGAAGAAGAAGTGATGTCTTTGAGCTGTGGTGCTCGAGAAGAACACTGAAGATCCTATGAACAGTCAAAAAGACAAATATGTCTTGGAGAGGGTGCAGCCAGAATGCTCTTTTGGAAGCAAGGATAATCAAGCTTTGCCTCACATGTTTTGGGCATGTTGCTAGGAGGGATTATTCATTGGAGAGGGACATGAAGCTCAAAAAGCTAGAGGATTGGCAAAGGGGAGGAAGATTCTTTACAGGAAGGATTGGCAATTGCTGCAATGGGCTCTAGTGTGTTAGAAAGTGTGAAAATGGCACAGGCTATAACAGGGTTCAGATTTGTTGTTCATAGGGTCAACTCGATGGCATCTGAAAATTACAACAACCTGCGTATGTGGGGTCTTTATGAGACTAAACCAAACCAAATCAATACCTGTCTTAAAAAGGAGAAAGATTATGTCATAAGTACTATTTAAGCCTAGAACTGAACACACAGATTGCCAACCAAGCAAACGATCTAAACGTAGGAAGCTCTGGTGTCCTAGTGGAAGAAGTTGTGCTGTAATCTCAAAGGCCACCAGATGCTCCACACGAGGAGGATAAGCAATCTTCTCACGTCTGGTTAACTAACTATGAAAACTCACTGGAAAGTCAACTATGGGTGACTTTTGACTCAATAGTACACAACAACAACATCTAGACTTACTATCACCTCCAAGCTAGACTCCAGTCTCTCAACATACATACGGATGTTGTTATTGTTGTTGTTGTTGCTGCTGTTGCTGCTGCTGTTTAATTGGAACTAACTCGTAACTGACCCTCCGCAGGTTTTCAGAAATTGATGAGCTATCCCAGGAAGCAGCTGGTGGACATGCCTTTGAGTTGACAGCCCAGCTCAGCTCCTTACCACTGAGTTTGTCCTATTAAAATTAGATTGTCTGATTTCAGCTCGATTTCTCAATCCATTCTGTTGTGGTTGGACGTTTGGGCTGTTTCCATGTTCGTGTGATGGTTAATAATGCTGCTATGAACATTGGTGTGCAAATCTCCATTTGCATCTCAGTTCTAATTTCCTTGGGGTATATTCCTAGTGGGGAAATAGCCGGGTCATAAGGAGTTTCTATGTTTAACTTTCTGAGGGAAGACCAAACTGTCTTCCAGAGTGATTGTACCACTTTACAATTCTACCAATAGTATATGAGAGTTCCCACCTCTCCACAGCCTCCCCAACATATGTTACTTGCTGTCCTATGAAACTTTGCCATTGCTACTGGGGTGAGGTGGTATCTCATTGTAGTTTTGATTTGTATCTCTCCTATAGTGAGTGATTTTGAGCCTTTCTTCATGTGTCTGTGGCCATCTGAATGTCTTCCTGTATGAAAACTATTTCCATGTCTTTTGCCCATTTTGTAACTGTGGTTATCAGTCTTTTTCTTCTTGAGACCCAGGAGTACTTCGCAAACTTTTGTTAGGAGACCCTTGTCTGGGATGCTATTGTCAAATGTTTGTTTCAGTCAGTAGGTTTTCTTTTCTTTTCTCCCTGTTTGGAAAAGTTTTTGATAAGAGATTTAATCTTTAGAGAAATTGTGTTATATTCACATAATGGAATACTATGCAGCACTCAAAAGTAATGATTTTTTTAAAAATACTACTTAACTTGGGAAAGACTGGAGAGCATTATGCTGAATGGACTAACACTGTCATAAGCACAAATATTACATGTTGTAAAAATAGAAGAATAACTAGTAAAACAAGTCTGGGAATCCAAGGGGGAATGGGTGGGCCTGGAGGTGTGAGGATGGGTGGGAGCAAAACCACAGGGTTGCACAATTTGGTGGGTGGAGGGAAAGAGGGAAGGAAATAGGAAGGATCTTGGTGAAAAGACAGGGTAATTATGAGCAAGGTTGAATGGTGGCTAATTTTATAAAACATAATGCATGGGAACGATGGCATGAAACACTGTATGAATGAAGAACAGTGTGAAACACAATGTATATGAACTTTGTAAACAAACCAATATAAAATTTTTAAAATAAAATAAAATTGGCTTGTCCTATTAAAATGCCTTATCTGCTAGTTTAAGTGTGTTCTATTGTCCCCAGGGTATTTTGAAGACCTGTTATTTTGGAAGTGAATAGCCAATCCTTCCTCCTTGTCTGTCTTAATTCGTATGTTCAGATTTACAACAGTATTTGACAGACAAGCATTGTAAAATACAGAAATTAATCACTGCACTTTGCAGATTAAGAAGCTTAGGTAATAGCAAATATCTAAATAAATGACCAATGCCCTTTAGATTGAATTAGGAGGTCTGTTGTCATAGTGCATTATATGTTGGGCTGCAAATGAAAAGATGGGCAGTTTGAGTTCACCAGTTCACTCCATGGGAGAAAGATGATCAGAGCCCTCTCTCAAAGTATTACAATCTCAGAAACTTGGTGGATGGTGGTCATGAATCAGAACGTACTGAATGGCACTGGGTAGGTAGAATTCTCTCAGTTATGGTCTTTGTCCTTGAACAGCTAAATTCAGAGCAGTATTTAAAAGAGTGAAGGAATCCCGTTGTACCTGGTCTTTCTCTACTTAACTGTGTGAGAACTTGAGAGTTTAAAAAAACTCTAGAGCCTTTGTTTTGTTTTGGAGGGGTCTTTTTCTGTAGAGCAACATGGCAAGAATATCAATTGAGAGAAGCAAGCCCCTCAGCACTTCTCATCTTACCAAGCCAGCATTCTAACAGATTTGTCTCTTCATGAATGTCTTGGTCAGCCTCCCACCAGAGTGGGAGGAAAGGCAGAGAATTAAAAAGAGCAGGAGAAAGTACACATTCACACAAGCAGAAATTTAATCTGTGCTGAGTGTGTGCTAAGTGAGTGATCACAGTGACATGGCATGATCAGTGCCCGTGAGAGCTCACGGTGCCCAGCTGGACTGAGGGGCCATGGGGCGCTTTATAAAGCTAGCCCAAATCACAGGGTGCCTTACTTTTGGGGTGAGCATTCAGTTTTCCAAAATGAAGTGCTTGTTCTCAGGGGGATCCTATGCGTTAGTCTACATGTAACTGTATACATACAGATGCCATTCCCAGCTTCACTACTGGAACCACTGAGACTTTGACCATGAGAAATTGCAATTTTAAGGAAGAAATTGAAGGAAAATCTTTCTTAAACCCATTGGCAATTTCTTAGTAAGGTTCAAAGTATGCAGTATATCGGTTGATTATTACTTTTGTTGTGTGTTGTCAAGTGAGAATCGACTCCTACCTGACTCTCCAGTGGGTTTTCAGAGGGAGTAAATCACAAAGAAGATCACCCATCTTTCTCCCACAGAGCAGCTGGTGGATTCAAACCACGTATCTTTGTGTTAGCAGCGTGATTCCTTGCCACTAAGCCACCAGAGACCTTTTCATGAAGTAATTGCACTGTGTGGTTGCTTTTAGATGCCCTGCTATAGAATACCACTCATCACTATGAGTCACTACAGATGTCTAAGTTGCCTAACCAGCACCATCCACACCATCCCTGACACCCTCAAGCTCGTCGTTCAGTCACTGTGTCAATCCATTTTATTAAAAGTCTTCCTCTAGTTC
>NW_006399785.1:16442550-16444562 GCF_000299155.1 Elephantulus edwardii | reverse complement strand
ACAAATTGTGGCTGACCCTGAGTAGAATGGGAATCCCAGAACACTTGATCAGGCTTATGCAAAACCTATACTTGGACCAGGAGGCAGTCTTCAGAACAGAGCAAGGAACCACTACATGGTTCAAAATGGGTAAAGGTGTATGCCTGGGATGTGTCCTATCTACTTTTATCTACCTTTTCAATCTATGTTGCTGTTGTTGTTGTTATGTGCCGTCAAGTCGCTTGCGACTCATAGCGACCCTATGTACAACAGCCCTAAACTCTGCTCTGTCTGTGCCAATCACACCGTCTCCAATACACCCATCCTGATTACCCCAGTCACTGAATCAATGCACCTCATAGAGGGTCTTCCCTTCCTGCGCTGTCCCTCCACCCTACCAAGCATGATGTCCCTCTCCAAGGACTGCTCCTTCCTTACAATATCTAGTTTTCCTACATTCATGGTTCTCACATTCCATATCGCAATCACTAGTGTCTTCTTACAACTGTTCCTCTTCGTTTTTATTTCCATACCTGAAAGCTCAGCCTCAGTTGCCCTTTCTGTTATCTACATGTGATCTGTTGTACATAGGTTTTTTGGAGGCCTGCTCTTTCAGAAGTGGATGGCCAATCCTTCTTCCTAGTCTGTCTTAATCTGGATGTTCAGAGTTAGAAAAGTATCAGACAGACCAGTGTTTTACAGAAAAGTGAAAGATATATCCTTTATTGTGGAGTTAACTGTTTGTATCAGTGTTGTCCATATGCAGAGCAGATTATCTGGGAGGCTGAGCTTCGGAGAAATGTGACATGAGGATTGAAGGAAGACTCATCAACAATCTGTATTACGCAAATGATACAACTCTGCTTCCTGAAACTGAGAAGGACCTGAAGCACTTGCTGCAGAAGGTCAGGAACAGCAGCCTTAAATGTGGATTGAAGCTCAATTTCAAGAAAACAAAGATTTTCGCCACTGGGCCAACTGGCAGCATCATGATAAATGGTTAAGAGATTGAGATTGTTAACATCTTTAGTTTGCTTGGCTCCACAATCAACACCCTTGGCGCCAGCAGCCAGGAAATTAAAAGACGAATTGCATTGGGAAAGTCTGTTGTCAGAGACCTCTCCAAAGTAATGATGAGCAACGATGTCAGTGTGGAGACTAAAGTGCACCTGATCCAGACCAAGGTCTTTGCAATTACTTGTTATGCATCAGAAAGCTGGACAATGACGAGGTATGATAGAAAGAGAATTGATGCCTTTAAGCTGTAGTGCTGGAGAGTAGTAGTGAATATACCATGGACTGCTAGGAGGACAAACAGGTTCGTCCTAGAGAAGGTGAGATCAGGCTGTTCCATGGAGACAAGGATTCTGAAGCTTCGTCTGACATACTTTGGACATGTTACAAGGAGAGACACATCCTTGGAGAAGGACGTTCTTGAGAGGGTGGAGAGACAGCACAAGAGAAGAAGACCCTTTATGAGATGGATTGATTCAGTGACTAGGGAAATGGAAGTAGGTGTGTCAGAGACAATAAGATTGGCACAGGATAGAGAGGGTTTAGGGCTGTTGTACATAGGTTCACTATGAGTCACAGGCAACTCGACGCAGAAAACAACACAATACTATTGAGATTCAATCCATACTGAATTCTGTAGCTCTTAATCTTCTGTGGCAAGTGCTTCAAGTCCTCATAACTTTGTGCAAGCAAGGTTGTATCCTCTGTATAATACCACAGGTTGTTTACAAGTCTTCCTCCAATCTTGATGACACATTTTTCTACATATAGTCCAGCTTCTCAAATCATTTATGTAGACTATGGATTGAATAGATACGGAGGGAAAAAATACAACCCTGATGCACATTTTTTCTGATTTTATACCATACATTGTCTCCACATTCTATTCTGTCAAAGGCTTCTTGGTCTATGTATAAGTTTCACACGAACACAATTAAGTGTTCTGGCATTTCTATTTTCTCAATACTAATCAGAAAAATATATGACTCACAAAAATCAATTGCTTTTACACAGTAAAT
>NW_006399785.1:16425963-16441290 GCF_000299155.1 Elephantulus edwardii | reverse complement strand
TTTATTTCGAGAGACAATAAATACCAAATAAGCAAAACTCTCCTGAGAAACAAAAACAAGCTGAGAGGCCTAGCACTCTCTGATGTCAAAGCCTACTACACAGCAGTAATAACCAAAAAGCACGATACTGATACAATGACAGGCACATAGACTAATGAAACACATTCAAGAACCCAGAAATAGACCCAGCTATCTATGGTCATAGGATTGGACACGTTGTGAGGAGAGATCGGTCCTTGTAGAAGGACATCATGCTTGGAGGGTGGAGGGACAGCGCAGGAGGGGAAGGCCCTCTATGAGGTGGATTGATCCAGTGACTGGGGTAATTGGGATGGGAGTGTTGGAGACAGTGCGATTGGCACAGGACAGAGCAGAGTTTAGGGCTGTTGTACATAGGGTCACTATGAGTCACAGGCAACTCGACAGCACATAACAACAACAACATCTATGGTCAACTGATATTCGACAAGGAAATTAAAGCTATCAAATGGGGAAATGACAACCTTTTCAACAAATGGTACTGGCAAAACTGGAATTACCCCTGCAGAAAGCTGAAACAGGATCCATACTCACATCATACACAAAAATTAACTCAAGGTGGATCAGAGAGCTGGTAGTAAAGCCCAAAACTATAAAGTTTGTAAGAGACAAACTGAAATTGAGCTTAGAAGTGCTAGTCCAAGAGACTGTCAAATGCAGCCAGAAATTCACAATCTAAACAGGATAAAACTGATGAATAGGATCTTCTAAAGATTAAATACGAGTGTACATCAAAAACTTTTTCCAACATGGTGAAAAGAAAACTTACCAACTTGGAACAAACATTTAGTAATACTGTCTCAGACAAAAGTCTCATACCAGAAGTTTACAGAATACTCCTGGGCCTCCACAAGAAAAATACTGATAAGCCAATTGCAAAATGTGCAAAAGACATGGAAAGAATTTTCACACAGGAAAATATTGAAATGGCAAACATACACATGAAGAAATGCTCAAACACTGGTAAAAGAGAGATGCAAATCAAAACCACAATAAGGTACCATCTCACTCCAGTAACAGTGGCAAAGTTTAACAGGACAGCAAGTAATAAATGTTGGCGAGGATGTGTAGAGAAACCTTATACATTGGTGGTGGGATTGTAAAATGGTACATGCATTCTGGAAGGCAGTTTGATGCTTCCTCAAAAAGTTGAACACAGAAATTCTATATGAACCAGCTATTCCACTACTTGGAATAAATCCTGATAGAATGAGAACTGAGGCACAAATGGAGACTTGTACCAATGTTCATAAATCATTATTCACCATCACAAGAACATGGAAACAGCCCAGATGTCCAACCACAAATGAATGAATTGAGAAATTATGGTACATCCACACAATGGGATACTGCACAGTACAGAGGAGCAATGATCCTGTAAATTAGTATCTAACATGGGAGAGAGACTGGTGAGCATTATGTTGAGTGAACTCACTCAGTTCCACAAGGACAAATATTCATAAAACCATTATTGTCAAATGAGTATAATGATCCAAGTTGGGGATCAGTGGGAGCAGAGGAATGAGGATGTACAGGGGGGAAGAGGGGATTAATCATGGAGTTGTACAATTACATGGGTAGTGTGAGGGAAATTGAAAGAATCTACTCTGGAAAAAAAGGACTAGAATTTTATAAATAAGCTAGTATAATAAAGAAAAAAATTATTGACGGCAATTATTTTTATAAAAGAAAATGTCTATAAAAGCTTGCATCAAAAATCATTGTAAATCTTCACTCAAATAAATAAAAGTTGTCCATCCTTTTAAAAATAAATTCTTCTAAAATTAAAGGAAAGGATAGATTGTCTTTTAATAACTCGGAAAAGCTGCTTGGCTTCTGAGGCAGGGCAACGTTGGTGTTCATCAGAGCCCACTTCCAAGACGTGAGGTTGGAGTATACGCACTCGTAGCGATCACCTTGATCCTCAAGAGAGGAAGTGGGAGCAGCACAACAATGGAGAAACGGGCTGAGTGTGGACGTGTTCCTTCAGCACTGCCCATCTAACAAGCACAGAAGTGTGGAGAAGCAGGTGAGGGCTGTTGTCTTGAGAAGCACGGTCATGAGGACCCCTGGCTTATTGATTTGGCCCCATGTTAAAGCTAGGGCTAAGTGAGGGGACCAACAGATCTGGAATATGAGGAGAAGTGTGGACTCCTAGGCTTGTAGCTGATGCCCATTGGAACCTAACCATCGATGGCTGAGGATGAGATGACCGGTACCTCAACCAGAAGAAGAGAAGATGATCTATGCCGCAAGCAACCTGCTGGCTTGCTGTGGAGTGGACTCTGCTTGTGGACGCAAATACTCAAAGTTTCCGAGTTGAACAAAGGATTCTTCAGGAAAAGAGACCTGCTTGTTTCCTCCGAGTACAGGTTTGATGGAGATCG
Organism: Elephantulus edwardii; assembly: GCF_000299155.1. Lineage (NCBI taxonomy): Eukaryota > Metazoa > Chordata > Mammalia > Macroscelidea > Macroscelididae > Elephantulus > Elephantulus edwardii. Next base: position 16,438,864 of record NW_006399785.1, on the reverse strand, counting down.
GCAAATCCAAAATTGGCTCTCTAAAAGGGCTATCAGGCATGAAGCAGCTGGCTTACAAACGCTTTCACAAATGGAGTTATTAGTAAGATGATTGTAAGAGGGGAAATCCCCAACATACATGAAGGAAGTGTTAGGAAAATTAAACTTGCATGAAACACTATGCAACATGACTGATCAAAATATTAATTAGAAAAAGAAATGACCCAAATGAAAACAACTTTAAATAATCCTTGATTATTTTCTTCCTCCTGCAATGAATAAGAAAGCCTGAAGAATAATCAATGCCTTTGATCTGTGGTGTTGACAAAGTGTATTGAATAAACCAACAGTTTCAAAAAGAACAACTTTGGCAAAAAACAAATCCAAGGCACTCCTTTTAGACAAGCTGGTGGGATTCATCTCATAAAGTACCTTGAGCATGTTATCAGGAAGGGCCAGTCTCTGGAAAAGGATACCATGTTTAGAAAAGCAGAAAGTAAAAAAAAAAAAAAAAGAAGAAAAGAAAAGAAAAAAGAGAGAGAACAAAAAACGAGACAGACTTTCCAAGAAATGGATTGGCACAGGGAATGCAAAAATGGACTGAGGCCGAGCGGAAATTGTGAAGATGGTATAAGATCAGTCAAGGTTCTGCTCTGTTCCACAGTCTTTGTGACTTGGTGTATTTGACGGCATCGAACAATCCTAAGCCTCCCTCTCCGCAGCCAGCACTTTGAAGCATCAACATCAATAGACTTAATTGCAAAGTCATCACTCATATCAGCATCTGCTTATGAAATGAAACAATTCCACCCACAAGGACATCATGCTTGGAAGGGTAGAGGGACAGCGCAAGCGAGGAAAGTCCTGGACGAGATGGATTGACAGAGTAACTAGGGTAATGGAGGTAGGTGGGTCAGAGACAATGAGACTGGCTCAAAGAAAGCCGTTTCAGAGCTATGGTGTCTAGGTTATCTATGAGTCTCAGGCAACTCAATGGCGCATAACAACAATAACCCATCACATCATTCTTTGTTTCAAAGGCAAGTCTCCCAAAAGGATCCTGAACAAGGTTGTTAAATGGTTGAACTGTGGAGGGTGGGATGGAGGGTGTGTTTGACAGATTCACATCTCCACATGGCTTTGTTACCATTGTAAGTCACAGTCAAGTCAATTCCAGCTCATGGAGGTGCCACATTTGAAGAATGGAACTTTTCTAAAAGGTCTTCAGGGCTGTGACCTTTTGAAAACAGATTGCCATGCCTGTCTTTGAAATGTCTCTGAGAGTCTCAAACTTCAAACTTCTCCGTTAAGCACCAAATTGAGTGCTTAACTATGTGTGCCACTCAAGACCCTCTCTCATTTGCCTACACACAAAGCAGAACACACAGATGTACACCCCAACATTATAACTGCCCACTGTCACTAGAGAGAAGACACAAGTCTTAATGATGTTAAACATCACCACATAAAGCTGAGGGAGAAACTCACTTTCATAAAGATCTCCAAGATGTTACAGGAGAACAAAAGATATCTGCTACATGTGTCAGCAGAGGGGACTTGCCAGATGAATTGGGGGTCTCTGGCCCAGAGTCTGCCAGCATTGCCGCGTGCCAGAATTGTAAAATACTGAAATGTTCATCCACGTCTGCAGGCTGGGGGCTAGTGTGTGGTGGACAGTGTTTAGTGGAGCTCTCCGATTAAAACAAGCTTGGAAGCAGGAGTGGAATCCACTTCCAAAATAGCTTGCCTCCAGAAACCCTATGAACCTGGAGAGAGGATGAAAGTTATACAAGTGTTAAGGTCTTTCGTTCATAGGGTCGCCACAACAACAGCATAGAGAGAGATCAGTTGGCCCAGTGGACAGAAAGTGATGTTACCCAGCCAAAGGTGGGTGACTTTAATCCGCAGCCCTGGGGCCTGTTTTTAATTGTTTTTGGTCAAACATTCTTCTAGGTCATACAGCCTTGGTGTGTCCACTTGCTGTGTAGAGGTAACTCGTGGTTGCTGTGAAGCTGGACACTGTGACACTGATGTGTCAAATGCAGTAATGGTTACCCCTGGTGAACAGTGTTTGGTGGCGCTCCCCGATTCAAACAAGCTTGGAAGCAGGAATGGCATCCACTTCGGAAATAGCTTGCCTCCAGAAAACCTATAAAAATGGAGAAATGAAGAATATTATTCATATGTTCAGGTCTTTCATTCATAGGGTTGCCATGAGTCTCCTATGACTTGATGGCACTTAACAACAACAATAACATCTATTTTAATTCTAAGTTATCAGGTTTTTGTGGGACTGAGAATATCATGCACATTTTTCATCAATGCAGCAGGAAACCTCCAGGATAAAATGGAATACCATGACCAGCCTTAGCCTCAGTCCTCCTGTGCTTCTGGCTTAAGTGGTTAGACTTCTAATTACTCATGAAAGGGTAGAGTGAAATGTCTCTTGGAAGCAGCAACTTGACTGCTGTAAAGTTGACCATGAGGGCTGTGAAGAAGAGAGGCGAGAACAGCACTGCCTGTGCCTTTTAGTGAGCACACTCGTCTGACCCCCGTCTACTGCGACGTGTGGGAATTCTACAAGATCTGAGCTCATCAAAATTACCCTAATTATGAGCGATATTACCCCAAATGACTCTTTTCCCTTGCCAGCCACGATTTCCTATTGTAATTTCCATTTTCAGCTGCAAAGCATTCTTACCAAAAATAAAATTAGATGTTTAGGTCCTCTGTAAGTGAGTGTAGGCCAGATGTTGTACACACGGCCAGGCCAACCAGTCTTAACTCGTTCAAGCTAATAGACGTCTGTCACAAGTAACTGACCTGCTTTCAGGATGGCGAAAGATGATACAGGGATTTGCAATGAAAGGCATGATAAGACACAAAGTTTTGAGATGCAAAACAATGCAGACAAGTATCTTAGAATTATATAGTACTGTTCTAACAGAATACAACAAGGAGATGGCTTTACCAAAGATAAATTTATTCTCTCACAATTTAGGAAAATGGAAGTCTAAATTCAGGGAATCAGTTCTAGGAACATTAATTTTCCTTTGGATCTAGGAATTTCTCAGTACAAAGACTTTGGTCCAAAGGAAATAAAACAATTCTGATTCTCTTTTCTTGATTGTATTGAGATTCTTCCTTCTCTAATAATTTCTCTCTCTTGTACAAGAAAAAAATGACCCAGATGACACCCAAAAAGCCTTCTCTTACATCAGCTCAGAACTGTGACCTAAGCAAGGGTGTTCCATCTCTTTAATCCACTTACAACTCATGGATAACTCAGACCAGCTCTTAGAAATTATTACATCATTGTCATAATTACAAAAACAAACTCTAAGTTGTGCCAAGAAATCAGGAGGGCAATCACCTGGCCAACTGACTGGAGGAGATCTATATTTGTTCCCGTTCTAAAGAAAGGTGACCTGTCAGAGTGTGGAAATAAACAATTTTATAAATATCAGATGCAAGCAAGATTCTGCTGAAAATTATAAAAAAATTATGGAACAAGTACATCAACAGAGAACTTCCAGAAGTTCAAGCTGGGTTTAGACGAGGCCGTGCTACCAGGAATAGTATAGCTAATGTTAGGTGGGTCTTGGATGAAAACAGAGAGTACCAAAGGAATATCTATCTGTGTTTCATTGACTGCATGGATCACAATGAACTGTGACTAACTCTGAGAAGAATGGGAATCCCGGAACACTAGATTATGTTTATGTAAAACTTATACTTGGACCAAGAGGCAGTCTTCACAACAGAGCAAGGAATGGGGATGGTGTATGTCAGGGATGTGTCCTGTCTCCATACTTTATCAATGTATATGCAGAACAGATTATCCAGAAGGCTGGGCTCTCTATAAAGAAAAACGTGGCATCAGGATTGGAGGAAGACATATCTGCAATCTGCATTACGCAGATGACACAATCCTGTTAACTGAAAATGAGGAGAAACTGAAGTGCTTGCTCAAGAACGTCAAGGACTACAGTATTCAACATAGATTGAAGCTCAAAATCAAGAAAACAAAGATTCTTCCCACTGGGCCTATTGAAAGCATCATGAGAGATGGTGTAGAGATTAGGACTGTTGACAGCTTCAGTTTGCTTGGCTTCACAATCAACACTCTTGATACCAGCAGCCAGGAAATTAAAAGATTAATTGCTGTGGGAAAATCTACTGTCAGAGACCTCTCCAAAGTACCAAAGAGCAATGATGTCAGTCTGGAGAGCAGTATCGTTATGAATCACAAACGACTCGAAGGCACATAACCACAACTACCAATATGCACCAATACTATCATTACATACTGCCAATGTGCATCTTTATGTATTTAAAAAACCACCAAGGAGTATGGCCAGTCAAGGTGACATAGTCTGAGAGGGAACAATTCAATCCGTGACAGAAGGAAAGAGAAGAAAATCCTCCACAAAATGTACCGACACAGGGACTCCAACAATAGGCTTCAAATGGCAGAGATTGTAAGGATGGCACAGGACAGGGCAAGGTTTCAATCTGCTGTTCAGGGGTAACTTTCCGTCATAGTCGCCTCAAGGACACCTAGCAAAAACACTAACCTACTGTATTTGTTTCCCAGGATTGTGGTCGCTGTTGTTGTATGATCCATTCAGTCACTTGTGACTCCTAGTGACCCTGCTTATAACAGCCCTAAACCCTGCTCTATCCTGTGCCAATCTTATTGTCTCTGACACACCTGCTCCCATTACCCCAGTCACTGAATCAATCCATCTTATCAAGGGTCTTCCTCTCCTGCGCCATCCCTCCACTCTCCCAAGCATGACGTCCCTCTCCAAGGACTGGTACCTCCTTGCAGCATATCCAAAGTAAGTCAGACGAAGCTTCAGAATCCTTGCCTCCAAGGAGCAGCTTAGTCTGCTTTTCAGGATGAACCTGTTCTCCTAGCCATCCATGGAATACTCAGTACTCTTCTCCAGCACCACAGCTCAGGACTACTGTAATAAATTTCTACTCACTGGGTGGCTTTAGCCAAAAATGGTTTCTTCACTTATGGTTTTGAAGACCCAAAGTCTAATAAAGTGGTGTTAACAAGGTGGGTTCTTTCTGGAGGCTCTGAGGGTGAGTTAGTTCCACAATTCTCTTCTTGCTTCCAATGATTTTTCTCAATAGATGGCTTTTCTTGGCTTGGAGGCGTGTCCCTTTTGTTGTAGGTTTATTTTTTTATCCCCTCAAAAAAATATTTTCAAGTCCTCGTGACCCATACCTGTGATTGTGGTCTTTACAGATATGACATACTAAGTTACCATGAAATCATACTATTATACCAAAACCAAGACAAACTATTTATCATCAAGGCAATTCCAAGTCATCAAGATTCCATGTATGTCAGAATAGAACCGGGTTCCTATCCATTATTTTGTCACTCCTATAACAGGTAGGTTCTGATCCAATGACTTGCACTTTATTTTAAAAAACAAAACAAAAACAAACCCACATCAAGTGGATGGAAAGGGGAAAGAAAATACACATAGAGAAAGTCACATGGAGATAAATATTATAGAAGCAGATACTGAAGAAATTAATTTATAAGTCGAGGAATGCCAAGAATTCTGGCAACCACCAGAAACTGGAAGAGTCGTGGAAATTATTCACCTCCAAGCCTTCAAAGAAAGTATGGTCTGCTGAAACCCTTAATTCAAGCTTTTAATTTCAAAAACTATATGAGAATGAATTTCTGTTATTCTAGGTAATTTCATTTTGGGGTATTTTCTTATGGAAACCTTAGAAAACCAATTCATATACTAAGTCGTGTTGCCTTTGGATGTGCTTCAAAATACTCTTGTGATAAATAATTCGTGGAACTTCTAGAATTACTTAGATTTAGTGATGTGGCTCTTGAGTCTAAGAGTAATATGCTACATATCTCTACATAGTTCTAAAATCTTCCTGCATGAATAAAACCTTCTTCAAAACTTTATTCAGTGAAAATATTCATAGCTGCTAGGAGACAAGGGAAAACGTTTGCTTTGTCCAAAACTGCAAGCCACAAATGTAATCAGAGTATTGCAAGCTATTAAATGAGCATAGATGGTGAATTATAAAGTTAACTTTCCTTGTCTACTGAAAAATTGTCTTTTATATAATTTTACAAAAATGACACAAAGACAAAATTTGTCACCACTGGACTGATAAGCAACATGAGAGATGGAGAAAAGATTGAAATTCTCAATTATTTCATCTTACTTGGATCCAAAATCAACCCTCTTGGTAACAGCAGTCCAGAGATCAGGAGTCGTATTGAATGGAGAAAGTCTACTGTCAAGGGTCTCTCCAAATTACTGAGGAGTATTGATATCAGTTTGAGTAGTAAGGTGTGCCTGATTCAGACCAAAGTCTTTTAAATCACTTGCTGTGCATCTAAGAGATGAACGATGAATACAGATGACAGAAGAATTGATGCTTCTAACTGTATTGTTGGAGAAGAGTTCTGGATACCCCAAGGGCAGCCAGGATGCTCCTTGGAAGGAAAGATAGTGAAGCTTCCTCTCACATACCCTGGACATGCTATTACCAAAGGCTATTCCTTGGAAAGCGGACACGACGTTTGGGAAGATTGAGCATCTGGGAATGAGAGGAAAGCCCTAAGTAAGATGGATTGACACAGTGACTGCAGCAGCAATGGGTTCAAGTGTATCGGAGATGATGAGGATGACACAGGACAGGACAGAATTCAGATCTGTTGTTCATAGGATCACTATGAGTTGTGCTTGACTCAACAGCTTATAACAACAACAATAAGAAATTTATACTAGAATTGTTGTTAGTTGTCATGGAGTCAATTCAGACTCAAAGCATCCTTATTTAGTCCAAGACGAATATCTGAATTAATCTCATCAAAACTGATCTTTCAATAATAGAAATCTTTTTTCATTACACCAAGTTTGTGAGAAAGGAGTCTGCAGGTATCATGTTCAATTTGTAGTCCTTTGCATGACCACATATATACAGTATCCAACACACAATCAGTTTCTAGTGAAGACAATGAATAATAAAAGAATAAGCCAATATTTACTTTTCAAAATAAGCTCAGTTAATTATTCTGAAATATTCCTTGGTCTCAATATTATCCATAATTGGTTCAGACGCATACAATCAAATGTCTCTGCATAGTCAATAAAACACAAGTAAAAAACTTTTTGATATTATCTACTTTCAGCCAGGATCCATCTGACTTCAGTGACAATATCCCTCATGTCACAGCCTCTTTTGAATCCGGCTTGAATTTCTGGCAATTTCCTGTCAATGTGCTATTCCAAATTTTTTATAATAATCTTTAGACAGACTTTATTTGGATGTTATATAAGCTATTGTTAATTGTCATTGAATCAACTAGAGCTCATAGCAATACTACAAACAACACGTCTGAACCTATCCCTATCATGCACCATTCTCACTATTTTTTATATGCTCAAGATCATTGTTAAAACTCTGTGTCAATCCATCTATTAAAGGTGTTCCTGTCTTCTGATCCTTTGCTTTTCCTAGAATGATGTTCTTTTTCAACATGTTCAAGATATGTGAGATGGCGTTTAATTATCTTTGCTTCTAAGGAGCTCTCTGACTATGACATAGATTTTTTTTTGTTCCTCTGACAGTCTACATTGAACATTAATTATATTGTTCAATAATATCTATATTCTGTTAGATAATCTTCCTTTTATTTATTTTTAGAGTGGGAATAAATATGGATCTCTTCTAGTCAGTTGGCCAGGTAGTTGTCTTCCAAATTTCTTGACATATGCTAGTGAGAACTTCCAGAACTGCATCTGTCTGTTAAAACTTTGAAATTGGGAGGCAGCAAGCCCCACACCACTGGACACCTCATGAAATGCTCCACTGATGGGAAATTGAGCCAAGAAACTCTGCCCAGATAGACCCACATGAATCTCACTGCCTACTGGAAAGTGAGACAGCAAACTTTGCCCCTGATCACTCTGTGACATGTTCTGTTGACTGGAATCTGAGGCAGCAAGCCCCACCCCACCCATCCTTCTAGAAAGTGGCAGGAAAGAAAGAGTAGGCTTCAGCATATACCCCTACCGGTCCATCATTAAACATCATCCATCAACAACTAGTCCCCCTCAACCAACAGTATTGCACAGGTAACAAACAGATAATTAGATAGATACTTGATTGGCTATAATGCACACATCAGGAAAAAAAAGGAGGTTATAAAATAAACCTTCAAAAACACCACAACTGAAACGTCCCAGAAAAAGTCAACAACATCAAACAAATACATACATATACATACATACATACATACATACATACATACATACATACATACATACATAAAATAAAGTCGCTCAAAAGCAGTGATCAAAACACAGAGTCAGTAGATCTCCTAGAAGAAGAAAGGGTAATAACATTCACTGGCATGAAGTTGACAACTATAATCAAGTTTTTATGGGATGAAAGAAAAATATGAGGGAAGTTACAGACAAAACGCTAGAAGAACTCAACAAGAAACAGAAGATAAAACGGGGTGGGGGGGTGACCATGAAGTAATAGAAACTATACAAAACCAAGAAATAATAATCCTGAATAAGACGACCAAAATCTCAGAAACTATCAACATGGAGGGACAGAAAAACAGAATTTTAAAAATGGAACACAGAATCAATGAAAAAGAAGCTAGAGCTCTCAGCATTGATATGGTAGAGAAAAGGTAGAGACTAAAAGAAAAGAAAATGAAGAAAACTTAAGAACTGTGTGATAAGTAAAGGAAATGGGAAAGATCTGGTGTGGAAAACACTGTATTCAATCTTTGTAAGTAAATTAGTATAAAACAAAAATGACATCTAATAAAAGAATATGCGATACCATCAAGAGGAATAACATATGTGTAATTGGTATTCCAGAACAGGAAAAAGAAAACAAATTGAACAAGAAAACTATGGAAGAGTTACTAGAGCGAAATATATGATGTTGTTGCTGTTGTTATTCTTGTTTTATGTCATCAAGTCAACTACAACTCATAGTAACCCTATGCACAATAGCTCTGAATTCTCCTCTATCCTGAGCCTATCTCACTGTCTCACCTACCCTTTTCAACCAAATTACTGTTTCCATCATCTCAACCAGGGTCTTCCTTTCCTGCATTGTCCCTCCACCCTCCAAGCATGATGGTCCCTCCTGGCAACATGCCCAAAGTATGTGAGACAGAATCTCAAAATCTTTGCCTCCAAGGAGCAGCTTGATTTCACCATCTCTAGGACAGATCTGATAGTTCCCTTGGCCGTCCAACACCACAACACCAAGGTATCAATTATTGTCCTGTCACCCTTATTCATTGTCCAGCTTTCTGATACATAACAAACAATTGGGAACACAATGGCCTGAATCAGAAATGAAAACTTAAAAAAAATACACATTCAAGAAATGAAATAAAACCCAAATAAAATAGGCCTCAATAGAAAAACACCAAGGCTTATAGTATTGTACAATTCTCCAGAATCAAGGGAGAGAATTTGGAAGAACCACAAGAAAAAAAAACACAAAAAGCTATCTATAAAGGAGAGCAAATAAGATTAAGTTCCAATTTCTCAGGAAAAATCAAGTCAACAAAAAGACAGTGGGAGAGTCTACACTAAACAGTAAAACAAAAAAGTTCCACCCAAGAATCCTGTACCCAGCAAAACTCTCCATAAAATATGATGAAGAGATTAGGCTATTCTTCGAAAATGAGGAATTAAGAGAGATCATAAGAACAAGACCAACTAAAGGAAACCCTTCACACAGAGACAACACAGAAAAGTGGATTGATCAAAGTAATGACAGCAATGACAGAAAAAGGATCTGACAAAATGACAGTAATCAAACCTTGCCTCTCAAAAATCACATCGAACGTAAATAATTTAAATGCACCAGTGAAGAGAATAGATTATAATACTGGATTTTTTTTTTAAAAACCTCATCAACATGCTCTCTGTAAGAGGCACACCTGAGAAGTGAAAATAAAGCTAGACTAAAATTCAAAAGGTAATTATATATATATATATGTATTTATATATATATGTATTTATATATATATATATATATATATAAACATGCATACACACATCAAGGAAATATTAAAAAAAAACAAACCACAAACCAAAACACCATCACGAGTAGCAATGTTAATCTCTGATGAAATAGACTTCAGGGTAAAAAGCAGCATAAAAGACAAAAAAGGACACTAAATAATGTTCAAAGTGTCAATATAGAGCAAGAGGGCATAACCATAATTAATATCGCCTCTCCAAGTGATAAATCTTCAAAATACATGGAACAAATATTAACAGACTTGAAAAACAAAGAAATAACTGTCATCACAATAGTAGCTGGAGATTTTATTGCACCACTCTCAGAGAAAGATAGGATGACTAGAAAGAAACTCAACAAAGTTGCAGAAGAACTAAATCATTCAGTTAAACCAATTCGATCTTGTAGACATATACAAGGTAATGCACCATAAAAAACCAAATTGGCAGAGGCTATGAAAAGATTCTTAACCAAAGAACAAATAACATGGCCAACAAACACATGAAAAAAATGCTCAAAATCACTAGCTATTAGAAAGACGCAAAACAAAAAACACCCCAACAACAGTAACAAAGTTCAGCAGGAGAGCAAATGACAAATGCTCCTGAGGCTGTATAGAGATTGGGAGCCTCTTGCACTACTAGTCAGAGTGTAAAATGGTAACACTGTTATAGAAGGCAGTCTGGTACCTCCTCAAACAGTATAAAATAGCAATACCATTTGATCGAGCCATCGCACTACTGGGAAATCAGAGCTGCAACACAAATAGATATATGCTCACCATGTTTATTGCAGCATTAGTCAGAAGAGCAAAGAAATAGAAGCAGTTCAAGTGCCCATCAACAAACAAAATGGAGAGAGAAACTATGGTGTATCCACACAATGGAATATTGCAAAGCATTGAAAAACAATGAACTTGTGAAACACTACAAACATGGATGAGTCTGGAAAACATAGTGTTTAGTGAACTAACTAATAAACAGTCAGTCTCCAGCCACGTTTGGCTGCTGATGTTGAGCATTTCCATTGACTCCACAGATGTAGCCAACCTGAGGTGAGGTTCATGTGTATAGTCACCATTTATGCTTATTTAAAAAGGTATTAGCAAAGAATCAATCAGTGATTGACAAAATTCGGTCATGCCATCTCCAGCCTCATGTGTGTCATCAAGACTGTATTTTCCAACCACCAGGGAAGTCTGAATGGTTTAAAATCAGGAAAGGTCAGGGTCAGGGTTGTATCTGTTACCCATACCTCATCAGTTTGTATACTGAACAAATTATTCAAAAAACTGGACTATATAAAGATGAATGTGACATCAGGATCACAAGAAAGAAAGACCCTAGATGAGGTGGATTGACTCAGTGACTAGGGTCATGGGGGTAGATGCATGTCAAAGTCAGTGAGACTGGCTCAGGATAGGGCAAGATCCTGAATTATATTGTACATAGAGTCACTATGAGTCAGAGTCGACACGGCGGCACGTAACAACACTGTGTTTGTTGTACCGTCAAGTTAGAAGCAACCCATAGCTGACACTCTGGCAGGGTTTCAGAGACAGTTAATGGCAGGAGAGGAGATTGCCCATCCTTCTCCCAGGGAGCACCTGGTGGTCCGGAACCGCATGCCCGCAGGAGCATCACTTTTCAATTCCTCAGCCGTGATGGCTCCAGAATTCCTCATCCCTTTCTCAAACCCATCTGTCCACGAATGCTGCCATTTGTGCTTAACTCAGGAAGTTTTGCCCGGATATGTTCTGCCCCTTCCTAGCCCTGACCATGAGTCACTGTCTTTTGTGTATGTTTTGTCATTCAGAACGCGGTACCCCTCTAACTGGCATAGTGATAACTACACGTGATTTCTCTCCCACAAGCTGGTGAGAAATATTTAAATTGTGTCTTTAATTCACAAAGAGCTTCCCATTCCTATTTTCTTGATTCTTTTCCCTGACATCTAAACGGTGTGGGTGACATGTTTTAATGCCCATTTTATAGATAAAGAGAGATAAAATAACTCATCTACAGTGTTTGTGGAACATCAGTACGAAAGCCTTAAGCGTATGATTCGTAACCGGGATATTGCCTTGGTGTCTATCCAGATGCTGTCTCAGTACAGGCAATTCTTCGATGGGAGAAATGGTGCCTCAAACACGCATAGTCTAAGTGGTGGAATCAAACCTGTGTTCGGTGTTTTCCAAATGAGATAGAAATAGTTTTCCTGGAACTGAGAATCTTCACTGGCACCTAAGGCTTTATCTTCTTTGGACGGGGCCTCTGTTTGTGTTCTGTCTTAGGAATATAAAATGTTAAAAATTAATTCCAACACGTTGTTGTTGTTGTTATGTGCCATCTAGTTGCTTGCAACTCATAGCGACCCTATGTACACCAGCCCTAAACCCTGCTCTATCCTGTGCCAATTGCAATGCCTCTGACACTCCCATCCCAATTACCCCAGTCACTGAATCAATCCACCTTCTAGAGGACCTTCCCCTCTTGCACCGTCCCTCCACCATCCCAAGCATGATGTCCCTCTCTAAGGACCTGTCCCTCCTTACAACATGTCCAAAGTATGTCAGACAAAGCTCCAGAATCCTTACCTCCAAAGAGCAGCCTGGTTTAACCCTCTCCAGAATGACTCTGTTTGTTTTCTTGGCAGTCCATGGCCCATTCAATACTTTTCTCCAGCACCACAGCTCAAAGGCATCAATTCTCCTTCTATCCTTCCTAGGCATTGTCCAACTCTCTGATGCATAACAAGTGATTGCAATGATCATAACCTGTATCAGACTCACCTTAGTCTCCAGAGTGACACCATTGCTCTTCAGTACCCTGGAGAGGTCACTAAAAGCAGACTT
>NW_006399785.1:16415487-16425284 GCF_000299155.1 Elephantulus edwardii | reverse complement strand
TTTTTGGATAATCTTCAGTAGAATCTTGCTTGCATGTGCAATCAATGCTATTGTTCTGTAGTTTCCACACTCTGTTGGGTCACCCTTCTTTGGGATGGGAAAAAATATAGATCTCTTCCAGTCAGTTGGCCAAGTGCTTGTTCTCCAGATTTCTTGGCACAACCTGGTGAGCACGTCCAGGGCAGCATCTGTTAGCTGAAATACGACAATTGGTATACCATCTATTGCTGGGGCCTTATTTTTTGCTATTTCCTTCAAACAGCTTGAACTTCTTCTTTCATCACCATAGGCTCTTGCTCATATGTTATTTCATTAAATTCTTCTGTGTCTGCCAATTCCTTTCGATACAGTGACTCAGTATATTCTTGCCATCTTCTTTTGATACCTCCTGGATCATTTAATATTCTGCCTAAAACATCCTTGATTATAGTAACTGGAGATTTGAACACAGCAGTGGATGAATTCGACTTTTGGTTCTCCACCGAAATTTGTTTGAAAATGTGTTCTTTTTTTTATATACTACTTTATTTACAAAATTCAAATACAATGGGGGTTTTGGGATTTTTGGTGTGGTAGTGGTGTTTTTTTAATTTTTTTTAAAAAAAATTGTTCTTATATCAGCATAGAGTTCCTTGCTAGTGTCCTATCATGAATTTGAGGGGATGGAATTAGGGAAATCTTCCAAGGCTAATGGTGGTCCCGAGATAGAAGTATCTTCAGTCGAGAGATCTGGGTTTGACGTGCAGCCAACTCACCTTATCCCCAGACACTACTCTTCTGTCCGTGGAGGCTTATTACATGCTGCTACTCTATTAAACAGGCTCTAACCTAAAATGAACTAAGAAATACTGCCTAGAAATCTCTTTTTAAAAATCAGCCAGTAGAGGTTCTATGGATCATGATTCTGTGGTCGTGTCAGACATAGGAGGTGGCAACTAAAAATGACGGAAAGATGGGCCATCTCCTCCCACGCAATTCACTGCCTCTGAAAAATGCCCTAGAGGGTCAGCTCTGAATTGGTTCGACAGTACACAATAACAACACTGTAAACTGGGTCAGATATGGCAGCTAAAAGGAACAACAGGGCAATCTATGAGGCAGCCCAAAGGGAAAGGGAGACTTCCAAGAGACTTTGCCTGGCAAGGAAAGGATAGAAGGAAACAGGACATTGCCGATGTATGAACCAAGCCTTCCTTCAAAAATGAGTCAGAGCAACTCAAGGGCAAAGTCAAGACAAGAGAACAGCCCTCAAGGAGAAGCAGATCTGCCTCCAGATTGGGCAAAGGCTACATATTACTGGGAAGGTACACACAGGGATGGGAAACACTAAGAGGGAAGCTTCCTTCAATGTGGCCATGTTTAATTGTTTTGTGTTTTTTTTATAATAAACCAAAAGATGCTATGTAGGTATACCAGAAGTTCCTGCTTCTGGTAAGGTTCTCTAATACTACATTCTTTTTTGATGAATTCCTTGTAAGCTAAATGTAAATTAAATACCTAATTTTTTAAAAAATTCATTATTATTGCAGGGTTCAGGTCTGCTATTCATAGAGTCGTTATGAGTCGTGGTCCACTCAATGGCATCTAACAAGAGCAACTTCATTATTGATATCTTTATAAACTTGACCTTTATTCATCTTTGCTGATTGAAAACATTACACATACACTTACAGATACGCTTTAACATTGTATGAAGTACATAAGGAGACCTAGTGGCACCGAGCATGTGCATCAGACTATTGAGTAAAAGGTCAGCTATCAGAAATCACAAAATACTCTATAAGATGGGTAATCGCCTCCCATGGAGATTTGTGGCCTTGGAAACCCAGTGGCGAGCCACTAGGAGTCAGGACTGACTGGAGTTTTATAGGATCCACTTCCTATGAACCCTACGAACTCAGATAAGTATCAATAGTTATAGAAAGGCTTCAGGCCTTTTGTTCATAGGGTCACTAGGAGTCATGCTCAACTCGAAGGCAATCATCAACAACAACAATTACTAATGACAAAGTGTGCCAAAAAATAAATCTTAAATGGGGTTTATTACAACTCAAAATCATGGTAATTTGAGGAATATACTTGTGTGTGTGTGTGTGTGTGTGTGTGTGTGTGTGTGTGTGTTTTCAATAAATACGCATTGAGCACCCTGTGTGCTTTGCACTCTAAGTAGTTGTAAGCGGATAAATACAGTCACTGGTTTTAAGGTGTTCATGATAAGGAAAGACTTTGACTATAGTGCAAACACACACCCACCACAAACACACACCCACCTAATCTATGATCCTGGTACTGACACACACATGCACACAGTCCTCAAAGCCTCGGATACTTCTCTCACCTTTTCTCTATTGGGGTGTAACCATCTCAACCTTTTTTCCCCCCATCCAGAGATGTGAGTGCTCCCAGACCGGTCACATGGATAATCACTTAAAACTAATTGCTCACTTGTGTCAAAGAGATGGCCTCTGAACATCTGGTTCGAATAATCTTTGCCTCCTCCCCCCATCCAGGCTCGAAACACTCTACCAAATGTTGCTGGAAAAAAATACAACCTGTGCAGCTGCTTGGTGCCCCAGTGCTGCGAGCTGACACGGGAACAGATTCACACTCGGCAGACAAGATCTGATTTCAATGCAGTCATTCTCCATGATTCAGGACTGAACTCCCTTGCTCCTGCCTGCTTACCACCCGGGAGAAGAATTTCACCCTGAAAACACATCGTTAACTTAAAGGAACTTCTAGCAGGGCGGCTGCCTGAGAGCAAGGCTACCTTTTCCAATCAGTCCTTCGCTGACTTATTGAACAAGCATTTCTGAGGATTCTGATACATGACAAGCTCAGTGTAAGGTGACCAAAAAGCAAGTCAAGCTAGTTACCACTAAGTCCATTTTGATTTATAAGTCCCTGAGTGCCACAAATAGTTGGGTGCTGGACTATTAATTGAAAGTTAAATGGTTTGAGCCTGTCTATCGTGTGTCAGGGACACATTCTGTCCCCACACCTTTTCAGTCTATATGCAGAACAGATCATTTGGGAAGCAGGGCATAATGAGGAGGAATGTGGCATCAGTATTGGAGGAAGACTCAATAGCAACCTACGATATGTAAATGACACAACCTTGTTTGCTGAAACTAAAGAAGACCTGAAGCGCTATACTTTGACCAGGAAGCAGTCTTCAGAACAGAGCAGGGAAACACTGCATGGTTCAAAATCAGGAAGAGAGTACATCAGGGATGCATCCGATCACCATACCTTTTTAATCTGCATGCAGAACAGATCACTTGGGAAGCAGGGATTTATGAGGAGGAATGTGGCATCAGGATTGGAGGAAGGCTCATCAACAACCTAAGTTGTACAGATAACACAACTTTGCTTGCTAAGACTAAAGAAGATCTGAAGTACTTGCTGCAGAAGGTCAAGGACTGTAGTCTTCAATATGGATTGAAGCTCAACATCAAGAAAACAAAGATTCTCACCACTGGGCAAATCGACAGCACCATGATAGATGGAGAAGAGATTGAGGTTGTTAGCAATTACAGCTTTCTCCACTCCACAATCAACACTCTTAACACCAGAAGTCAAAAGGAAATCAAAAGATGAATCACACTGGGAAAATCTGCTGTCAAAGACCTCTCCAGAGTGCTGAAGAGCAACTATGCCAGTCTAGAGACTAAGGTGCACCTAACCATGGTCTTCACATTAGTTGTTTCAGAGAGCTGGGCAATGACTAAGGAGGACAGTAGAAGAATTGACGCCTTCTAGTTGTGATGCTGAAGAAGAGACTTGAACATACCATGATCTGCCAAGAAAATAAATGGGTCTATCCAGGAGAGGGTGAAACCAAATCTCTCCTTGGAGGCTAGGATTTTGAGGCTCCATCTCACATACTTTGGGCACATGGCCAGGAGGGACGAGTCCTTGGAGAAGGACATCATCATGCTCAGAAGGGTGGAGGAACAGCACAGGAGAGGAAAATCCCAGATGAGAAGGATTGATACAGTGACTAGAGCAATGGGGGTTGGTGTGCTGGAATCGGTGAGACTGGCTCACGCCAGGGCAGGGTTCAGAGCTGCTGTACATATGGGTGATATGGGTCACAGGTGACTCGATGGCACATAACAACAACAACAGGCACTTTGGAAAGAGGAACTGGAAATCTGGTTTTGAAGGGTTACAACCTTGCCAACACTGTGCTTGTTGTTGTTGTTCTTATATACAAAATATAAATGATGACAAGTTGCCTCCTCACAGAAGAGTCTGCTAAATTACACAGACGGATAAAGTTTTCAGTCAATGAAGGACTTCATTTGCTGATATGTCATGGCTCCAAATGAGAATAAACAGCTGTAAACATCCATTCATAACTGGGACATGAAATGTGAAAAGTTTATTAAGAGCCCACTGTGGTCAGGAGTTGAGTGACCCTGTAAACAACAGATGTGAACCCTCTCCTATCTCATGCAAGCTCACAATTTCCAACACCCTTGAGCCCATTGCTGCAGTCACTGTGTCAATCCACCTGGTAGAGGGTCTTCGTTTCCTTCACCATCCCCTTAACTTTCCAAGAATGATGTCCTTTTCCAAGGAAAACACTTTTCTTACAACATGCCCAAATTATGCAAAACAAAGCTTCAGCGTCCTTGCTTCCAAGGAGCACTCTGGCTGCATCTTCTTTAAGACATACCTGTTTGTCCTCTTGGCCATCCATGGGATGTTCAATGCTCTGCTCCAACATCACAGCTCAAAAGCATCAAGTCGGCTTCCGTCATCCTTATCCATGTGTGTGATAACACCAACACGGGAGCAGCAGTGTGACTACTTAAGCATCCAGCTGCATCAGCCTGGTCTATCGCTCAAGAGTTTCTGGGGAAAACCGACCAGCATACCTGCAGTCACATGAGTCATTCTCCTGATGAGTTTGAGTCTCTGTAGGACCTTCTAGCAAATGTTTTTACTGAACCCAAGAGACCATAGAGGAACTGGGGAGCTGAGCCACCAATGGAGCTGTTAATATCTGACATTATGGATTCCTATAACTGGATGAGCTTTTACGATTATTTTGACCTGAGGCTTCTGATTAATAGTGTGGTATTAATCTTTATGCAAAGGATAATAAAAAACAATTCCTAGCTCTCAGTAGTATAGCAAGTAATTGAAAAGACCATGGTGTGAGTCAGGAAAAACTTAGTCCTCAAACTGACACCTTTGTTCCGCAGTAATTTGGAGAGGACCCTGACTGCAGACTTTCCCAGTGCAATATGTATCCTGATCTACTGACTGCTGGTACCAAGGGCATTGACTGTGGAATTGAACGTGGAAATTACAGAGCAATTTACTGGAGAAGAGTATAGAACATATCATGGACTGCCAGGAGAACAAATAGGTCTGTCTTGGAGAGAGTGAAGCCAAGTTTCTCCATGGAGGCTAGGATTTTAAAGCTCTGTCTCACATACTTTGGGCACCTAGCCAGGAGAGACCTGTCCTTGGAGAAAGACACCATGCTTGGAAGAGTGGAGGGACAGGACAGGAAAACCAATGAGACCTATTAGGAATTAGGTGTGTCAGAGTCAGTGAGACTGGCTCAGAATAGACAAAGTTCATAGCTATTGTACATAGGATTGCTATCAGTCACAAGTGACTTGATGGCACATAAAAAGAACAATATCATTAATATCACATAAAAGCAAAATAATGCCAAAGAACATTTAAAAATGGCTAGAACAATTGTTGTTGTTGTTGATTGTTGTCAAGTCGAGCACGACACATAGCACCCCTAAGAACTAAAGGACTGAAGCTGTTCTGTAACTATAGACACTTATCAAAGTTCAGAGTTTCCAGAGGCATGTTGTTTAGGAAGTGGATGGCTAGAATCATACATAGACAAAATACTGACAGAATTGCAAGCTACAAGAGACCATGGCACCAGGGATACCATTGCTGATATCAGATGGATTCTTGCTGAAAGCAAAAAATACTAGAAGAGAGTCTATTTGTGCTTTATTGACTACTCAATAGTAGTCCATATTTGACTGTGTGGATATTATGAAGTTATGGCTAACACTGAGAAGAACTGGAATTCCTGAACACTTAATTATGCAATTATGAAATCTATACTTAGACAAGAAGTTATTGTGTGAGCAGAGCAAGGGAATACTACATGGCTGAAAATTAAGAAAAGCATGTGTCAGGGCGGGATCCTTTTCCCAGACCTATTAAATCTGTATGCTGAGCAAACTGTGTGCAAAGAGCATGACTTTAGGGTATCAGCACAGCTCCCTACAGCCTAGACAGTCAGGATTTCCTTCTCTGAGGCATCAGTGAGCTAAAATGCATGGGTATAGTCATTTGAATCAGACAGTCATACGATCATATTCTGGAAATGGCAAACTGAAAAATGGTGTCACATTTATCACGAAAAAGAACATTGTGAGATCTGTCCTCAATACAATGCTGTCAATAAAAGGATAATATTAATGCAAGGAACATCTGCTAATATGATTTTTTTGTATGTAGATAGAGTTATATCTCAACCACTAACGCCAAAAATTAAGAAATGGAGAGATTTTGAACTTGCATGTCAGTAGTTGATTATCTAATTCATATTCAGCCTTTGTTCTGAGTTCTGATACTAACAAAAATATTTGTTGTTGTTTAATGCTTTCAAGTTGAGCACGACTCATAGTGACCCTGTGAACAAAAGACCTGATGTTCCTCTACAACTATCGACATTTGCAAAGTTCATAGAGTTTCTGGAGGCATGTTATTTAAGAAGTTGATGCTACTCCTGCTTCCAAACCTGTCATAGTATGTTATTGTTGTTATTGTTGTTATGTGCCATTGAGTAGCCTGCAATGTATAGTTACCCTATTAGCAGCTCTGAACTCTGCCCTGTCCTGAGCCAGTCTCACTGACTCTGACACACCAACCCCCATTACCCCAGGTACTGCATCAATACATCTCATCCGGGGTCTTCCTCTCCTGTGCTGTCCGTCGACCCTTCTGAGCATGATGCCTTTCTCCAAGGACCAATCTCTCCTGTCCACATGCCCAAAGTGAGTGAGGCAGAGCTTCAAAATCCTAGCCTCCAAGAAGAGACTTGGTTTCACCATCTCCAAAACAGACCTAGCTGTTTTCTTGGCAGTCCATGGTACATTCAAGCCTCTTCTCCAGCACCACAACTCGAAGGCATCTATTCTTTGTCTGTCATTCTTAGAAAATATTTGCATGGGGGAAATCTGCTGTTAGGGACCTCTCTAATGTTCTAAAGAGCAAGAATGGCACTTTGAAGACTAAGGTACCTGACATAAACTACTGGAGCTCATTGTTGGTGAGTCAGAACTGACTCATAATAGATGATCATCCAGCAGATGGTTAGAGGCTCTCATTAGCATAGAAGGAGATTTCTCATCGCTCTCCTGTGGAACCACTGATTACTCCCAAGCACCAGACAGGCACCACCTTTAGGGCAACAGCTCAATTAACTACAGTCTATCCCACCAGATTGCTCACATACCTGGCAAAAGTCATATTCTTTTCAATTCGTACATAGGCAGGTAGAAAAGTTGGACAGTGAGTAAGACTTAATGCCTTTGAGCTGTAATTTAGGAGTAGATTACAGAATAACCCATGGATTGTCAAAAGAATAAATAATAATATCCTGGGTAAGGTGCAATCAGAGTGCTTATAGGAGAGAAGGATGGGGAGACTCTTTCCCATATGTTGTTGTTGTTGTTGTTGTTAGGTGTCATCAAATCAAGTACAACTCAAAGCGACCCTATGAACGAAAGATCTAAAACAAGCCCTGTCCTGCGCCATCCTCACACTTCTTGACACACAAGAGCCAGTTGTAGCAGTCATCTTGTCAGTCCACCTGGGTGAGGGCCTTCCTCTCTCCACCCTTCCCAACATCATCTCTAAGGAAGGCTCAAAGAATGTGAGGTGAAGCCTCATTATTCTTGCCTCCAAAGAGCATTCTGGCTGCATCCCTTCCAAGACATATCTGTTCGTTCTTTTGGCCATCCATGAGATGTTCGGTGCTCTTCTCCAACACCACAGCTCAAAGGCATCAATTCTTTTTTTCTGGCATCCTTGTTCATTGTCTGGGTGTCGTATGCATAGTAATTGGAAAGACCATGGCCTGAATCAGATGCACCTGAGTCTTCAAACTGCTATCACTACTCCTCAATAATTTGGAAAGGTCCTTAACTGCAGATTTCCCCAGCAATATACTTTTCACATTGCCTCGTACTTTGAGCATTTATTGAGAAGTTTCAATCCTTGAAAAGAAAGAGTTATTATACTTGGTAAAGTATCAGATTTGTGAAGGAGAGGTAAATCCATGACTACAATGGGTTTGAGCACTATAGAGATTGTAAAGGTGCCACCAGATTTGACCGAGAAATTGATATATTGGTCATAGGGTTACTAGGAGTTACTAGGGATATTGTAGCTAATGTTAGATGGACCTTGGCTGAAAGCAGAGAGTACCAAAGGAATGTCTGTGTTTCATTGACTGTGCAAAGACATTTGACTGTGTGGATCACAACAAACTGTGGCTGACTCTGAGAAGAACGGGATCCCAGAACACTTGATTGTGCTTATGCAAAACCTATACTTGAACCAGGAGGCAGTCATCAGAACAGAGCAAGGAAACACAGCATGGTTCAAAACTGGGAAAGGTGTACACCAGAGATGTGTCCTATCTCCACCCCTGATGACACCTAACAAAAAAGCTTTCTACAGATCTCTAGGGTGAGAAAGATGGTTTGTAAGATCTAAAAGAGGAAGAATGCTTCTCCCATTAAGATTTACCACCTCGGAGACCTGATGTAGGCTCAATAAGAATCATAATGAATTGGACAATAGTAAGTTTCATGAGTGCTAGTTATAGATGATTCAAAGAAAGGAAATATGTAAAAATTGCACTAAAAAGGAACACGGCAGAAAAATCCCACGTTCCTCACCAACTCCATGGCAAGGATTAACACAAACACAATTCCAACATGAAACTGGATCTAGATTTCACTTTTCCCAATTTCCTCTCCCCAATCACTTCAATGTTACTCTCTCTGACCCTAACTCACCCAGAATTAGGTCAGATTGCATCTCCAGCCACCCTGAGCCAGATAAGAACACATGTTTGAAGTACTCTAGCCTTCTTCACTGACTGCCTGTGCAGTGTTTCTCTGACATCGTCTCCCAAAGCTGGATCTTCACAAATTTACCTCTTACGCAAGCTTTCTCTGAAGTGACCACTCCAGGCTAAGTTGAAGTGGGCTCATTAATTCTCTAGAGTGGCTCACAAAGTTTACAAAGAAAATCTTCTACATTTACAGTTACTCAAGTATTATTATGGGGAGATCTGGTGGCTTAGTCTATAAGGAATTTAGCAATGAGAGTTAGTGTAAGTATTATGACCCAAAAGGATATAAACAAAGAGATCTATCAGGTAAGACCTGGGGGATATCCCAGCACAAATCTTCCATGGTCTCCAGAGATACGCAGAGATCTCCTCTCTCATACATGGATATTTGTACTAATCAAAGAATAGCCCAAAGGGAGAGTTCTAAAATCCAAGGTTCCTTTTAACAGTCACTTGGGACTTCAGTGCAATTCATGGCAGGATCCCTAATGTGCACACATGATAGATGACTATCCATGACTCATTGCAATTCCTTCCTCTTTTGCTGAAGTTGGTGCCAGTTATGAGTTGATGAGTTGGGTGCTCTTAACTCATTTGCATAGGTCTAAGTGAACTGTAGTATTCAATATGGCTTGAAGATTTAAAAAAAAAAAAA
>NW_006399785.1:16413892-16414828 GCF_000299155.1 Elephantulus edwardii | reverse complement strand
GAAGGTGTATTGGAAATGGTGGAATTGGCTAAGGAGAGAGCAGGGGTCAGAGATATTGTGCATAGGGTCATTATGAGTTGCAAAGGACTCAACAGCATGCAACAGGAAGTAACAACACCAAGGCTATTTTAGAAAAAGCTGAGATGCCTGTTTTTTGTTGCTGTTTTTTTTTTTTGTTTGCTTGTTTGGGGTTTTGTTAGAAATTCCAAGGACTATTTAGACAGAGGCAAAACTCAAATAAAATTATTTGTCCCACACAGGAAGTAACATACCCATAACTGCACAACTATTTTTAAAACACATGCAGGATTCAACCCTACTGTCCTTGACAACTCACACTCCTGAAATGCTCAGGCTGACATTCACTAGCACAAGTGTTTGAAGAGATCCATGCAGAGATAAGCACCATTTTCCCATC
Organism: Elephantulus edwardii; assembly: GCF_000299155.1. Taxonomy (NCBI): domain Eukaryota; kingdom Metazoa; phylum Chordata; class Mammalia; order Macroscelidea; family Macroscelididae; genus Elephantulus; species Elephantulus edwardii. The sequence goes on along the minus strand of NW_006399785.1, from coordinate 16,414,410 downwards.
CTCTTCAAGGTCAACATCATCAGCCTCGAAGACCAAGAGAAAGTATTCATTTTCTCATACGTTTTTCTGTAAGGACTGTTGGTGGGATCTACAGCTCCATTCATACCAACAAAAGATCCTCATCATTCACCTGGTCACGATTCAACTAAATTTCCATTCTTCCAGAACCTCCAAGGTAACTACATTCTGACATGATTTCCAAGATGTATCAGCAGCTAATATTTTTTTTCTATTGGAAAAGCACTCTTCCTGGATGATACCCTTGATAACCTCCCACAACTCATCTGGTGGTTGCTCATTAGCGTTCAAGGCCTTAAACCTGTTCTCAGGTGGTTCTGAAATTCAGGGGGGATAGACTCAAAGTCATATTTTGGTTCCTGTGGATTTGGTTTAATTTTCCTCAGCTTCAGTTTGAACTTGCATATGAGTAGTTGGTGGTCTGTTCCACGATCAGCTCCTGGCCCAGTTTTCACAGCTGATATTGAGCTTCTCCAGCGGTTCCTTCCACAGATGTAATC
>NW_006399785.1:16408216-16409314 GCF_000299155.1 Elephantulus edwardii | reverse complement strand
TATTATTACTATTACTATTAGTATTATTATTATTATTTACTGGTGATATACAAAGTTTGTATACATTGTTTTTCACACCAGATCTTTCTGCTTGCTCCACACTTCAAATTGTGTGACCCTATGATTATCACTTACCCCACCCCTCACTCATCCCACCCTCCCTTCCTTGGATTTTCATTCTCATTCTACAATAATGGTTTTTATACAATATTTGTCCCCACAGGACTGAGTTAGTTCACCCAGATTAATGCTCTCCTGTACCTCCCAAAGTAGTAATTTACAAAATCATTGCCCTTGAGTGCTGCATAGGATTCCATTGTGTGCATGAACAGTAATTTCTCAATCCATTCAATTGTAGTTGGACACTGGGGCTGTTTTTCATGTTCTTGAGATAGTGAATAATGCTACTATGAACACTGGTGTACAAGTCTCCATTTGTGCCTCAGTTCTTATTTTCTCAGGGTATATTCCAAGCAGTGGAATAGCTGGGTCATATGGAACTTCTATGTTCAGCTTTTTGAGGAAGCACCTAACTGCCTTCCAGAATGGTTGTTCATTTCAGTTCCTATCTCATCACATCCTCTCCAGTATTGCTTACTTGCTGTCCCGATAAACTACGTCACTGCTACTGGAGTAAGATGGTAGCTCATTGTGGTTTTGATTTGCATCTCTCCTATTGCCAGTAATTTGGAGCATTTCTTCATGTTTTTGAGGGCCATCTGAATATCTTCCTCTGTGAAAATCCTTTCCATGTCTTTTGCCCATTTTATAATTGTGTTATCAATCTTTTTCTTGTGGAGGCACTGTAAGATTCTGTAAACTTTTGATATAAGACCTTTGCCAGATGATAGGCTGCTGTTTTTTTAAAAGAAATATACAGATTTTTTTTAATGTCAAAACTTTCCAGAAAATAATTTAATGACTTAAAAGAGTTCTTTCTTCTGGATAGATATCTAAATCCTGCCATAATGAAGTTCTGAGTTTTTGAGGAAAAGACATAAAACATAATCTACCAAATGTTGACATTAGCTCTTTGTCCACAAGATATTGCATTGAAGATTTTACGTTATTATTACTATTATCATTATTATTATTATT
>NW_006399785.1:16402712-16408116 GCF_000299155.1 Elephantulus edwardii | reverse complement strand
GGAGGCAAGGATTCTGAGGCTCCGTCTAACATACTTTGGACATGTTGTAAGGAGGGACCGGTCCTTGGAGAGAGACATCATGCTTGGGAGGGTGGAGGGACAGCGCAGGAGGGGAAGGCTCTCTATGAGGTGGATTGATTCAGTGACTGGGGCAATTGGGATGGGAGTGTCAGAGATGGTGCAATTGACACAGGACAGAATTAGGGCTGTTGTACATAGGGTTGCTATGAATCGCAAGGGACTTGAGGGCACATAACAACCACCACCACCACCAGGGGAGTCTTGTAAAGGATGTCTAGATTGAGGACATCATGCTTGCATTTTATTGTTGTTCTTGCCCATCCTCTACTACAAATTTATGCATTCCCTTCCCTTTCTGGACCAGGAGCTTGATGTGGCTTCAGCCTGACCCTGATCCACATTCACACTTCCTCTCACACATAGACACAACTTTCTAACCAATCTGTTGGCCTTTATCCACTAACAATTCTTCTGAATGATCTTTGTAAAATGCAAAATGCTTCTTCATTTACAGGCTTTCAAATGCCTAGAGAGTTTAGTCCCAAAATCTTACATGAGCTTCAGTAGCAAGACTCTTTATGATCTTGAGGTAATTGACACCATCAGACTCATCAATCAACAATCTCTTTTCTATTCCTCTCCTAGCCCTACAGTGGCTTAACAGTAAGGAGTTGTACTGTCAACCCCAAAGCACGCAGTTTGAATCCACCAGTTTCTCCTCAAGAGAAAGATAAGCAATCTCTTCCCTTGTGAATAACTGGCTCTGAAAACCCACTGGGGAATCAGCTGTGAGTTGGTTCCAACTCAACTGTGCACAGTATCAACAACTCTCTATGGTCTAGTGGGACTACCGTGTTCCCTACAAACACCAGCGTGTGTGTTCATACTTTCTCCCTGTCTAGAAACACTTTCTGTTGTATTTCTACTTTGAAACATACAAGTCACCTTTTGCACAATTCAATTGCTATCACATTATTTCCCATCTCCCAAGAAAAGCATGTTATTCCTTTCTTGGTTCCATGATATGGTATCCATTTATCTATCATATTCTGTAGGTCTGCAAAACTAACCTGAGATTTATTTATGGATGAGAACTGTTGTTGTTGTTGTTGTTGCTGCTGCTGCTGCTGTTGTGTGCCATCGAGTCAAATATTACTCATAGAAACTCTATGAACAACAGATCTGACCTGTGTTATCCTGTGCCGCCTTCACACTTTCACACTTTCTGACACACCCATTGCAGCAGTCACCATGTCTATCCACATGGTCAGGGTCATCCTCTTCTTCATCATTCCTCCACCTTCCCAAGTATGAAATTCTTCTCCAAGGAATAGTCCATCCTAGCAACTTGCCCAAAGTATGTGAGGTGAAGCCTCATCGTTCTTGCCTCCAAAGAGCACTCTGGGTGCACCCTCTCCAAGACATATCTGTTTGTTCCCTTGGCCGTTCATGATTCCACTGCGCCTCTCCGACACAACAGCTCAAAGGCATCAATTCTTCTCCTGTCATCCTTATTTATTATTCAGCTTTCAGATTTACATCAAGTAATCAGAAATACCATGGCCTGAATCAGTCCTCAAAGTGGCATCACTACTCCTTAGTAACTTTGATGAGAGCTAGATGTAGTTAATCTACTTTTTCATTAGTTGTTGTTGATTGCCTTCGAGTCGAGCATGACTCATAGGAACCCTATGAACAAAAGGCCAGAAGCCCCTCTACAACTACTGACATTTATCAAAGTTTATAGTTTCCAGAGGCATGTTATTTAGGAAGTGGATGCCACTCATTAGTTATGTCCTTGAAAATGTTGTTGTTGTTGTTATTGTTGCTGTTAGGTGCCATCGAGTCATAGATGACCCATAAGATCCTATGAACAAAAGGCCTGAGCACTGTTCTTGGATTTTCCAGAGGCAAGCCATTTCGGAAGTGGATGCCACTCCTGCTTTCAGGCTTGTTTTAATTGGGAAGTTCCACCAAACCCTGCCTACCACGGGTAACCATTATCGCATTTGTCACGTCAGTCTCACAGTGTTTAGCATCACAGCAACCACGAGTTACCTCTGTACAGCAATGCACAGACCAGCACTATACAACCTAGAAGAATGTTTGACAGAAAAACAGTGTGAACCAGGCCTGAGGGCTGCAGATTAAAATCATCCACCTTGGGCTTGGTAGCATAACTTTCTGTCTACTAGGCCAACGTAGACCTTTCTATGTTGTCTTTGTTATTGTTGTTAGTGATAAAAAAAAAATCAAACTCAGACCCATTGCCATCAAGTCAGAGATGACCCACAGCGGCTCTTCCATGGGGTTTCCGAGGCTGAAAATTGGAGAGGAGATTGTGCTTCTTTCTCTTGCAGGGTAGCTGATGGATTGGAACCTTCAGAGAGGTACAGTGTTTGTGTTAGCTTTGCAAATCCTTAAGGATCTTATCACAAGGTTTGCATATTTCAGCTTTCCATTTACAATTTCTAATATGGTGCCATGGTGCGTACCAAGCACTGGGGGGTGCGGGGGAAGGAAAGCAAAGGAAAGTGGAAGGAAGGAAGGAGGCGGGGGAGAGAAGGAGGCAGGGGGAAGGAGAAGGAGTGATTTAGATAGAGAGGACAAAGTAGTGGCAAACTGAGCGAGGAAAAAGAAGTAAGGAAAGAGAAGATGGGAGGAGGAAAAGGAAGAAAGACATAAAAGAAGCTTGAGAGAATGAGATGGGGAAGGAAGGGGGGACAGAAGGAGAAGGGGAGGGCAGAGATGCTCCTCGCTTAAATATATCTATATATTTTCTTAATAACTAACCTCGGCTCTACATCTGGCAGCCACACTGCATATTCATCGTGTCACCGCTTAACGTGGGATACCCAAGGAAAGTCCTGGAACAATATTTGCACTGAAAGACAGACTTTTCCCCCCTCTCCTGTATACTCCCATTAAGGCCATCAATAAATTAGATTAGTGGTTTTGACATGTTTCTGCCTACTTGCTGACCTCAGCCTCTAAATAGAGCCTCTATAGTCCTTTCTCATAGCCCATCTCAGTGTTTATAAGGTGGTAGAAGTTGTGGGACTTACCTGTCGCTGGGCCAAGGTCAGAGGGAGCAAAGCACAGCTTTATTAGCCTTTGGAACAGGTCCAGATTGGAGACTCCTTCTCACAGATACACACTTTTAGATGGTAAAATACTGTTACCATCTAGTCGCTTCTAACCCTGCTGAAAGCACAGGCTTCAGCCAGTAACCCTCACCTCATATATCAACATAAATATTATTGCTGTCCCCTTTATTCCTTGTGCCTGCTCTCCTCGGCCAGGCGGTATGAGGTCACTAGGAAATTGCTCCAGTTCCCCTCCCACAGGGCCAAGTAACACACTTCAGTCCGCAGCTTTGCAACTCCGATTCACTACCAGATGGGCACTGGGAGTTTATGTCAGCCTTGTGGCGATACTCAAGGCTTCGAGGGCCAAGGGTACCTTAAAATCCATCTACCTAGCTTTCTCGTGTTGCAGTAGAGGAAACGGGGTCTATGGGGGATAAGCCCTCTGTTGTGATTAGGCAGAAGCACATTGCCTAAAGAAGTGCTTGGAAAGCCATTACCCAGCTAGCTGGTTTGTTCTATACTGAGAACAAGAACCTAGACTCAAATAAACAGTCTGCCCTCTCAGCTGAGGCATCTCCACAGAACAATACCTTGAAGAGTACTGACGTTGACAAGAGGGTTCATTATAAAAGTACTAGTCCCTGCCCTAAAATGGAAAGTAACTGCAGTTGTTAGCTTTGTAGTCCTACAAAACCTTGAAGCATCTACTGTTTCCTTGCTAAGAAACCTGGGGAATCCTGAGCTGTAGAGATTTCTTGCTCTAGTCCACTATCTCTTCTTCATCTTCTTTCAGGCTATTTTATTCCTGTTGTTGTTGTGTGCCGTCAAGTCTCTTGCAACTCATGTTGTTGTTGTTGTTGTTGTTGTTGTTGTGTGCCATAGAGTCTCTGCAACTCATAGCAACGCTATGTACAACAGCCCTAAACTCTGTTCTGTCCTGTGCCAATCTCATTGTCTCCAACACACTCATCCCGATTACCCCAGTCACAGCAACCCTATATACAACAGCCTTAAATCCTGTTCTATCCTATGCCAATATTATTGTCTCCAACAAGCCTATCCCCATTACTCCAATGATGGGATCAATCCAGCTCATTGAGGGCCTTCCTTTTCTGGGCTGTCTCTCCACCCTCCCAAACATGACATCCCTCTCCAAGGACTGACCCCGCCTTGCAACATGTCCAAAGTATGTCAGACGGAACTTCAGAATCCTTGCCTCCAAGGAGCAGCCTGGCTCTACCCGCTCCAGGATGAACTTGTTTGTTCTCCTATCAGTCCACGGTGTCTTCAATACTCTCTTCCAATACTACAGCTCAAATGCATCAGCTCTCCTTCTATCATCCCTAGTCATTGTCTAGCTCTCTGATCCACAGCAAGTGATTGCAAAGACCATGGCCGGTATCAGGTGCACCTTAGTCTCCAGACTGACATCGTTGCTCCTCAGTACCTTAGAGAGGTCTCTGAGAGCAGACTTGCCCAGTGCAATTCATCTTTTAATTTCCTAGCTGCTGGTATCAAGAGTGTTGATTGTAGAGCCAACCAAATCTTTTTAGGGCCCCCAAAAGCTCTTCTCTCTTAAGATCTGCCACTTCCTTCTCTAAGTCAGGGCTTTGTTTACACCTTCTGTTTGTTTCTTCTCTAAGCTCCTTTCTATAGCAATCAAAAGAAGCTCTAGTGACCCAGTGGTTAAGGAGCTGCCCTGCCATGCCAAAGGCAAGCTGCCTGAATCCACCAGCTGTTCCTTGAGAGAAAGATGGACATTCTCCTCTCATGTGATCTCTAGCCTCCAAAAGCCCACTGGAGGGTCGGGCATTTCTAATCATTCATTCTGTTCAGATTGTCCTTCCATGCACTCATTCCAGTGCGAAGATCATCATATCCCCGTTCTTTTCCCATGCTTCCTGCCCCTTGAATCAAACCCATTATTTTAACAATTGTTTTATGCATTTTTGTGATTGCAATACTTTTCTGTTTAAAAAAAATTACATATAAATTAGATGGGACTTCTATTGTACAAATGTGTTACCTTCATTGGCAGGAAGCAAGCCGGTGAGATTTCCATACAATAGTAATAAATATGTGACCTGGTTTGAGGTCAGGCTTTTCCAGCTTCTTCTTGTTGTTGTTGTTGTTAGGTGCCATTGAGTCACTTGCGACTCATAGCCACCCTATGTAGAACAGCCCTAAACCCTGCTCTACTCTGTGCCAATCGCACTGCCTCTGACACACCCATCCCAATTACCCCAGTCACTGAATCAATCCACCACGTAGAAAAGCCCTAAACCCTGCTCTAT
>NW_006399785.1:16392968-16398087 GCF_000299155.1 Elephantulus edwardii | reverse complement strand
GTTTCATCTCCAAATAATTTATCATTAATATATCAAAGAAGACAAAGAAATTAAATAACAGGTATAAACCTTGAAATGGAAGAAACAGATATATTGTTTTATGATAATGTACTTTAACTCCCCCAAATTAAGTGAGAAATTATTATTATTATTACTATTATCATTATTATTATTATTATTATTATTTTAGTAATTATCATTCTAACTATTTGAAGTAGATAATGTTGTAATTAACAAGAGAGACAGCTGTTGGGGCAACTCCAACCTAGAGTAGCTGTAAGTTCAAAAGAAGGAGGGAAACCTTGCTGGTCCTGCATCATTAGCCTCCACTACCAGCACGATCCAAGCCCAGACTTGCAGCCCTCTCTCTCATTAACTCATTACTTCACTAAACGCTATGTCTTACTCTAGCATTGATTTCCCTATTGTTGGTGGTGGTGTTTCCATCATGGCAACAACATGAAGAAGCCAAGACAGCATAGCAAACAGATAGATAATAAGCTACTGTCATCATTGTTGTTGTTCGGTGCCATAGATGATGACTCATAGAGACCCTATGAACAAAAGGTCTTAACTCTGTTCTACCCTATGCGATCCTCACACTTCCTGACGCCTAGATACCATTGTGGTAGTCACTGCATCAATGCACCTAGTCAAGAATCTTCCCCTTCTTCCCTGACTCTCCACCTTCCCAAGTGTCATGTCCCTCTTCAAACCCCTTATAGCAACATGCCTTATGTATGTGAGGTGAAGCCTCATCATTCTTATCTCCAAAGAGCACTCGGGCTGCCCCCTCCCCAAAACATACTTGTTCATTCTTCTGGCCATCCATGGGATGATGAGTGCTCTTCTGCAAAGGCGTCAATTCTTCATCTGCCATACTCATTCATCGCCTAGCTTTCAGATGCATAGCAAGTGATCAGAAAGACAAAGACCTGAATCAGATACATCTTAGTCCTCAAACTGACACCATTATTCCCCGATAAGTTGGAGAGATCCCTAACTGCAGATTTTTCAAGTACAATCTGTCTCTTTATTTCCTGACTGATGAAACTAAGGGTGTTAATTGTGGATCCAAGCAAAGTAAGGTTGTTGAAAGTTTCAGTCTCTTCTCCATCCATCATGATGCTGCCTATCAGTCTAGTGGTAAGAATCTTTGTTTTCTTGACATTGAAATGCAATCCAAACAGAAAGCTGCATTCCTTGATCTTCTACAAGAGCTACAAATTCTCCTCACTTTCAGGAAACAAGGTTTTGTCAACTGCATAATGCAGGTTATTGATGAGTCTCCCTCCAATCCTGATGCACATTGCTTTTCATAAAGTCCAGCTTCTTGAATAATTTGCTCAGCATACTAATTAAATATGTATGAAGAGAGAATACAACCCTGACGCACTCCCTTCTTCATTTTAAACCATGCAGTGCTTCCCTGTTCTGTTCACACAATGGATTAGAAGAGATCCATGTTTGTTCCTATTCCCAAGAAAGATGATCCAAATGAATGTGGAGACTATCAAACCACCTGCAAGCAAAAGACTGCTCAAGTGCACTCAAAAATGCCTGGAACATTACATAGATAGGAAACTACCAGAAGTTCAAGTAGGATTTAGAAGAGGCCATGGCACCAGGGACACCATTGCTGGTGTCTGATGGACCCTGGTTGACAGTGAATTAAAAAAAAAGTCTATTTGTGCTTTATTGACTATTCAAAGGTATTCCACTGGGTGGATCGTAACAAGTGGTGGCTGACACTGAGAAGAATGGGAGTCCCAGGGCATGTAATTGTGCTCATGTGAAACCTATACCTGGACCAGGATTTTCATTGCTATCTTATAAATTAACACTTAAAAGCTTAAAGAGGTTAAGCTGAGAAATACTATACACATGTCAAATGAAAGAATTAAGGCCTTAAAGAATTAAAATGCTTTTCCAAAAGAAGCTTAGCCATTTTACTACAATATTCAGGTCCTCATAAAATCAAAAGGGGTGTGGGAATACTGTTGTAAAGTTGATTCTAATCCATGATGACTTTTCATTGGTTTTCCTGAGTTTCAAAAGCTTTAAATGTTTACAGAAGAACACTACTCATCTTTCACCTAATATGCAGCTGGTTTGCAAATACTGACCTTTTGGGAAGCTGCCCAACACACGTATCACCTAGGATGCACTGTGACATTTATAGGAATGCTGCAGCTTTTTTTTTTTTTTGCTATAGTAATATAACTTATGTTCCCGCGCAGCTTCCAGGCTCCCAGTTCTGCCGGCAGTGTGTCCCTCCGTCTCCCCTTTGCTCCTCCCAAGCGCTTTTGGCTCCGCCTTGGGGCTTCGTACCTGCAGGTGTGTCAGAAGCTATTGCCGGAGTGGCCTCTGTGCTGCAAACGACTGGACGGCACATAACAACAACAACAATTTAACTTATACTTTAAATATTATCTAGATCTCTTCAAAGGCACAGACTACCAGTTGCAGGCACAATCCATTTCAGAACTGGCTAGTATCCACAGGTATACTCACATATTTGGTGTCTCTAAATCATTTATCTGTCCACTTGCTGTACAGAGGTAACTTGTGATGGCTGTGAAGCTGAACATTGTGATACTAATGTGTCAAATGCGAGAATGGGGACCCATGTGGACAGTGTAACTGCACCTTACGTCTGCCACTGCACTAAATCCCAAGACACTTCTCGACAACACACTCAAAGTATGTGAGATGCAGTTTCACCATTCTTGCTCTGCTTGCATTTCATCCAAGACAGATTTTTGTGTTCTTTTGAAAGTCATGGAGTGTTCAGTATTTTTCTTCAATACCACAATTAAAAGGTGTCCATTCTTCTGTCATACTTGTTCATTGTGTAATTGCTAGATGCCTAGAAAGTGATTGAGGGGAGAAAAACAAAACAAAACAAACAAAAAAACCCCATGGCTTGAACCAGGCACACCTTAGTCTTTAAACTTGCATCTTTGCTCTTTAGAACTTTGAGGAAGTCTTTGACAGAAGATTTTCCAATGTAGCACTTTTTAATTTCTTGACTGCTGTTATCATGCATGTTGATTGTGGATTAAAGCAAAACGAAATTGTTGGCAATTTAAGTCTTTATCTATCATGATGTTTCAATTGTTCCAGTGGTGAGAATTTTTTCATTTTTTTTCTCCATAGATTTCCTTTTTTGAATGTGTTACTGTTATAGAATTCGTGAATTGCCAAAACCATGCCTGAGAATTCAAAGAAAGAAATGGTATAATTGACAGCTTCATCTACTTATCATACAGTATTACAAAACTTAATTCGTGTGCATTTTCATAATTTCACAATCTTTAAAAAATTTTATCAAGAGTTGGGATTTTAAATCTGCTGCAAGTCTTCAATTCCTAGTACACTATACCATTAAGTAACACTTCCACACATTCATCTCAGTTCATTCCTTAGTTACATAATCCTCAGTAAGATTTTGCTGGGAGATATACATTCTTTCCAGAGAAAATTTGTGGCTCAATGACCAAGAGATTACTAGTTAAGGTTTTTGGTTCCTAAACAAAGTATTCTGGTTAACCAAGAATCCCTTGTTTCTCTCAACCAATCTCCTCTTGGCTCAGCTACTCACCTCAACACCTCAGAAAGCAGGTAACCTGTCTGCTACCTCAAGTAATGGCCGCATTATTGCCCAGAAATAGTTGGCAGGTCCTTTCAGGAGATACTATAGTTCTCCTTAGTATCCAATTCCTGCACTTTTTATCTAGACTGAACTCCTATTAAAAGTTGTTCCCGTATCAGGATAGCTGTGCACACACACTCGCTTCACTGTTACTGCAGCTCCTACATTTGGCAAAGGGATTTATTACAGAGAAACCCACACTCTCCCCGTCAAGTGGTACCATACTGTGAAATCTTCCTATTGAACCAAAAAGACAAAACCCTGGATAGCTTCCTCAAGCCCCTTTAAAAGGCTTTTTTAAAAAATCACTCAATAGTTTAAAGTGTAATAATCAAAACCAGAAGGGCTACATGTCTTATCTTTTGCCCCTGACCACCTAAAAGGACAACAGAAAGACACACTCAAAAGGTTTGATAACGGCATTTAACTGGGACAAGTGCTGCATCTACAGACTGTCAAGAACCTTAGAGAGATGCAGACAAGTGTGGAATCTAGAATTCTTGTAAAAAAGATCACACAGGATTCATTAAATGTAAATGGGAGGCTAGGCTTTGCTCACATGGTCTTACATCTCTAAGAACAGTTAAGTGAGATTAAGTGCCGATTTCTCAGCAGAAACCATGTGAGCAAAAAGACAGTGGAATGACATATATCGAACACTCACAGAACACAACTGTCAACCAAGAATACCATACCCAGAAAAACTGTCCATCAAATATGAAAGAGAGATCAAGATATTCCCAGAAAAACAGAACCTGATGGTGTGTGTAAAATCAAGACCAGTGTTGCAGGAAACACTGAGAGACATCCTTCTTACAGAGGTGCCACATAAAGCATCATGGACCAAAGTAATTAGCAACAACACCAAAAAGAACTCAATAAAATGATAGCAATAAAGACTTGCCCCTCAATAATCACACTGAACCACTGAAGAGAGAAAGAGTAGCAGATTGCATTTTTAAAAAAAATAAATCCATCAATATGCTGTCTACAAGAGACTCACCTGAAAAATCAAGATAAAGAATGACTAAAAATAAAAGAGTAGGAAAAAATACATCAAGCAAATGGCAATAAGAAAAAAGCAGGAGTAGCAATATTAAACTCTGATTAAAAACAAACAAACTAAAAAACCCCAACAGAGTATAAAGGGAAGCCAAAGACTGGGAAATAATATTTGGTAATGACATGTCAGACAAAGGACTTATATCTAGAATTTATAGACTTTTTGAGCACCACAACAAGACAAAGGTAAACAACCCAATTGAAAAATGGGCATAGGATATGAACAGAGACTTCACCAAAAAGACATCCGTATGGTAAACACATGAAGAAATGTTCAAAATCCCTAGCTCTAAGAGATACGCAAGTCAAAACAACTATGAGATATCATCTCACCCCAGTAAGAATAGCAAAATTCAACAGAACAGCAAGCAACAAATGCTGGTGAGGTTGCAGAGAAACTGG
>NW_006399785.1:16390367-16392073 GCF_000299155.1 Elephantulus edwardii | reverse complement strand
CATTGAAAAGCGGGGAACTCATGAAATATTATACAAAATGGATGATTGAGGACATTCTGTTCAGTGAAATATCTCAGTCATAGAAAGACAAATGTGGCATAATGCCACTGTTATAAAACAGGACTTATATGGGGGCTGGGAGAAAACTAAGAAAACAAGGGATAAATTATCTACACAACATTAAAACAGATGAGGGAAAGAATTCTATAAAAGGAATTTATGATTAGGTGTTACTGGCATGACAAGAGTCCAGAATAAGAGCTGCATGGTAAAGTGGTCTGGGGTGGGGGTGAGGGTCTGTATAAGAATCAGAGGGCCAGGGAGGAAAATGTGCAACAATGAACAATTGGAAACCCAGAGTCTTTATAAACTTTCATTTAAATATCAATTAAGAAAATGAGAAATTTTTCTCAGTTAAGTGAACCCTTCAGCCTACCATTTCCTACACAATTGAGACCCACATAAGATTTTAGCAGCACCTGAAGTAGGAACCCCCACACACATACCCACAACCACTGTCAAATCACTTAATCAAAGCCTTTTTGGTTCCAATCTAAGGATTGGCAAATTCATGAAACACTTCAAAATCCCAATGCAGATTTTAACTTGCCTAAACAACCAAATAATATGCTCTGTCAAAAAACATATACTAAGTCAAAGCAAAAAAAAAAAAAAAAGAAGAAGAAAGAGAAAGAGCAAGAAAGGACTTATTTGTAAAACATAGAAAAAGCACTACCCATACAAGATTACTAGAAGAAACAAAATCACTCCAACCCATTCCCTTCTTGGTGGACTGAAGCACGGTTGAATTTGTGGTTACTTCAGAATACAACTTTATGGCTTAAAGTATAAATCACGGAGATGATCTGAACACAGCGGTCCATTGGAGAGCAGCATGTTCCTTCCAGAAGTCTAACACAGCCACAGCCTAGGACAGAAAGTATCCCTCAAGGATAGGGCAGTTTAAGCAAGGTCAAGTAAATCTTCTTTTACAGCAGATCAGAACCCAGATGGCTGAATTTCTGTCAGATTTGCTAGGAATCCAGTAGAGCTGATTTCAAGTTTCATATCAACACTTAGTAGAAACCATCTTCTTATCCAGAAGTTGTAAAACACGTGGACTCGACAGTGAGTGCAGCAAATCTGAGGTAGTCAGCCCTTATGAAGGCTCAGCGTCAAAACAGAAGGAGATTCTCAAATGACCACTGGCTGCAGATTTTTATTTAGTTGGTTGTTTTGTTGCTGTAATTATGAAAGAAAACTGCTCAATTGAGTATCACAATGAGAATTTATTCCCTGAATACAAAATACATAAAAACCAGCAGGGACACTTGAAAATTCTAAAATGCAATAGGGCCCATTACTTAGACAGTAGTCTGTATCATTGCTTTGGATCAGCTGAGAGCAGACAGTGATTGGCTGCTCACGGTGGTTCGCTGAAGTCTCATTACCCACCCAAGCAGTGTTAGCAAAGACCATTCCTTAACTGTAATGTGTGGGGTTGCTTTTCTGATTTTCAAGCACCACATACTGATTGTCTAGCTGAAGTTTAAAGGGCCTGGTTTTTTGAAATCTCATCCCTTCCTCTATCTTTGTGTCTTCCTACTTCAAAGCTCTTCATTTCTTTATCCCTAAGGGAAAAGAAATGTAATCAGTAAATATTATTTCTTCACTAGGTTGTTTTGAATTTTATTTTCTTTTTTTTT
>NW_006399785.1:16373202-16389727 GCF_000299155.1 Elephantulus edwardii | reverse complement strand
GAAAACTGTTAACTATCTCAATCTCTTCACTATCCATACTGACTGATGCTGCCAATTGGCCCAGTGATGAGAATCTTTGTTTTCTTGATGTTGAGCTTCAATCTGTACTGAAGGCTGCAGTCCTTGACCTTCTGCAGCAAGCACTTCAGGTCCTCCTCAGTTTCAGCAAGCAGGGTTGCATAACGCAGGTTGTTGATGATTCTTCCACCAATGCTGATGCCACAGTCCTCCTTGTAGACAAGGAAGATAAAGTCTTTCTCTGTGTTCACATAACATTCCAAGGAGGAAACTAACAGTAAACAAGTAAACAAATAAACGAAGTTAATAATTTATCAAATGTGAGCAATCGGAGAATAAATTGAATAATAGTTACTTGGAAAAAATATACTTTGAAATATACTTTGAAAAAAAATAGTTAACCTTGAAAAGAAATAAACAACATACAGAGCTGAGACCTAAAGCAAGACAGTGAATCATTAAGACTAAAGAAGAAATGATGTCCTCAAACTATGGTGTGGGCAGAGAGTATGGAGCGTGCAATGGCCTGCAGAAAAAGTAAGCACATCCGTCTTAGATGAAGCCCAGCCAGAGTGCTTCTTCCAAGAAGCAAAGACTCTGAGGTCGTCTCTTAGACTGTAGGTGGATTGTTAGAAGGAGCTAGTCCTTGGAAAAGGACATCCTGCTTGGAAAGCTGGAGGGTCAGAGGAGGAGAAGACAACCCTCAACGAGATACTGTCTGCAACATCGGATTCAGCACAGAAGAGATTGCACGGATGGTGCAGTATCAGGCAAGGTTGCTGTGTGCTGTCCCTAGAGTCACTACGAGTTCAGTGATACACAACCGTAACAACTAAGGCATGAGAGAAAAGAAACCCTCAGTGCAAAAGCTCTGAGTCACAGGAAACACAGACAGACACTCAAATAGAAGAAAATGGTCCGAGAACGCCCACACATACCAATGAACCTATACACATACACAACCACAGGCACACACTTAACTTTGGGTGCTCAAGTGAGTAACTGCTGGATGGAACAGCTGACAGATGGGAAATCCTTGCACAGAGCTGTGACAAGGGGAAGTTTGTGGGAAAAGGTGCTGTTATTTAGCCGGCCCACCCCTGCTGAGTGAGGCCAAAGTTTCCCTTGGATTCATTCCCATCTGAACTTCCACCCTTCTCAGCTAAAAAGGGCTTTTACATGCATGTTTTATACAAAGAAAGAGATGAGGATTAAGTAGCAGCTGCTTAAGGCTGGATGTAGAGAAGAAATACATATATATATATATATATGGTTGTAAAATGACTATATTTTGAAAAGAAACTTAAAACCCTCCAGCCATGCTTCCCAGAGCTGTGACCCAGCTCAGGAGTGTTGGGTAAGCAAAGACCATGTGTAACAGCAAGAGGAATGAGAAAGTGTTGTACTAAGAGGGGTGCTGACTGAGAAGGTGATAGACGCTTGCCACTGGCTGAGTCTCCAGCCACAAGCGCAAGCCCTGCTGACGTTGGGGATTTCTTGCAGAAGCAGAACTACAGCCTGACGGTGCTGGGAAATTTTTCCTGATGCCCGCACTCTCTGCATTCATTCATTCAACAAATAGCTATTGTGTACCTTCAAGATGCCAGACCCCACTCCAGACCCAGAGATACATCAGTGAACAAACACTCTTTGTAGAATCATATCCTAATGGAGGTAGGAGAGAAGCCAGACAGTAAATAAATAATCAACATAGAGAGGGTGTCAGAGGTTGACACATGCTATGGAGAAAAACCCAAGCAGGAAAAGGGGGTTTCGAAGTGCTGAGAGATTCTGCTTCCAGACAAGATGGAGCAATAGGGATCTGATTTATCGTTCCACTTAAAATAGCTAAAAATCTGGAGAAATAAAAAAGGAATGGTTTTCCAAGTCATTGGCTTTCAAGTAAAGAATGGCAGTGATTTCTGAAAGACAAGAAACATCCAATTCCTACAAGCAGTGCCTGGGCACAGGACAAAGAGGAGGAACGTAAACAGAGTGCAGTCGACACTTGAGCTGAGACTCCTGGAAGAACAAGAAAGCAAGAACTTTCAGGGGGGAAAATCGCATACAAAAAACCAGATGATCAAAAAGAGTACTCGGGAGATGTGCAGGGCGAGAGGGCTCACTTCACGTATTCAGCAAAATACTGATTAGCACATATATGGTGAGAAAAGAAGACTGGACAAGAACTGATGCCATTGAGTTGTTGTGTTAGCTAGAAGTACTGAATGGACTGCCAAAGAGAATCAGCAATGGGAGAAAGTGTGTCAAAGTCAGTGAGACTGGCTCAAGACAGGGCAAGCTTCAGAGCTGCTCTCCCCAGGGTCACTGTGGGTCGCAGGCCACTTGATGGCACATAAGACAACAACAACATTGAAAGGAATGCAATCCTGTTGTAAAACAGGACTGACATTGGGGTTGGGGGAAGACGAGAAAGATGGGTTAAATAAGAATTTATACTGCATTGAAAAGATGAGGGAGAAAACTGATTAAAAGGGATATGTGATTAGGTATTTTTGTCATGACAGGAGTCCAGAGCGAAGGTTGCATAGTGGAAAGGACCTGGGGGGTAGGGATTGTAAAACAATTAAAGATTTTTTCTTTTACTTTTACAAGAGGGGAGTGTACTGGGGGGAGAGGGTTGGGAGGGAAGAAAAGTGCAACAATGAATGAATGAATGGAAATCCAAAGTCTCTGTAAATTTTCATTGAAATTAATAATTTAAAAAATTTTTAAAGAAAAAGAAAAGGTATGGAGATAGGATGCTTCCCTGGTGTACACTTTTTCTAATTTTGAACAATGCAATGTTTCCTTGCACTGTTTTGACAACTGTCTCCTGGTCCAAGCATAGGTTTTGCATAAGCACAATCAAGCCTTCTGGGACCAAGTTACCATCCACTAACAGCACATCCAGTGAGAATCAAAGGAGTTGCACCAGGAAGTGTCCAGTCTCACAACACTTGCAGTAAGACCAGGAAGCTCTTGGGAGAGTTCAGGGGAAGCAGAGGAAGTAAAAAATATCCTTCCCCTCATCTCCTGAGAGAGGACCAGTTCTCTCTATTAAGTATCTCTTAGAGTGCTTCAAAAGTACACACTTTAGTTCTCAATCTTTGCTGCTTATTTTCAGTTTCTTGGAGTTTTTGTTTTGGTATTTTGGTGGGGTTTTTTTTTGTTTGTTTTTTTACATTCTCTTCATGTGATAAATACCTGTTTGTCAGGCACGTCAGTGTGGTGGAAAACTAAAATGTGTTACCTCTTGGACATAACTTCTTTTGGAGTGTTAGGCAATGTAATTTAATAGAAATCCTTTACAGGGAAGTAGTAGCAAACATTTTCTTTTTAACATGTAGACAACTAAAGATTTTTTTTTAAGTACCATTCTGAAAAAAATACATGACTTGTCTACCCTACATATTTATGCTATACATTCTCTGACTCTTTGAATATGTATGTACATGTGTGTATATGCCTCTTTGTACCTAAAATTAAAATTAAAGTTGGTTTAGAATTTTAAAAAAAGAAGAAGAAAGAAAGGAATGCAATCGGGATGTGTCTTAAAGGCTAGGAGAGTGAAACTTTGTCCTATCCTGTTGACAAGAGGGGCCAGTCCCTGAAGAAGTTCATCACGCTTGGAAAAGGGGAAGATCAGCAAAGAAGAGGAGGACCCTCAATGAGATGAAATGACAAAGGGACCACAACAGTGGATTTGCACACAGCAGAGATGATGAGAGTGACACGGAATCTCACAGACTTCCATTCTACTAGACACCAATAGAACTATGAGTTGCTATGAGTCAAAGTCAACTCTAACCTAGCAACAACAAAGAAAGATCAACATTGAGGCGAACATGTGCCAAGTAATGTAGCATCTAATGCAGCAGTAGTGATCAAAAGAGAATAATAAGAGATTAATCAGAAAGGTGACACAGAAAAAAAGGAATAGTCAGCTCTCATAAAAGGGCTTGTTGACGCAATTACAAGAATTTTGGCTTTGTTCCAAGCAAGATGGTGCCCATGAGAGAGTTTTAAGCAAAAGAGTTGCCCAGTCTCATTCAAGTCTTCATTTCAAGAGTTACTCTGGATCTTGTGTAAAGTATAGATGATAGGAGACCAAGTCTGAAGCAATGGAGCACTTGGAGACTTCATTGTTATAAACCAGGAAGTAATGGGTGGTAGCCAGGACCCACATGTGGAGTTGATAATATATCTTATTCTGGAGGTATTCTTTTAAAGTTCCAAATTTTTAAAAATTTGTTAATTTTATCCCAGAAGATATTGCTGTTAGATATCATAAGGCTTACTACTACTTATAATGACTCTATGAACAACAGATTAAAACTTGCCTTATCTTGAACCATTCAGTGTCATCTCTGATATGCTGGAGCTCACTGTCAAACTCACTGTATCAATACATCTTGTTGAAGATCTTCCTCTCTTTCTCTGACTCTCCATTTTTCTCAGTATGATGTCTCTTTCCAGGACTTGTCCCTAGTGTCAACATGCCCAAAGTACAGGAAATGACATTTAACCATTCTTGCCTCTATGAAGCACCTTGGTTGCACTTGGTTCCTTTAAGACAGACTTTTTTGTTCTTTTGACAGTCTGTGAAATAATTAACATTCTTCTCCAACACAATTCACAGACATCCATTCTTCTTGTCCAACTTTCAGATGCATAGGAAGCAACTGAAAAGACCATAGATTAGGTCAAGCACACCTTAATCTTTAAATGGACATCTTTGCTCTTTAGCACTTTAAAGAGGTTCTTGATAGCAAATTTTCCCAATTCAATGTTTTTTTTTTCTTTCTTGACTGCTCCTACCAAAGGTGTTGATTGTGAATCCAAATAAAATGAGACTTTTGACAGCTTCAATCTTTTCTCTGTCATGATGATGTCTACTGACCCAAAAGTGAGGATTTTTGTTTTCTTGGTGTTGATATGTAACTCATATTGAAGGCTGTAGTCTTTGATTTTCTGCAGTAAGTACTTCATACCTTCTTGACTTTCTACAAGTTAGTCTGTGACATCTGCATATGTTGATGCTACATTCTTTCTTATATAGCATAACTTTTAAAAAATGTTTTTTCAGCGTACAGATTGAATAGATGTGTAGAATGGATACAACTCTGATAACTGCTGATTTTTGTAAATTTTTTGTTGTTTGCATACAATCATTAATACACATTGCATTTCATTTATGTACATTTTGTTTTATACAATCATTCAAATACACTGCTTTATATAATTTTTATTGGCCTACTCCTTTTATCACATTTCTCCAAACTCCCATTGCATCTTTACTAGTTTATTACCCTCTAGCCACCCACTAACCTCTACTATCCTAGTGGTTTTCTCCCTCCTTTTTACTCCCCTTTCTCTTTCCTTTTCTCCTTTTGAATATATATATATATATATCTTTCTCAGTCATCCTCCAAATGCCCATTGACAAACAAATGACTAGAGGAACAGTGGTATATTCACATAATGGAATACTATGCAGCACTAAAGAACAATGAAGATTCATAAAGTAAATCATGAGAGTCTAAAGAGCATTAATTCGAGTGAAATAACATTCATTTCCTGATTTTAAGCCATTAAAAGTTCCCTTTTTCTGTTGAGAGAATTATTTTAATATCAGGAAATCTCCCGAAATGAGTTGGCCTTTATCTATTCCTTTCTACCTGTACAACAGGAACCACAGCCTCAGCCTTAAGAGATTCTCCAAGTATTAACCATCTCTCACTTGGGGGTCAGATGTGTAAATATTATACCTGGCATATTGGTGCCAAGTGCAATACAGATGGGAGCTTGGGTGGTCAGGTGGTAAGGAGGTGCACTGCCAATTCAAAGGCAGATGGTTCAAATCTACGAGTTTCTCTATGGGAGAGAGATTGGCAATCTCCTTTCATGGGATTTACAGCCCCTGAAAACTCTTGGGGGGAGGAGGGTGCCAGTATGAGTCTGTTCAAACTCAAAGGCAGTGATGAGTGACAGATAAAACAGAACAGCTGTCATTACCTACTTACTTGAAAGCCTAAATAGTTTATGAAAAATGATGTACTATGTGGCCCAGCTTTGTCTTCCAAAGGTTTTTAAATTAGAATATAATCTTCCTTGTCATTATTCCTTATTATATTTTCCTTTTAAAACCTCAACAGTAGAAATAATAAGACTCCAATATAGGATTTCCATATTCCTGGTTTCTTTAGCCACTGGACCAATTGGCAGTATCAGGATGGATGGTGAAGAGATTGAGATTGTTCACAGCTTTAGTTTGCTTGGCTCCACAGTCAACACTCTTGGCACAAGTAGCCAGGAAATTAAGAGTTATTGCCATGGGAAAGACCACTCTAAAGTACTGAAAAGCAATGGTGTCTCTCTGGAGACTAAGTTATGTCTGATACAGGCCTTGGTCTTTGTAATCACTTGTTATGCATCAGAGAGTTGAACAATGACTAGGGAGGACAGAAGGAGAATTGATGCCTTTGAGCTGTGGTGCTGGAGAAGAGTATTGAGGGTATCATGGACTGCTAGGAAAACAAACAGACTTATCCTGGAGAGAGTTAAACTGGGAAGCTCCTTGGAGGCAAGGATTCTGAGGCTCCATGTAACACACTTTGGACGTGTTGTAAGGAGAGAGCAGTCCTTGGAGAAGGACATCATGCGTGGTAGGATGGAGGGACAGCGCAGGAGGGGAAGGCCCTCTATGAGGTGGATTGATTCAGTGACTAGGGTAATCAGGATGGGTGTGTCAGAGACAGTGCGATCGGCACAAGACAGAGCAGAGTTTAGGGCTGTTGTACGTAGGGTCGCTATGAGTCTCAAGCAACTCGATGGCACATAACAACAACATCATCACCTAAAGTTACTCTATGTACAGATAATATTTCCAGAAAGATGCTATTAAGTCATGATGTCAATAGATTAAAATAGAATAAGGCTATGTTGAAATCTGTTCTACATAAGATCACCAGGAGCTGGAATTTATTTGATGATACCTAAAAATAAAACAGCAAGAGAAGAGCTTTCATATTAAGACAGACAAGAAAGCAACACTGGCTACCCAATTCTGAAGTAATGACTCAATGCAAACCTTTCAGACAGTGGTCAGACATTGTCTAATATAATTTCAGAAGATGAACTCTTAAGTTAGAAGACATCCAAAACACAACTGAAGAATATCTGTGTCTAAAAAGGAGAAAAATAGGACATTGGGGCACAGAGCTATGAGTATCTCTCATAGGGCCAGAAGGAGAGAGAATATCACAGCCTCTCACTGCCCAAGAGCAGAAATCAGATAAAGAGTCCATAGCCCATCTCCATGGTGCTTTTAGAGTTGCATCAACAGCAAGAGGTTCTTTTATTCATTGCTGACTCAGACTCACAGTTACAGTACCCAAAAACGGGGCTTATTAGGTAAGGAAGTTGGAGAGTAGGGAAAGGCAAAAATTGTTTCATAATACGAGTCAAGGTTCCAAGGCACAATTTCTCCCTCAATTAACCCAGGCTCTGGTTTCAGCTCAGCAGTCATATCCAAATCATTCAGCAAGGTTTGCCTCCAAGCAAACAATCATCCAGCAAGTTATAAGCCAGCTTCTCCTCCAAGGATATGGCAAGAACAGCCAAACCTTTAGCTATGGCCAACACAAATGCAAGAAACCTCAGGTTACACCTTGTCACACTTTTTCCATAGTTGATGCCACAGTCTTTCCATCACCAGGATCTCGTTCTCACCAGGGTCTTGTCATCGCAAGTCTTGCTCCCCTCAAGTCTTGCTTGCCTCAAGTCTTTTTGGCCTCAAGTCTTGCTGCCCAGTGTGGGAAGCACTCTTTCTCTTATCCTAGTCCCACAGCTGATGCTGATTTGCAGGACCACGTGTCTGCAATTCAGGTACCTGGAGACCAGTTGTTGTTGTTATGTGCCGTCGAGTCACCTGCGACTCATAGCGACCCTATGTACAAAAGCCCTAAACTCTGCTCTGTCCTGTGCCAATCGCACCGTCTCTGACACTCCCATCCCAATTATCCCAGTCACTGAATCAATCCACCTGGAGACCAGAGCAGATAAAATAATGGCTGTTTTAAAAAGCTAACTTTTAGGTTAACACCACAATACAACCTGCTTCCTCAATTAGATTAATTGAGTCTTCAAAAGAACATAGTGCATCTCAAAATCAAGATAGTATTGATGATTTGTTAAATAGTTTCATAAATAAATGAGTTGAAATATATAAGAAAAATAAAAGATTAATAAAATAATATTGTCCATGAGTAAAGAAAGGAATTATATGGTTCTAGCCTTAGGTAACAAAGGCCAAAAGAGTGTTCTAACATCCTAATCATCTTCTGAATGCAAGTAGTTTAGAGGAATTAAAGGTCTCTTCTATAAAGATGAGAAAATAGTAGTTCAAGAAGTTGTCTAGCTCCCCAAGGCCAGGCAGGTAGTGATGAACTAGACTCCCAGATCTTCTGTCAGTCCAAAATTCTACCTGTATACAACAAGCCACACTACAGATACAGTCATTCATTACCAATATTTCATCAATGCATTGATTAAAATTATTTCAAGAATTCACTTGACTCAACATTTCAAAGAAGCAGCCTAGTAGAAGGGTCACTGTGGTTTCATGTGAAGTTTATTTTAAAAATATTTTTTCTTATTTGGAGGTTTTAGTTTTAAGTATGTGGTCTGCTCTCTTTTTTTGTATGATTATTTACTCAAAAAAATTTTAGTCAGCAACATACCTCATAAAAATTTAATATGTTTCAGAGACTTTTGGGGGGGTACTATTTTGAAAAAGCATAAATCAGGAATTCTTGCATGTTAAATGTGACAACCAGGTAAATGAAGGTCATTGCAAAGCTAATAGTAAAAAACAAACAAAAAAATCATATTGAATGAAAGCAAAACTTGAATAGAGATTGTCTCATATTACTTATCAGCTCATTCCAAGGTTCTAACCATCAACCATTTAAGTGTCTCACGGTTTTCTCTATCACCTGCCTAATTATTTCTTTAATCTGGAGAAGACCTACCTTCAAACGTGCCTCTTACTTCCAGGGTTGTAGAATTGAGAGATGAAGACTTAAAAGTCAAAGATCTGTGCATTCAGGTGACAGCTCTGGATCCTGTGAGGCATATAATCTTAAATAATTACCCTTCTTCTCTGAGTATTCCCTTTACTTACCATCACAGGGTGATTGTCACATTGCAAAGTTGAAATCATTGAGCCTGAAATGGATCTTCGTTGAGTATTTATTACATAAAAACCTCTAATAGACAGAATTTGTCAAGAAAGAAATCACTGGGTTCACAGCTCACTCACTTGAAGGATTAACACTTCAACCTCACAGCTATTCTCATTTTACTAAGTCCAGAGATTTACATCTAGGGGCCTTTCATAGTCCACAACCAACCTGCATTGAGCAATGAATGAGTTGATGAAGTCTACTGAAATCTAGAGCTCAAGAGCTCTGACTTCTTCAATTATAAAATAAGTATTGAGTGATTAAAACCCAATACTTTCCAGTCAATTTGGATTCCTAGCAATTCTGTAGAATTGTCATGTGGGCCGCTTCTGGTTGGGTTCTAACTTCCAGATAGTTAGCCAATGACCCACCGGGCCTCTTTATTGAATACTTACTATATGACCTTTATTATTCTAACAACTGGATCCGCTGAAATTTTTAAAGAAGAGATGATCAAGACTCTTATTCTACTGGATATATTCTTCTGCTGGAAGCATACAGATAACAGATAGATAAATAAATAAAATTTAAAAAAAGAAACATTAGGTCTTGATTTTGTTCCTCAGTGCTGGCCAGTCAGTTCTGATTCAAAGGAGCATCCATGAAGAGCACAGTGAAACAATGCTCATTCCTGCATCATTCTCACAACTGCTATTTTTGAGTTTGTTGTTGCAACCACTAAGTCAGTCCAGTTCTTTGAGAGTTTTCCTTTTTTCCACCGAGTCTCTGTTTCACAAAACAAGATGCCTTTCTCCATGGACTGGCAGCCCCTGATAATATGTCTGTCCTACCCTCTTAGTCCCATTCTGGCTGCATCTTCCAAGGCAGATTTCCATGGTGTTGTGAAAGTTAGTGGTATATGTAAGGTTCTTTACCAAAGTCAAGATTTAAAAGCATCAGTTCTCATTTGGTCTACCTTATTCACCATCCAGCTTTCATATGCAAAAGAGGAAATTTAAAATACCTGAGTCAAGTGCAATTTAGTCCTCAAAGAGACATCCTTGTTCTTTAGCATTTTAAAGAGGTCGTTCTTGGCAGATTGGTCTACTGAAATTCGCTGTTTAATCTCTTGACTGCTGCTTCCATTAGCATTAGTTGTGGATCCAAGTAAAATAAAATCTTCAATTTCAATTTCAATCATGAGGCTACTTATTTGTCTAAATCTGAGAATGTTGGCTTTATTTACGTTGAGTTAAAATCCAGACTAAGTCATAGTTTTGGTCTTAATTAGTAAGGGCTTCAAAGGTTCCTTTGATTTCAGCAAGCAAGGATTTGTGATACACATATTGCAAGTTGATAATGAGTCTTCCCTCAATATTTATGCCACATTTTCTGTAAATTCCAAGAGAGTACTTGTGATCAAGTGGTAAGGAGGTGCACTGCCATTCCAAAGGTACACAGTTTGAGTCCACCAGATGCAACGTGGAAGGAAGATGGGCAATCTCCTCTCATGCGATTTACTATCTCTTAAAACCCACTGGAGGGTCAACTATGGGTCTGTTCCAATTCAATGGTACACAATAACCACATAATCCAGGTTCTCAGATTATTTTCTTAGTAGCCAATTGAATGAGTGTTAGTGAAACGATACAACACTGAAGTTCATCTTTACTGATTCTAAACCAGAAAATATTCCTTGTTCTCTTTAACTGGCTGCCTCTTGTTCTTTGTGCGGGTCCCTCAGGACCACAATTAAGTGTTCTGGAATTCTCATTTTTCACAATGTTACCCATAATCTGCATAGTCATATGCCTTTACATAGCCAATAAAGCACAGATTTTCTCGTATTCTCTACCTTCCAGCCAAGATCTTTCCAATGTCAGAAATTACATGCTCTAGATCAAATCCATTTATGCATATACTTGCTTGAATATCTGGCAGTTCTCTGACAATGTACTAATCCAACTAGTTTTGAATTATCTTTAGCAAGATTTCCTTGCATGTGATTTTCATGATAATGCTTTATAATTTCTCTATTCTGATGGACCATTTTTCTTTGGAATGGACCCAGATATGACTCTCTTGTAGTCTATTGGCCAACTAGTTCTTTTATACATTTCTTGGCATAGATTAATGAGCATTTCCAGTGCTGTATCTGTTTCTTGAAATGCTTCAATTTGTATTCTTTCAATTCTTGGACCTTAGTTTTTTATGGATGCTTTCTATGAAACTTGGATTTCTTCCTTCAAATGTGTCAGTTAATTATCACATGATACCTTGTAAAGTGGTTGAACATCAACTTTTTGGCACAGTGATTCTGTGGATTTTCCCATATTCGTTTTAGGCTTTCTATGCCATTCATTATTTTTTCCAGAGAATTCTTCAGTACTGCAACTTAAAACATGAATATTTGAATGGAATCCCAAAATCTCTGTAGATGTTCATTGAAATGAAAAATAACCTAAATTAAAAAAAAACATGAATATTTTTTCTAATTTCTTTTAGGGAAAAAATATTATGATCTCTAAGCTTTAGTCTGGAAGCAGGAGTGGCGTCCACTTCCTAAATAACATGCCTCCAAAAATGCTATTAACTTTGATAAGTGCTGATCATTGTAGAGGGACTTTAAGCCTTCTGTTTATAGGATTCACTATGAGTCCTACTCGACTTGAAGGCAATCAACAA
This sequence comes from Elephantulus edwardii, assembly GCF_000299155.1. Classification (NCBI taxonomy): domain Eukaryota; kingdom Metazoa; phylum Chordata; class Mammalia; order Macroscelidea; family Macroscelididae; genus Elephantulus; species Elephantulus edwardii. Next base: position 16,377,836 of record NW_006399785.1, on the reverse strand, counting down.
CAACAAGCTTTACTAGTAATTGAGCAATGATTTACCACTTTAAAGTACTCAAAAGTAAAGATGTCACTTGGAGGATTGACAAGCCCTTGATCCAAGTTGTGATGTTTTCATTTTCCTCATAAGCGTTCAAAAGCTGGACAGTGAATAAGAGATGTAAAAAAAAAAGGATTTGTTGCTTTTGATTTTTGTTTTTGAGGAGAATATTGAACATACCATGTATTATCAGGAAATGAACATCTGTGTGAGAAGACGTACGATCAATTTGCTCTTCAGAAGTGAACACCTTGAGACTTGATCTTACATATTTGGAATATATTATCAGGAAGGACCAACTCTCTGGAGAATGACATTCTTCATAGAAAAATAATGATGCTGTTGTTGTACTATGCCATCTACTTGACTTTGAAACTAGTCCTATCCTGAGCCAACCTCACCATCCCAACACACCAGATTCCATTGCCACAGTCACTGTTTTCATCCATTTCATCCAACACCTTCCTCTCCTACACTGACTCTCAGTCTCTGATAGAACTGAAAAAACATCTACTTTGGGGCATGGAAAATTAAGAGTCAATAAAAAGGATAAAGACACTCAAAAAGATGGTCTGGCACAGTTACTGCAATGAGGAACTCAACCGCAGAAACAATGTCACAAGAGACAGAGCTGTGTAATCCTCTAAGAGAAGTACCAATGCTGAAGAGTACAATAATTAAGGTGCAGCAGCTCAGCTGGAGGCTCAAGTCCTCTCTGAGGCATCTCAGAAGAAACATCTGGCAATCTACCTCTCAGAACCATCACTCACTGAAAATCTTAAACACATGGATGTTGTTGTTGTTGTTGTTGTTGTTGTTGTTGTTGTTGTTATGTGCCCTCAAACCAGCTACAACTCATAGCAACTCGATGATCAACGGCTCTGAATCTTGCCCTCTCCTGAACCAACCTCACCATCTCAGACAAGCCTGTCCTCATTGGCAGTTACTATGTCAATCCCTCTCAATCAGGGTCTTCTTCTCGCAGGCTAACCTTCTACCCTTCAAAGCATGTTGTCCCTCTCCAAGGACTAGTTCCTTCTGTTAACATGCCCAAACTATGTGAGAGGAAGCTTCAAAATCCTTGCCTCCTGGGAGCAAACTGGTTTCATCATCTCCAAGACAGACCTATTTGTTCTTTTTGTATGTCATTACTCTTCTCCAGCACTCCAACTCTAAGGCATCAATTCTTCTTTATCATCCTTAGTCACTGTCCAGTTCTCAGAAGCACAGCAAGTAACTGAGAAGACCATGGCCTGGACCAGGCACAGCTTAGTTTCTATATTGACATCATTACTCTTTAGAATTCTGGAGAGGTCGTTGACAGAAGGCTGTCCCAGTGCAACTAATCTTCTGCTTTTCTGACAGCTGGTGCCAAGAGTGCTGATACAAGCATAATGAATTTTTCAACAACCTCTATCTTTACTTCATCTATCAAGATGATGGCTATTGGCCTGGTGGTGAGAATCTTCATTTTCTTGATATTGAAACACAATCATATTAAAGGCCACTATCCTTGACCCTCTGCAGTGAATTCTTCAAGTCTTCTTCAGTTTGGGCTAAGCAGGTTGTGTCATCTGAATAAAGCAGACTGTTGATGAATCATCCTCCAATCTGATGTCACCTTCTTCTTCAATAAAGTCTCCCAAATGATCTGCAGAACATGATCCATGTGGATGTTGTCATTCTTGCTACCGTTAGGTGTCGAGTATGACTCTTTGAGACCTCACAAACAACAAAACTGCACTGTGTCCAATCCTGTGCCATCTCCACAATCTCTGACACACTCAAGCCCATTGCTGCAATCATGGGGTCAATCCATCTAGTTGGGGGGGGGGTCTTCCTCTCCTTTACTGTCTCTCTGCCTTTCTAAGTATGATGTCCTTCTCCAGGGAATAGCCTCTTGTAGCAACATGCCCAAAGTTTGCAAGGGAAAGGTTCGCCATCCTTATGTTTCTTAAGTTTAATTTTCTTCTGATATCTAATACTCTTCTCCTGCATTGCCTCTCTTCAATTGGCCTTAAGAAAGGCCACATGGCTAAGGTTGCCATAAATCAGAATCAATTCAATGGAAATTTCTAATTTGTACTATAAGGAGAAAATGGGAAATGCAAGAAAGGTTTATTGAAGCAAACAAGCCACTTCCCAGTATAAATATAGGAAGAAAGTCTAATTCAAGACAACATTAACATCTAACAGAGCAGGGAATGTGAGTCCTAAGAGTCTTCATTTTAAAGCCAGAGGAACCGAGTAAGAACCATTCAGAAAGTGGAGGCTGGAGCCATGCCCCAGGGGGTGGTAGGGATCTCACTCAGAGGCTGTTGGAAATGTGCTGGTTCCAGAAATAGGAAGAACAGACACTTGAGCAGAGTGGACCTCTTCTCCTTCCTCCGGGACTGATCCAGCCAAAGCCCGACCCAGAGCAAGATGCCAGCCACGCAGACACAGACGAGGATGACGTGTGAAACGTACAAAGCGGCTGAGTAATTTCAACAGGCGATCACGTATCAGCAGTCCTCTGGAGTCCGGAGCTGAGGCACGAGGCTGCCCTTGAGTTTGTGATGCTCTGAGCAGGTCAGCAATAAATAAGCCCACAGCCCAGGGACTGGAGCTGAGAAGCTGAGGAGACGCTGCTGACGAGGACGGTCAGAGCAGAATTTTTATGATGAGGCTGTGAAATAAAAGATTCTCATATAAGGCCCCAAAGAGAACAGGAAGGTAGTGAGGCTAACGCCCCCATCCCTACTCCACTTCCACTATCTGTAGAAAAAGGGTGCCCCTGACAGGTGAGTGATCCTGTGGAGACAGATTCTTAAAGAATCAGAGAAACATCCTCATTCCTTGGGCCTGGAAGAAACACAAAACCAGCCAGCACATTGCCTCCAGATCTGACATTTCCAGAGGTATCCATCCATCCATTTGTTCATTCATCCTTGCCATAAACACTCTCTAAGTGGAAGTTCATACCAGACACTAGAAACCCACTGTCTTCAAGTAGATTCCTATTCATAGTGATCCCACGTGCCAGGAGTGTAACTGCTGTATTGGGTCCTCTTGACTGTGGGTGGCACAGTGTGCTACATATTATTCTGCTGACCAAAATGTTGGAGGTTCAAAACTACCAGAGATTCCATATGGTGAGGATGGACAATAGATCCGAATCCTGTCCTCTCCTGTTCTGTCCACGCAATGGAGGCAGAACCAACTCAAAGGTAATGGTCTGGGTTTGGAATTTTTTTAACTTTATGGAAGCAGATTGACCTTGGGCTAGTTTTTAAAATCCACTGCATAACATGGAAGAAATATAGAGTCTGATAAGCCAATCACAGATAACAAGTATTGTATAAGACCATTATATCCAAAAGCTAAAGTTTATAATCATTATTTATTGTTTCAGCTTGCTGACTTCCACAAACTCCACTCTTAGGGAAATCAAAAGATAAATTGTACTGGGAAAACCTGCTGTCATAGACCTCTCCAGAGTACTGAGAAGTACTGATGTCAGTCTGGAGATCAAGGTATGCCTGATCCAGGCCATGGTCTTTATAATTACTTGCTTCAGTATTAATTACCTGTATCAGAGAGCTGGACAATAACTAAGCATAACAGAAGAAGAATTGATGTCTTTGAGTTGTGGTGCTGGGGAAGAGTATTGAACATAACATGGGTCATCAAGAGGACAAACAGACCTGTCTTGGAGGGGGTGAAACCAAGTTTCTCCTTTGAGGTGAGGATTTTGAAGCTCTGTCTCACATACTTTGGGCACGTGGCCAGGAGGGACTAGTCAATGGAGAAGGACATCATGCTCAGGAAGATGGAAGGACGACACAGGACAGGAAGACCATGGATGAGGTGAATTGATGTAGGAACTGGGATAATAAAGGTAAGTTTGCCAAGGTCAGTGAGACTGGCTCCAGGTAAGGCAAGCTTCAGAGCTGTTGTCCATAGGGTCAACTATGGCTTTCAGGTGACTCAACAGCATATAACAACAATAAGACTCATTATTGGATAGTTACCCAGTATGGAAGGATCATATATGTCCCTCCAGGATCATTATTCATTATAATTATTATTAGTTTGTTATCAGTATGGGAAAGGAGCAAGAGGCAAGTAAAAATTAATTGGTAAGTAGATAACAGACCTAGTAAGAACGGTGAAGAGGAAAACAAAAAATAAAAGGTGTTCAACACAATATCATTAAAGATAAAGAAAGGGAAGATATAAATTGATCTAGAAAGGATTAATAGAAATCAGAATTATAGGGAGGAAATGGGAAACGTGATAACATTGTAAGTTTTGTAACTAGTGTTAAAGGACAAAATACGTTGTAATTGTTGATTGAAAAATAATATGCTACTGCACAATGCCACTATTATAGAACAGGACTGACATGGGGGTTGGGAGAAAACTAAGAATAAGGGGATAAATAATGTACATGGCATTGAAACAGACAAGGGAGAGAAGTGTATAAAAGGAATATATGATTAGATATTATTGGCATGACAAGAGTCCAGAATAATATCACTTCAGTAAAGTGGAGTGGGTGGAGGAGAACTATGTAACAATAGAAGAGCCTTTTTTTTCCTAAGAAAAAAGTGAACTGG
>NW_006399785.1:16363681-16372372 GCF_000299155.1 Elephantulus edwardii | reverse complement strand
TTTTTTTATTCAAACTGACAACCCTTCACTTAACAGCCTAATAATTTGTGCATTACATTACCAGGATTCCTTTGGGTAAATGTTGTTGTTGCTGTTAGATGTTAATGAGTCACCACCGACTCACAGTGAACCTATGAACAATAGATCTGAACCTTATCCTACCCTTCTCCATCTTCATCATTGCCGACTCTGTGTCAAGATATCTCTTTGAGGGCCTTCCTCTCTCTCTCTGATCTCTATTGCCCCCAGCATTCTGTCTTTTCTAAGTACTGACCTCTCCTAACAACATTCACAGAGTATGTGAAACAAAACTTCACCCTCTTTGCCTCTAAGGAGGAATTTGGTTGCTACCTCCAAAACAAATTTATTTGTCCTTTGGTGATTATGGTATATTTAATACTCTTCTCTAACATCACAATTCAAGAAATTTTTCTTCAGTATTTATTATTCAATCTTCAGATGCTTAGGAAGCACCTGAAAATACCATTCTATGACTTGCACCAGATGCACCATTAAATTGCTGTCTCACTTTAAAGAGCTCGATTGAGTGCAGATTTTCTCCACGCACCATGTCTTTTGATTTCTTAACTACTCCTACCACAAATGTTGAGTGAGAAACCAAGTAAAATGAAATTGTTGATCATTTCAATCTCTTCTTCGTCTATTATGATATGGCCTATTGGTCCAATGGTAAGGATTTTTGGGGGTTTTTTGATGTTATGATGTAACCCATATTGAAGACAGTATACTTTGATTTTCTGTGTTAAATGCTTCAAGTCTTCTTCACTTTCTGCAAACAAGGTTGCATAATGCAGGTTGTTGATGTGTCTCCTTCTGATCCTAATGTCATAGCCCTCTATTTGTAAACCAACTTCTCAAATTATTTGCTCAGCATACAAACTAAATAGGCATTGAGAAAGGATATATTCACGTTCACCTTTTCTGACTTTAAGCTATACACTTTGTACCCTTGTTCTGTTCAAACAACTACTTCTTGGTCTATGCATAGGTTTTTGCATGATCATGATCAAGTGATCTAGGATTCCCCTTTTTCTCAATGTTATCCATAATGTTATTTATTATCCACACAGTCAAATTCCTTTACACAGTCAAAAACACAAGTAATCATCTTTTAGTAGTTACAAAGACAGAAGTGGAAGAAAACACTAAAATGAATGTCAGAAGAAACTCTAAAAATTGAGCTACAACATTAAGAATCCAAAACAAAGGGAAGAAATGTCAAAGTAAAAGAGCCAAACAGAAGATTTCACAGGACAGCTCAAAATACAAAGCAAAGTATCATAACAGAATGTGTGAAGAGCGGGAGTTGGAGAGTGAAAAGGGAAGAACTTGCTTGCCATTTCGAAGTGGGGAAAACTAAAAACCAATTTCAAGCCTTAAGTTGAATTAGTAAGAAATGTGATGGGCAAAGTTTTGAATGGTTCAGGACATATCAAAAGAAGATGGAGGAAATACACAGAATCACTGTATCAAAAATGATTGGTTGACACTGAGAAATTTCAAGAAGTGTATAAACAAGAGCCAATGGCAATGAAGGAAGGAGTTCAGGCTACACTGAAAGCACTGGGGAATAAAACAAGGCCCCAGGAATCAATGGAATACCAACCGATATGTTTCAAATTACAGATGCAACCCTGAACATGCTCACCAATCGATGCTAGGAAAGGTGGATGGCGGCTACCTGGCTGACTAACTGGAACGGATCTATATTTATTCCCATTCCCAAGAAGGACAATGTTGTTATGCGCCGTTGGGTCACTTGTGACTCATAGCGACCCTATGTAAACAGCCCTAAACTCTGCTCTGTCCTGTGACAATCACACTGCCTCTGACACAACCATTCCAATTACCCCAGTCACTGAATCAATCCACCTCAGAGGGCCTTCCCCTCCTGCGCTGTCCCTCCATCCTCCCAAGCATGATGTCCCTCTCCAAGGACCAGTCCCTTCTTACAACATGACCAATGTATGTCGGACAAAGCTTCAGAATCCTTGCCTCCAAGGAACAGCCTGGTTTAACTCTCTCCAGGATGAATCTATTTGTTTTCTTGGCAGTCCATGGTGTGTTCAATACTCTTCTCCAGCACCACAGATCAAAGGCATCAATTCTCCTTGTATCCTCCTTAGTCACTGTCCAACTCTCTGGTGCATAAGAAGTGATTGCAAAGACCATGACCTGTATCAGATGCACCTTAGTTTCCAGTATGACACCATTGTTCTTCAGTACTTTAGAGAGGTCCCTAACAGCAGACTTTCCCATCACAATACGTCTTTTAATTTCCTGGCTGCTGGTGCCAAGAGTGTAGACTGGAGCCAAGCAAACTAAAGGTGTGAACAATCTCAATCTCTTCACCATCCATACTGATGCTGCTAATTGCCCCAGTGGTGAGAATCTTTGTTTTCTTGATGTTGAGTTTCAATCCATATTGGAGGCTGTAGTCCTTGACCTTCTGCAGCAGGTGCTTCAGGTCCTCCTCAGTTTCAGCAAGCAGGGTTGTGTCATCTGCATAAAGCAGATTGTTGGTGAGTCTTCCTCCAATCCTGATACCACATTTCTCCTCATAGAGCCCAGCCTCCCAGATAATCTGTTCTGCATACAGGTTGAAAAGGTATGGAGATAGGATACATCCCTGGTGCACACCCTTCCCAATTTTGAACCATGCAGTGCAATACAACAGAAATAATAAGAGGGAGATCACCAACAAGATGAATTGACACAGTGACTGCAGCAATGGGTTCAAAAGTATGTTAGAGATGATGAGGATGGCACAGGATAGGACAAGGTTCAGATTTGTTGTTCACAGGGTCACTGTGAGTCATACTTGATTCAAGGGCACCTACCACCAACAACAAAGATCATTCTAGAATTCTTTGATGTAAGTCAAGATCCATTTGACATCAGCAACTATATCCCTTTTCCCATAACCTCTTCGGCACCAGACTTGAATTTCTGCCAGTTCCCTGCTGGTATGCTGATCCAACTGATTTTGAATAATATTCAGCAATATTTTACTCTCATGGATATTAATGATATTGTTCAATCATTTCCACAAACTTTTGGATGATCTTTTTTCGGAACGACAACAAACCTCGATGTCTTCTACTCAATTGGTCAGGTTGCCATTTTTCAAATTTGGGTTAATAATCAAATGTAAACAATTTGGTCCATCTTATTGTTGGTGTTGTTGTGTTGGAAGCAGGAGTGGCATCCACTTCCTAAACCACATGCCTCTGGAAACTCTGTGAACTTTGAGAAATGACAATAGTGGTAGAAAGACTTCAGGTCTTTTGTTCATAGGATCGCTATGAGTCGTGCTCGACTCGACGGCAACAAATGACATCAACAACAACAAGTGGCTTAGGGGTAAGAAGCTGCACTGCCATCCCACAAGCATAAAGTTAAATTCCAGCAGCTGCTCCATGGAAGGCTGGGCAATCTCCTCCCATGTGATATACTGCCTCTGAAAACCCACCAGAGGGTCAGCTATGAGTCCAAATAACAGCAACAGGGACCTTATGCCAAACAACTGAGAATTTAAACACTACAGCAAATGCTCACTCTCTCTATGACTCATTTCAGCAGACACTACTGAGTCTACACCCAGCACTGTATTCTGTATCTGTAGCAGTGAACCAAACAGTACTGGTCCCTAACCTCATGAACATACTGGAAGGCATTCTGGAGTCAGAGATTCATTTTAGAGCACTGGACTTACGTTGGCTTTTTTGAGCTTCTGTTTCTTTACCCATAAAATAGGCTTAATCCTACCTCTTTCAAAGGGTGACTATGAAAGTGTAAAGGTAAAAGATGTGAAACGTCTAGATAAGCTTTTCTTTAGTACTTAGATCCTGATTGCCCTTCGTAGTCATCCAATTGGCTCAGATTCATAAAAGCTTTATGTGTAACAGAATAATGCATCATTGCTCAGCCCTACGCCAACTACTTGATCATTGGTATGTTTGAATCAACTGCTGTTGCTATCTGTTGTTGTCATGTGCCGTTGAGTCCACTACAATTCACATCACTCTTAAGAATAGCTCTGAACTCTGCCTGTCCTCAGCCAACCTCACTATCTCTGACACATTTGTCACTGTGTCAATCCATGTCTTCCTTTCCTGCACTGACCTTCCACTATTCCAGTAATGATGGCCTTCTCCAGGGACTGGTCCCTCCTGGTAATGTGCCCAAAGTATGTGAGCTAGAGCTCGAAGGAGAAATCTGGTTTCCCCCTCTCCAGGACAGACCTGTTTGTTCTCTTGGAAGTCCATAGTATGTTCAATAACCTTCTTCAGCACCACAACTCAAGGGCATCAATTCTTCTTTTGTCATCCTTAGTCATTGTCCAGCTCTCAGATGCAAAGCAAGTAATTGAGAAGACCATGACCTAGATCCATTGCAACTTAACCTCTAAACTGACATTTCTCCTTAGCACTCTGAAGTAACTCATCTTTCGATTTTCTGGCTGCTATAGTGGAAGCTCTGGTGACATAGTGGTAAGAAACTACAGTGCAATCCCAAAGGCACATGGTTTGAATCCACCAGGTTCATCTCCACTGGAGACAGATGGGCAGTTTCCTTCCATATGATTTACTGCCTCTGAAAACCCACTGGTGGGTCAACAACAGGTCAATTTGACTCGATGATATTTAACAACAACAATTGCCAAGAGTGTTGCTTCTTGATCCAAGTAAGATGACATTATTAATAACCTCTATCATTTCTCCATCTATCATGATGTTGCCTATTGGTCTGTTGGTAAGGATTTTTGTTTTCTTGATGTTGAGATGCAATCAATGTTGAAGGCTGTATTCTTTGATCTTCTGCAACAAGTTCCTCTTTCTCCCAAGAAGCACCTGGTAGATTCTAACCATCTGAATTTAGGTTGGCATTGCAACTCTTTACCAATGAGACCTCCATCCCTATAGTAGATAATATTTTTTTTCATCCAAAAATTTTCTCCAGCTAAATGGTATGGTTCATAAAGATTTGTACTTCCAACTGAAAGTTTGAATCTTTCTGGTGATTCAAATCCATTAACAGTTCCTTAGAAGAAAAAGAAGCAATTTCCTACCATATGATTTACAGCCTCAAGCACCCAGAGGATGGTCAGCTTTGTGTCAGTTATTATGAAGCAATGAGTTGACTTTTCAGAAACATACTGTTAAACTTTTCTTCTCTGTCTCTTTTATCCTGAAGTTCTGCTGAAACCTGTCTACCGTGCATAACCCTGCTGGTATTTGAAATACAAAATGTTATCACTTCCTGAATCACGACAACAAACAAACCACCACAGCACAACCGCACCCAGAAGTTAGAGATGATTATTCTTTGGAGCTATAAGTAAATTCCCCTGAGTTATTTACCTGCAGACAAATAAGGCACCAAGAAACTATATCAAGTTACTTACTCATAAATGAGGGAATGGGGAATTTCATAAAGAGACCACTGTGAGAGGAGTGACTTATAGAGTGTAGAAGACTGTCGAGGCAGGCCAGAAATAATTTCCAATTACATTTGGATAGTATTTGAAGGGTTACAAAGATGTTTTTGTAATATGTAGAGCACCACGACAGGGTTAATCTTACTTAGGTGTGATTCCGGAAGAAGGATGAAATTGATTACCTGGATTACCCGCACTCTGGAGCCAAGACACTTAACTCCAGTAGTCTTGTTAAGGTCTTTACACCTCATAGGGCTCATTAGGAATGACAGCATCCACTATGAAATAAAAACCATATGCAGATCTCCCCACATGTGATATAAATACATGTATACACTACTTATTCAATCTGTATGCTGAGAAGCTGGACTATATGAAGAAGAATGAGGCATCAGGATTGGAGGAAGACCCATCAACAACCAGACTCTTGTCAATGACACCTCGCCTGGAGAAAGTGAAGAAGACTTAAAATATCAACCTTAAGAAAGCAAAATTCTTACAACTGGACCGTTTTGCAATATCATGATAGGTTGAGAAAAGACTGAAATTGTCAAAGATTTCATTATTCTTGAATCCACAAACAGCATCCACAGTAGCAATAGTGAAAGCATTAAAACAAGTATTGTATTAGGGAAATTTACTGTTAAGTGACCTCTTTAAGATATTAAAGAACAATGATGTCAGTTTAAAGATGAAGGTGTGTTTGATCTAAGTCAGAGTGTTTTGATCTTGAGTCATACGCATTTGGAAGCTGGACAATGAATAATGAAGATCAAAGAAGAATTCATGCTTTTCAATTGTGATATTGGCTAACAGTATTGAATCTACCATGGATTAGAACAAGAATAAAATCATTTATCTCAGAAGAAGTATTAAATTATGTAAATACATATATATATATATAAAACCTGTTTCTTAGACCCAGGCTCCAAGGGAAGAAGAGTGTTGAGTCCACTCTTTTTTAGCTTTGGGGATTGAGCTTTGAAGTAGACATCTGGCAATGAAGAAGACCTTAGTGCGCTCACCCTCCAACCTTACAGTCCTCTGACCTTGTGACATCAACACCAAAGATCAAGCTGAGCTTCTTTCAATGCTATAATTTCCCCATCTGCAACCCCATCCTGGCACACTGCAACAGATCTCAGTTTGGGCCAAAGAAGGCTGCTATGCACCGTAATATTTATATGCCTTGTTATCTTTACAGTTTGCTGTCAGATTATAATGCCTATGTATCAGTTAGTTGTATTGTGGAAATGATTTCCATATTTCTAATTACTTTATGGCTTAAGTGTGCATTCATTTGTTTGTTATTTGTTCTTTTTAATACAGAATTTGTTTATCAGTTTGCTGTACTGGGATAACTTGTGGGTTGCTATGATGCTGGAAGTCATGATGCAACCATTGTTTCAAATGCCAGAAGGGGCATCCATGGTGGACAGGTTTCAGCAGGACTTCCAAATTAAGACACAGTAGAAAGCAGGATTGGTCCTCCATTTCTTAAATAACCAGCCTCTGAAAACATTATAAACAATAGAGGAATATAGTATTAGAGGTAGAACCCAGACTGGAAGTCACTCAAAATAAGGAGAAACAGCTGCAAGCACCCTTTAATAACTGGAATGTGAAAAGTACAAAAATGGGCACAAGGGCGCCGGTGAACAGGGGCAGTCTTATTTGCTGAGGACTGGTAACTTGGCATCTTAATATCTGGGAACAGACTGCAACCCCTAACTCCCAGAACTGCCCAAGCCCTGCATCCCCCACCCCCACCACAGCACCGCGTCCAGGGACACCTTCCAACCACCATCCTGTGCCCCCACACTTCTGGCATGCGCTGGTGGCCTCGCCACAACCCTGTACCCCTGGTGGTGCTCCAGAGCCACTAGAGACTCCTTCTCGCAGCACAGAGACATGCCAACAGCCTTAGACAGTACAATTCTGAGTTAGCACAACATGGATCCAGCCATCATCTGAAGCCACCAGTAGAGCTGCTGTGGGACTGATCTGTCATGAGAAAGGCTGGTAGGATCCTAATTGGGTTTTCTTGGGCACCGCCTATTGTCTGGGAGAGTACCCAAGGGTGAGCCCACTGGTGGGAATTTGGCTGAGCTCTCTCGGGCCACGCAACTTCCCAGGAATGAGTGGGCCAGTGGTAATTTGGCTGAACTTTTGTGGACACTGAAGACCAGCCAAAGGTGAGTAGGTTGATGGGAATTTGACTTTGTCTTGTTGAGACCCCTTGGACCCAGGACCCTTCCTGGGCAGGGGCCACTGTGCAAGGGCACCTGTGTGAGCACCACTGGACAGTTACCAGTGAATGAAAACCACTGGGAGGGAGATGGACAGCTGGAATTTGAATAGGGATCCCAACTGTAAGTACACACAGACAACTGAGGCCTGAGTGAGGTCCCCCAAGTGATTGACTGGCCCTTGTGATCGCCCCATGAGTGTGTATGCCCCACCCCATTTGGCTCCACACCTGTGTCTACACATCTGGTTAATCAACCTGCCTTTAATCCAGAGCACCTTGACCTGTCTTACATACAAGGGGCTGCTCTCACAGGCTTTGAACTGACATTTCCCTGAAGTCAGAAGTTCAGAGAAAAACACAAGTGGGATAGCTACCCAACTGATCTCTAGAGCATTATCTTCAGATCAAGAACATATCAATGTCTCGAAGAAAGCAAGCTGTCCCACACAATACACAAGCACAAAGCAAGATATCACCCCCAAATGTGACAGAGTATCAATGGATTTCCTGAACCCAGAAAGTCTGATGGAACTTTCTGACACAGAATTTAAGAGAACAATGATTGAAGAGTTTCAATGAATGAAAGACAAACTTGAAAAATTACAGGATACTACAAGCAAAAACCAGGAGGAACTAAAAAAAAAACAGTCCTGAACAATGTAGAGAAAACAAACGAGGCATTAACAGCACTGGAAAAACAAGAAATCACTATCCAAAATATAAGGTCCAATGCTTCAGATGCTGTCAACATAATGGAGGGGCACATGAGCAGAGTTGAATAGATGGAACACAGAACCAGTGAAATAGAAGACAAAATTGTCACCACTGATCTGCTAGAGCAAAAAGCAGACTCAAAAAAGAAGGAAAAAGAAGAAAACCTAAGAATAATGTGGGACACCATCAAGAGAAATAACATGTGCATCATTGGAATCCCAGAGCAGGAAGAAGCAAGTAAAGGCACTGAAAAAGTTGTGGAAGA
>NW_006399785.1:16361766-16362945 GCF_000299155.1 Elephantulus edwardii | reverse complement strand
ATATTAATCTCTGATAAAAAAAATATCAATGTAAAAACCATCACAAAGGACAAGGAAGATCACTACATATTGCTGAGAGGATCAATAGAACAAGAGGACATAACAATAATAAATATCTATGCAACAAATGAAAGACCAGCAAAATACATAAAACAAACATTAACAAAACTGAAAAAGAAAATCAACAACACTACTATAATAATTGGAGACTTCAACACACCCCTCTCAAGAAAAGATAGAACTACCAGAAAGAAACTCAACAAAGATACTGAAGAATTAAACCACACAATAAACCAACACAGTATACCTTCTTCTCCGATGTACATGGAACATTATCCAGAATAGATCACATTCTAGGACACAAGGCAAGCATCAATAAATTAAAAAACACAGAAATAATACAAAGCATCTTTTCAGACCATAATGCTACAAAATTAGAACTTAATAATAGGATGATAAAGGAGAAAAAAAAACATGCATTTGGAAGCTGAATAACTTCTTGATTGAACACGACTGGGTACTAGAAGAAATAAAAAATGAAATTAAAAAGTTTCTTGAAACTAATGACAATGGAAACACCACTTACCAAAACCTCTGAGAAACAGCCAAAGTAGTAATCAGAAGTCAATTTATAGCAATAAGCAAATACATCAAAAGGCAGGAAAAATTGACCATTGACTCTCTAACTCAACATCTTCAGCAAATTGAAAAAGAACAGCAAGAAAACCCAACAACCCTTAATAAAACCGAAATAATAAAAATTGTTGCTGTTATGTGCTGTCGAGTCATTTGCGAATCATAGCGACCCTATGTACAACAGCCCTAAACCGTGCTCTATCCTGTGCCAATCTCATTGCCTCTGACACACCCATCCCGATTACCCCCGTTACTGAATCAATCCACCTCATAGAGGATCTTCCCCTCCTGCACTGTCCCTCTACTCTACCCAGCATGATGTCCCTCTCTAAAGACCTGTCTTTCCTTACAACATGTCCAAAGTATGTCAGAGAAAGCCCCGGAATCCTTGCCTCCAAGGAGCAGCCTGGTTTAACCCTCTCTAGGATGAATCTATTTGTTTCCTTGGCAGTCCATGGTACATTCAGTACTCTTCTCCAGCACCACAGCTCAAAGGCGTCAGTTCTCCTTCTATCCTCCCTAGTCATTATCCAACTCTCTGAT